>NC_073692.1:323681905-324281905 GCF_029784155.1 Uranotaenia lowii
CCAATCTATATAAAGTAGGTATTTTTATTAAATTTCAATGTTAGGTAATGATTGCAGTTCTGAACTTACTATTGTTGGTTTAATATAATATTTCACTTCTTTTATAAATCGAACTAAACTGATAGAAATTTCACGTTGCTGTACGAACGTAGCTCGCTTCCAAAAATCGCTAAGTCACCTCGGATTCACCCTGACATTTGACATCCATGTCATTCTACGTCATCGCCAGCTCGATGATCGATGATCGACCTAACTATTTAGGGATGTCCACGTCCGTAACACCAGTAAGACCCGTTATTTGCGGGATCTGGTAAGCTCGACATCCTCGTCAATCCCAACTTGTGTATTATTCACTAGGTTCAAGAAAAACAACAAATTTCAATCCAAATTTATTGATCATTCGAAGGAATAGGCAGAACATGCTATCTGTATTCTTCCTACGCTCCAGCAGTTGATCGATAGATCTCGACTTATAAATCCGTTCTTGTGAGTCAATAGCGTTACGAACATCGTGGACTGACTACCTTCAACGAATTCCTCTCCAACCGTTTTCTGTGTCTTGGTCAGACGACCTTCTTATGAAAACCGATTCGACGAAGTTCCAGTGACTTCCGTCCAATGACCTTTAAGGGCTCCAATCTATCGACCTTCATATGGTTTCTTGGCTTGATGACCTTTCAAAGCATTCTTGGCATGAAAATCTCCAATGGCTTACCGGTCCAACGAGCTTTCTGGCTTCCATACACGACTCCTTCCGTGGCCCTACAACTTTCTAGAAATTTTCGGTTCGAAAACTTTTCATGGTTCCAGCTCGGCGACCTTCTTGTAGATACCATCTCAAAATCTTCCTAGGCATGCAAAAACTTTCTGGTAATTTCGGCTCGATGACATTCGACTGGATGACCTAACGACTTCCGAAAGGCTCTAGTTCCACGACTTTATAGTGGCACGAGCTCCTAACTCGACAAATCTTGAGTCGCATAGGAGATTGTTTAGCCGATAAACCATCTGTAAGCTGAAATTATTAGAACATGTAATCATCCCGTGAAAAAATTAGCAGGGAATTGATTATTCTAATAAACGTTGGAAATATTTTACTTTATAATGTTTAATTTGAATCACAAAAATTTCATCTTTTATTTTTGAAAATTTCGTTCTTTCAAGAACTTGATAGATTTAGCTTAGGTTTGATTTGAGAGTAGAATAAGATTTTTTAGAAATTAATGGCTTTAAGAAAAAAAAAATCTGTGTTCATTTCAAATAACCTAGATTTACTAGATTCTTTAAGAAAATTAAAAAATTCAACCATCGATTAAAGTAAGTTTCAAATTTTATTGCTAAGGGATTCTTTAAACAAATACAAATCTCACACCTCCCCCTTTCCATTGAGATTCTAAAAAGAAAACGAAATGTTCTCAAATTTTTAAATTCTTAATGAATTTATTATTCAACTGTTATAATCTCGACTCAGAGCAAAAGCCAAAGCCTCGAAATCTTACTCCAGGACCACAGTTTTTCTACAGTTTTTCAAAAAAATTTCTCACTTGTTGATGAAAATTGAGTCCCGAATGTGGAATTTGAATATGATAAAACTTAGAACGATTTTTTTAGAAACTTTAAATAATATTTAAGTTAGATATAAAAAACAGGGTTTTAAGTTATAATCTTTATGATTTGATTCCAAAAGTTTGATATTGGCGAATATGCTTATAAACATTGAAATTGGATGCCTTTTTTTAACGAACACGAACAAATACAGGATCTCAATGAAACTGAAAGTTTCTTCGAAGAAATTCCTTTTACTTAACTCGAAGCGTACATTTTTCGCGGATATAATGGCTAGCATCTTACAAATGCTAATACCGCCAACCCACAGAAAGTGTACTATGTATGATGTGACCGAGATTCGATCTCATACCCGTTGGCTTAGAAGATTTGAAGGATTTCATCTACACCACGGGCTGTCTGGGATCGGATTTCGGATTCTTTATTCAGTTTTTTTGTTATTGAAATCCACTTTGGATCATCATTGGGAAAAGAAACCTGATTCGAAACTTGGTTTTACCTTCGAAACCTCAACTAGATGCATTTTCCATATTCAAAACTCGTTATTTTGGAATGTGAGAAAAAAAATTAAAATTGTTTCGCATTTTTCAATTCTGGATCACCATTATGAAACTTTCTTAAGTTTCAGTTCTGCAAAAGAATTAAAAGTTGAAATGTTGTAATTGTTGAACAAAATTTCAACTTTTAATTCTTTTGCTCAATTGGAACTAACGAAAGCTTCAAAATGGTGATCCAGAATTGAAAATTCCGAAACAATGTCGTCATTCGCCATTTTTGTTTAGATTTACAAATTGAATTTCAAATGATAAATGAAAGAAGAAAAAATCACATTAAAAGGAGAAAATTCAAAATTTAAATAAGTGATATCTGGTTGAGTTGGTCTGGAACTAACATAAAAAGTTTGTGGTAAGATTCGGAATCAATATTTTGAACTTAGGTTTGAAAGGCAGAATTCAGAACAGGAATTTAAATTAAAACATCAGATTCAGGTTCTTCAAGAATTCAAATTGCAGGAATCAATTTGAAGATTTCGTTCTTTGAAAAATATGGATTTTAAATTTTAAAAAACATTCCCAGCGTTCAAAATCTAAAAATAATTTTTTTATGAATTTTTATTGGTCAAAGAACTTATTGTATATCTTCAAGCGAAAGTTAGCCTGTAAATATAGAAAGAGAAGTAGGCGTGTGCCAAGAAAGTCGTGTTTTTTTTTTTCATCTGCCGGAAAATTTTGAAATTTTAGTTGAAAATATCCAATATTTGCCGAAAAATCGTTTCCAATTGCCTCACATAAAGTTTCACTAGGATTTGCGGCTTCGGAAGATCGAAAAGGATGGCAAGCGGAATGATGATGAAGCATCTGCAAGAACTGTCCGTTTGACAAGAGGTTCAAGGGAAATTGCAAACCAAGGAGGTCTGAGTTTCAAATTTTCGAGGATGCAAAGCTAAGTTCTCAGTTCTTCTCTTATTAATTTCTTAGGCCATTCTTCCTAGTTAAATTATCAGATCTTGAAAAGGATTAAAAAATGTGTCTCTTATATTTTTTTTTAATTTCCTTTATAATGAAAGATTTGAACTTAAAATAAGTTGGGACTGCGTTGGACTCCCAATTTGAATGTATTATTTTTTAAATAACGCAATTTTATCGCTTTTTGTAAAAATACAATCCACAAACAAGTGTACTATAGATTAAGGTTTTCAATCAACAACGAACTCGAAACATGCGCGATGTTATGAAGTGCCTTTTTAGTTGTTCAATTTTTTCACTTTCACTTTTCTTTATGTTCGAAGTTAAGATTTTCCGACCACCTGATTTTGTAAATTATTAGTTTATTGACACTACGACTTTTTGACCTTCTAGTTTTCTGGCCTTTTGCCTTACTGAATCTCTAGCTTGTTTTATTTTCTTACTTTTTGACTTTCTGACTTGCATAGTTTTTTTTGCTGAAAATTTTTGCCCTTTCTAAAAATTGTTGAAGTTGTCCTCAAAAATTGTGAATCTTTTAAGTTCCGGTAGAGTTTGTCATTACAACGTTGAATAAAGTCAGATTTGTTGTGGATGGCCGAGGTGATTTTGTACCCAGGTTTCCGAAGAATCCAAAAAGGGTATACAGAGTTAAAATAATATACATTTACATATTTGGCAAGAATATTTCAGGTTGATGTGACCAAATTTATAATCCTTATTTTCTTTTTCAAAATATTCACTTATGAACATCATAAATTTAATGAAAATTGAGTAAGTTTCAAAATTATCACATTCCTCAATAAAAATTCAAAATGGGTGATAATTTTAAACGTAAAATTTGTACATCACATGTAGGCTACATGATGTAGCAATTTTCAAATGAAATTTCATTTTCAGTATTTATTAGTTAAAAGCAAAAACTGAATCAGCTTATTTCAAATATTATGCATTTTTTGCTTTTAATTATGACCGTGAGAATAAAATTTCAGTTTTTCAATGAAAGTTTGTACCTGTAGGACTTAGGAGCGCATTTATTAAAATGGTTCATCACTTACCAAGGTGATTTCCTTGCCACATTACCCTTACCCCTTTAACACTCAGCGTGATATTTGAGGAGGGATGGCGTACAGCTGGTCTCCGCGAAACAAATCATCACATGTACTGCACTTCCCTTCCTCTTATCGACTACACGGACTTGGCCGGCGTCTTTATTGGTTCATATTAAAGTCTGAAATTCTCAAAACTGTACAGTGAGATTGTGTTGCTTGTTCCCAGCAAACTTTCACTTGGTTCATTGTTCATTGTTGATTATTTTATAATATTTTTTTAATGGCATTTCGGCGAGATGAACTCTAGTAGAATGAAATTGAAAGATAGGAAATGATAGGTGGATAGTTAAAGCTAGGGCGCTTTTGGAGAAGAAACATTGAAAGGTGGTTTTGAAAATGTAAGTCTAGGGCATGTGGGAGAAAGCTCAAACTAATCGGTTGAATCTTTGCTCGGCAACGGTTAATTCTTTATGGGAGGCGAAGCAATCGCAGCTCCCATACAGAATCAACTCGATGGATTAGATGTGTACCTACACGCCTAATCGAGCAAAAATTCAACCGACCAGCGACTTACTGAACAATCTCGAAGGCGCATACAGATCTAGCGATGTGTGCTGTTTTTCGGGTCTCGCTAGGTAGTTTTGCTACTCTTTTGTTTCACATATTGAACTACCCGACGCACCTTACTTTTTGCAAAGTACCGCGAAGAACAGTGTTGTAAACCCATTTCCCCCCCTTTTTTGCCAATGAATCTGAAAACATAGATTGGTGGACTGTAGTTGATAACATGCTCAAACTCAAGCGAAAGTTAGACTGTAAATATATTTTATTGGTTTTCATATTGCAGATTAAAGACATACACCGTCTTAGCCGGTTGAGGCTTTACAGACTGAATAAATAATTCAAAACTGCTAAGTTATTCAAAAATAATGTTTCTAACTAAAATTTTAAATATAATCGAGTTAACAAGAGTCAAAAAATTGTCTGATTTGAACCGCACACATAATCTCATACTTTTATTTCTAAAAATACTGTGGTTGAAAGGAATAAGTTTATTAATTGCTTATTTAAGTGGATACAAAAAGTTCTTCTCTAAAATGAAACTTTTAAAACTCATTGGTAATTATTTAAATCTTTATGAAAATTTCATTTCTTAGACTTAATCCGAAAGTAAGGATTTTAAATAAATACCTAACTGTTGTTGAAATTTAACTCAAAGCTGAATAATTATGCAAGACAAACATATTGTTTAAACTCTTTAAGTATGACTTGTGCTAGCAAAACTGATATGAGAAAAAATTGTCACCAAACCCTCTCCCCCATGTGTCGGTTCTTCAAATAACCCAGATAGTATGTGATTGTATGGTACCTTGCAAAATTGCGGTCCAGTGATTAAAAAAGGTCACCTCACCAGCTACAAAGTTGACCTATCCAGATTTTACAGCAATTTTATAAAAACAGTTATCATTTCTGATAAAAAAGCTAAATACTAACAGGTTGTGTGCGTACAAGAATGTGTAAACAAACGGGTGGAGCTACTAGGGTGTAAACAATTATTAAATTATCCGATTTGGCTAATATTTTCAA
Organism: Uranotaenia lowii; assembly: GCF_029784155.1. Lineage (NCBI taxonomy): Eukaryota > Metazoa > Arthropoda > Insecta > Diptera > Culicidae > Uranotaenia > Uranotaenia lowii. The sequence continues at coordinate 323,687,574 of NC_073692.1, forward strand.
AAAAGGTTACATACAAACTTAAAGTTCAAGGTTCAGAGGTAATTGTAAGCTATGGGTGGAAATACAAATTTACAGTGAAGCACCGTAATCCAACGAGAGGTCAATTCTTATTTTCTAAAAAAGCCTCCCGGTGAACTTTACATGTTTTTGAATTTGGATAGAATTGATTGAATTATAATTGTTTTTTTTTTGTCACAAGAAATCGTTGTTTTAGATAATTTCTAAGTAAAAATTTTTAGAAAGTTTTCATTAAATTTTTGTCTGAAGGTTAGTCGTTTTGAATTCGTTGATAAAATGTTTATGAGGAATTTTCATATTTGTAGTTGATTCAAAACAAGGTTTTATAGCTCTTTTGTATGTAGGTTCTTATGGAAATAAAACTGTTACTTGGGATAACTCAACTCGAATTTTTCAGCACTCTATGTAATTATCCTTATCGCAATTATTAAGTAAGCCTCGTTGGAAAAACTAAAAAACAACAGAAAAAGCTTTCTTTTTTAATTTGCTGCTTAAATAACTAAATATTATCTTCTCCCTGCAATCAAGCCTTTAAAGTCATTCTTATTCTTAGCCATTATTTTCACATGCTGAAAGATGGAAGATTGAACCCTTCTACTATTCCACTATCTATTAGCTAATATTGGTTCAAGGGACAGTTGTTAATAAACATCATGTAGGCACCCGATAACAATGCGGTGTAACAATAAATAATTAAACGAACAAAAATGTCATCCAGCCGGCCGATCCTTTCGACTCCGCTCTTGTTGGGTGCCATCTTTTCCATCCCCAGGATTCGATTTCAGGGACCCTTTTTTCCCGGGTTTAAGCCGGAGTAGCTGGAAATGATAAAATTTTCAGCATGCAACACGGTGTCACATAAATTACATTCGAACACGAGAATGGCAGACGAGAGAGGCATGCGAACAAAAAGAAACAGTCCCATCCCTTGGTTCCGGTGAGGGAGTTGAGGAAGTGTTAGCTCTGTTGTAATGAGGTGCATTCCAGGGGATTCTTTGCACTCATTGATATCATAAAACTGATTGTGTTTATATTAATAGCGGATTAGTTTATCAATGACCCAGCATATGCTTCCCTTTGCACCAGTTAATTATGCAACACATTTATCATTGTTTATGATAAACCCAGTCTCTATTTCAATTCCAAATGGTTTTTGTGTACAAAGCGATTGCCTTCATTGAATGCATAGAAAAGCATCAAATATTTATGTGAAGCTGCATATCAGAAATTTCAAAAATCGCAGCCCTTCTGTTTATTTATGAGTTGGTTTCTATTTTTTGTTGACATTTCCACTCTTCGGTTTAAACCAGTTCATACAATTGTTTTTGATCCACTTAACTCTTATTACTCAGGCCAATCCTTGCTCGTGAAAGAAAATGAACGACTAGAAGTAGAAGATCAAACGGGATGGCTCTCATTCTGAAGCAAAAACCACTCCAAGAGGCTGCTTGCAGTTTAAACAATCCAGAACAAATAGGAAAAAAGCCTCCATGTTCGCTTTTCCTCATTTGTCGTTTTTACGGCTCGTTGGCTCATGTTCTGCCAAATGGGAGAAATTCGTCTAGGCTGCTTTCTTTCCACAGGAATATGCCGCTAGCCAACCACTAAAGAGCTGAGCAAAAAAAAAATGGTTGTAGTCCTACTGAACAGTTTTGTCTGCCAGAAAACTAGGGAAGCTGAGAGACCGGGGCTGTGCAGGTTAAAAATTCTGATCCAGTTACTTGCTACCACCATCAGCCTTTTCCGCCTTAGAAAACGGGGAGAAAAAGTTCTAAACAGACCAGGCCCTACCAAATCTTTTGAAGCTCATTTCAGGCTGTGCGCCATTTTCAGTCCTAGTGAATTCATTCAGACATGCAATAAAAGCTTTTGAAGTTGCAGCAGCATGTTTTTTCCCTAAGTTCAAACCTGAACGCACTAGGTAATTTTGCTTCTTGGAATCATGTAATCGGGCACTGATCTAATTCCATTTTTTTTCTGTATTGATGCTTTGAAATTTGTGAAAACTGACAATCTTATAAGGTACACCGGGGTAAGTGAGGACGCGGGGTAAGTGGGGACGGTGGCTATTAAAACAATATTGTGGACTATTTTTTCAAACTTTTAATGCAGAATTTTAAATTTACTTGTAATCTATCCAATAACTGTAAAAGAGAAACGGTTCCGACTATTGCGGATGTTTACGGTGACTTTTTGTAAATTTTCTTTTTTTAACTACGATATGGAGTTCATGTGCATCTTTTTCAATCGCAAATTTCTCGTAAACTAGCTGGCTCTTGACGAAAAACTCTACATTGAAACAATCCTTACATTCAAAACAACCAGTTAGGAAAAGAAACGAAGGTTAAAAATTGAGAAAAAATGGTTTATTTGCAAAAATTTGAAATTTTGTCTCCAAACCCTACCTGGGGTAAGTGGGGACGGCTTTATAAATACTTGATGTTTACACATTTTTTCCATTTTCTCTCCTTCATTCAATGCAATTTAGCTTTATTTAGCATTCAGATCATGAAAAGTTGGGAAAAGTACTTGTTTTTTTTCTAAAATAATTATATATTTTCGATAATATAGGACAATACACAATAATCATTGAAAGATGCCTTATTAATAGTACCATGAACTTTTTCCAAAATTTTGGACGGTTCGAGTAATAAAGTAACGTATTCAACCAAAAAAAACACAAATTTGTTGAAAATTTCCTGAGAAATTAAAGGGAAAATCTACCGTCCCCACTTACCCCATAAAGCGGGGTAAGTGAAGACACCAGCAGTCCATAACAATTTACGTGATAACTTTTTTCGCTTTGCGTCTATCAAGCTCATCTCTTCAGCATTTGTGAACAACATGTTCTGCATCACATTGAACGCGATTTTATCAAAATTTACCCACTGCTGATTCTTTAATGATTTTTCAAAGTCGAACTATACGAAAACCCGTCCCCACTTACCCCGGTGTACCTTATATCAAAATAGTACCACTATGTGTTTTGCTTGTTAGAATATGAATGATTGTAAATAATCTAAATTTTCTTCTACAGTCTGTTTTGAATCGTTTAACGGATAAATCAAGCATAAGTTTACTTTTTCTGAACGCAGCAATTGGCGTTGACGACCAAAATATGAAAAAAGGGTGCAAAATAAAATAGTACCACTTGTGTTTTTCAACAAAAACAAGAATATTTCTAAAAATTTAATTAGTAAAAGTGAATAGTAATGTTCCTACGAATTATTTGAATATATAATTGCATTTTAAGGAACTTTCTGAAATTTCAGAGGTTTTCAAAGGTTTTAAAAAGGGGTTTTAGGAGATGCTCCTCTAGCGTTAAGGACTTTGATATATGAGCTATAATACTTTATCAAACTGCTTAATTTCTTCATTAAAATTCATAAATATGATGCAAAATGATAAAACGTAGATTTGAGGCTGAATTTGAATCCAAAAGCAGGCTTCAAATTCAAAAATACTAATGTTTTTAAACAGTCGAACACTATTTCTACAGTTTTAAGTCATAGATGACAGCACTCCCTTGCAATTAAACCGAATTGATACCCATTTTCGAATATCCGGAATTAATTCAGGTGTGCTGGATGATTTTGGTCAACAAATCAGCTGTGAACGTCTTGGAAATTCTAAGATCCCTAAATAAAAAAAATAGAATTGCATCAAGGTCACTTAAAATGAATTTCTTGGACCAATAATCAGAATAATGTTGTATTTTCCGGTTGAGCTTGTTGGATCAGACGGCTATCAGTATTAATGGAATGATTTGCAATTGAATCGGAAGTTGAGATGAGCAGGAATTTCAGCGGTTGTACATTCTTGAGCTGGTGATTTTCTACAAATCCGGAAAAGCTTTCTGTAGCGTGAACTCCAACAAAACTGTGTAGTAAAACTACCTCGAATGTAGGAATATGGGCCTTAATAAACCTGAAAAATCAATATTAAGACTTAATTTGGTTTTAACTGCAAGATAGTGCTGCCATCTAGGACTTGAAACTGGAAAAAGTGTAGTTTATTGAAAAAAAATCTAAGTTTTTGAATTCTTACCTGTTTTTTTTCTGGTTGAAAATAAACACAGAATGTTTGTTTCATCATTTCACTTCATTTTAAGAAAGAAAATAAGTAGTTTGGTAAAGAATTACAGCTCGAATATCAAATTCCTCAATATTTCGCCCAAAGACTGCAACACGATTGGACTTGAAACGAATAATGAATTGCGGTTTAAATTTCATATTTAGACCGCAAATTGCCCTCAAAAACTCAATGCATTAAATATAGATACTCATTCTATGTTTTCTGGGCGAAATCTGGACATTTTTCATGCGTTCAATGCTTTTATTTGCTGACCTAATCGATATCATGGGCTGTCTTAACATGCCACAATTTCTCGTTTTCAGTTTTGACTATTTGTCTTTCAGAAAAATGTTATTTTTTTTTGCAACGAACTTCGTAGGTAAAATAATAGCGCCAGCGCTAAATTTTACTTCGGAAGTCCGGACTTCCGACTTCCGAAAGACTTCCGTCAAGGAAAAGTGAAGTACTAGATTGTCGGAAGTCTGTGTTTTGTTGCCAGTGCACCAGCGACGTTTCTAAAAATTTAATTTAAGTTCACAATTTTGTAGCAGATAATCATTGCAAGTTGTTTATTATTCATTTTTTCTTCTTTTTATAAATAACTCTTTATGGGCATAGCAAACTATTTGAAGGGATGAGAATGAGATTTGCAGAAAGGCACTTGAATGGAATCCAGATTAACATCGAAGGAGAGGCAGGCCCAGAAGCTCTTGGCGGCGAAGCCTTGCCGTCGGAGTACGAACTGTCGACGAGAGTCTTAACTGGGACCAAGTGATGACGTTGGCTCCGGATCGGCTACAGATGAGGTCTTTTACCACAGCCCTATGCACCGGAGGATCGGCGTTGGTAAGTAAGTAAGAACGAAAACAATCTACACTTCAAGTTTCTCTGAATCGGATATTTTGCAAACTGATTTGGAAAGTTAACCTTTCTCGAGCGTTCAACTGATTCGCATAAAAATCAACTCATTCGGTTGGAAAATATTGTGACAATCCAGCTGTAGGAAGGACTACATTTCTCGTCACTTCCGGGATCTTCTAGTGTAGTGTATCTTTAGAGTTAACCTGAATAGAATCAGGTTCATTTCCCATATACTACGTATCCAGATACGTATAACTTCTGCTCCACGTATAACTTCTGCTCTCTAAACTCTACCTGGAGTCGCAGATTTTAGTTTCTGACTGGAACTATTTAACTCTATAGTGTGATGGTGAGAGTGCTAGTGCACGTGGATCCCGCGCGAACCTCTCTTCTAAGCGACTTGAGATACGACCACTCCTCACAATTAACACGTTCGTCGCCACGCTCATTTTGGTTGTTTTACTGTGTTTACGAACATGTTAATCGAGGTTGAAGTACCCATACTTTTCCTCTGCATGACTCAAGACCTGATTGCTTCTTTTCCAACTCGAGATCTTGGTAAGCTACTGAAAAGAATAATATTCAACAGACTTACCATCTACACAGTAGGCAAAAGTGGACTGTCCGACAGACAGTTTGGTTTCCCAGCAAACATTTAAGAGGGTATATCGCAGGAACAACAGAATTAATCAAACGAATATACCAGATGAAAAGATTGTATTAAACTAACCAAAATAGCATATAGCTATAAAAGTGGAGGCGATATATCTACAATGAAAAGATTTTAACGATTCGATTTCCCCACAAAAAGCAAAATATACGATTTGAAGTAATTTGAATAAAACGAAAAAAAATATTTCCCCGACCGAGATTTGAACCCCAGTCTCCGAGTTGTCTGTTCGGTATCTTACCATGATGCCAACTCATCAGTTGAAATGATTCGCGCTATAGCTCTATACGTAAGATTTTCTGTTCACGAACCGGTCGAAGGAAGAAAGAAGGGAGGATCGCCCATTTATCGCAAATCAGTTCACTCAAATCGTAAATGTCGAATTAGTGTATTCTCAACTATTTGGAGACATATTTACGAATTGACTAAACTGCTATCCGATTCAACTTTTTTTGGGCAAAGCTTGCCGTAAATGAATGATAGAAAATCACTCAATACCAACTTGTTTACGGTAATTATTGAAAATGTCTAATTATTCGATTTGGATTATCATTTCTATTACGATATCATGTTAGCTGGGCTTCTATCGACGATCGACGTTTAGAATGCCTTCAACAATGCTAGCTGGGAAGCTTTTGCCAAAGAGCTTCACAGGATGCGTGTTCCCAATACCCTCTGCAGGATTATAGGAAGCTTGTACGAAACCGAAACTGGGTCACGATCTACTGCCCTAACAGAAGGTGTTTCACAGGGTTCCATACCAGGACCTGTGCTTTGGAATGCCATATATAATGAGGTGTTAACGCTGAAACTACCAGCAGGTGTGCTGATAGTCGGATTGGCAGAAAATATCAGTGGAGGTTGCAACGGTGTCCGTAGAAAGAGTTGGCATCTGGATGGAGGGAGTTAAGCTTAAGATTAAGCTCACCATAAAACAGAAGTTCTGCTCGTGACCATCAAAATAGTTGTGCCACACATGGGGATTACCGTTGGAGGACACACGACATCTTCGAAACAGCAGCTGAAATACTTTGGAGTAATAGTCGTCAATCGCTTAAGTTTTAGTGCGCATGTCAAATACTATTTTGAAAGTGCATCGAAAGTCATCGATTCATTGGCCGGGATTATGCCAAACTGTCATGGTCTAAAGAGTAGCAAGATGCGTCTCTTTGCAAGCGTAGCACTGTCAAAACAAAGATACGGTGGAGCGGCCTGGAGCTCTACCATAGAGGTAGAGCGCAAAAAGTTCCAAATTACGGAGCACTGATCAGCTGATAGCCATGCGAGTTTCCTGCGCATACAGGACCAAATCTGCGGATTCAGATTTTGTCATCGCGGACATAATTTCCATCAAAATAATTCTGGCGGAGGGTATGAAGTGTTACGAAGCAAGAGCTGTTAAAAGAGTGCGTAAAATTTAACGAACAGCGTCAATGCTCAAGTGGCAGGAGCAATAAGACGAATCGAACAACGCAAGATGGTCGCATAGGCTAATCCCGCGACTTTCGAACTGGGTAAATCGGAAGTATGGAGAGGTTAACTCCTACCTGACGCAGTTTCTTTCGGGTCATGGGTGCTTTAAACAATACCTTCATCGGTTTAAGCTTATCAGTTCGCCTTATTGCCCGATATGCGTAGATATGGAGAAATCGGCAGAACATGCTATCTATATCTGCACCACGTTCATTTCAAGGCGTTAAAAAGGGCCTCGTAAGAAACCACAATTCTAAAGCAACGCGATCTTAGTGCGCGGTATAACCCTAATCTTATACTCATCTCAGGACCTATACGTGTGGTAGGACTTAAAAGGTCTCACGTACACAGCTACGATCTTTGTTGCAGCAAAACACGATGAAATCCCTGGTTTGGCAAGCCATCTGCACGTGCGGGAAGCGGACGCCCCAAATTTGTATGGGAATTTCAAAACCTGTGAAATGTTATGCGCTGCAGGCTGAAATTGATCCTAGTCCTAGTACAATATCTCATGCCAAATTTGGGCCAGATCAGATCACGGGAAGGGGTCGCTCAACGAGCCTGAAGTTTGTATGAATTTCGAGACATTTTGTTCGGGAGAAACATAAAAAACCAGTTTTTAATCAATAACTTTGGTTCCCGTCGGCCGATTTCTTAAAGCCTAAATTATGAAAAATATTTCATCCGAAGACTGCATTTCGATACGAGTTAAGATAAAAAAGTTATCAAGCTTCAAAAATGGGCTAACTATTTTAAGGATGGTATTCATCACTGTTAATGAGTCGGGCGGTCGAACATATTGACGTCTCATAAACAGTGCTGAATACCACCGTTAAAAAAGTTAGCCCATTTTTGAAGCTTGATAACTTTTTTATCTTAACTCGTATCGAAATGCAGTCTTCGGATGAAATATTTTTCATAATTTAGGCTTTGAGAAAAACCGTTTTTGAATAAGAAATCGGCAGACGGAAACCAAAGTTATTGATGAAAAACTAGTTTTTCATGTTTCTCCCGAACAAAATGTCTCGACATTCCATACAAACTTCAGGCTCGTTGAGCGACCCCTTCCCATGATCCGATCTGGCCCAAATTTGACATGAGATCTTGTACTACGCCAAGGATCAATTTTAGCCTGCAGCGCATAACTTTTTCAAAAGTCGGGTCATTTGGGGCACTCTAGTGTACATGTAAGAGTGCCTCCAGAAGGAAAGCGGCTGCTTTCTCTTCTGAAGACCCACAACGTCCCAACAATCTTTGGCCTCATGCCACTACTCTAAGGACGTGCTGAAGTGGTATGTGGACAGCAACCGCCTGTTAAAGTTTGAAGTCAAATTTTCATGCTGTAAAATAAAATAAAATAAACATGGCTCCTGCGATGTCGAATTTTCGGCCCCTCAATTCGTTGGAAACATGTGGGTACTTCGCATGATATAAGAAGATCGGCAGTTCCGTGTTCCAATCACTAGTCCCTTTTCGTCGCGTGGGTCTTTGCCGATTTCAATCCGAAATTTCTTGTTCATTACTCGTTGTAAGGTTTTTTTTCTCAGTAACAGGCTCGCAAAGCTAACCTCACCATGTTGCAGAAGGAGCAGTCGTGATGTTGCAGTTTTGGGTTCCAATCACAACAAGCACGTTGTTGCACTCCTCACGCACCGCCCTGATATGAAGAACATAGTCGGTGCTTACAGAATTCTGGGTCAAAAATTTTTTATTCAGAGTGCCGTTATAAGATCATAGGAGCCTATTTATCAAATGGTAACGTCAAAAGTCGTTAAAATCCTCCTAGAGATCTATAACGTGCTAAGAGATCATACTGCTTGCTGAAAAACCCCTTAAGTGGAACAATTCAATTTCTAAAATTTCTATTTTGAATATTGGTAGGAGGTTTTATAACGTCTGCCATGATAGTTTTTCATTACAGCTTGTTTTATAAAAAAAAACAAATCAAAAAAAATATTAGAGTTTCATTTTATTTTTCAATTCTTTCCTTCACTAAAACCGGCTAACGGAACATTATGCATTTCTCTTGCAACATCCTGCCGCTGCTGCCACCAGACGGTTCTGCCTCAAAGTTTAAGCGCAAATTACAGTTGAACTCTGTCCAAGTGTGAGCAGAGCTCGAAAGCCAAGCGATATATCCACATTTAAAATTCGTCCCACACCAAACCTTACTTAAGACCACCAAAGGCAAAGAAAAGCTAGTAGAACCAAAAACAGCTGGGAGAAAAAATAATACACAGCTAACGCCACACTTGATGGTCATAAGAATTTATTGTCAAGCTATCTCCCAGGAAGATGTTTTTTATTCACTTTCAAACTCCTGTCGCCAAGCTGCTTTCGTCTGTATAGTTTTTGCTTCGTTTTTACTTCTTTTTGCTACTCCTCCAATGACAGACTTTTTGGAAGCTCCTGTTCGCCAACGCAATCAGAGCCCAGTCACGGAAAAGAGGCTCCAGCTGTGTAATTAAGCCAAGCAATGCCTGCTAAAGACTGGCCAAGTTCCAGCAGGATTTGTTATAATATTGCTCAGCGAAACCACCATCACCCCCAACTTTTTCCCGCGATGCCTCCCCCCCCCCCTTTTTTCAGCTAACTAGCTACATAGAGAGTGATCAGATGGCAAATGGAACATTTTATGCCGCCACCGTTCAGTTTGTCTAGGGCTGGCCGAAGAGAGCTTATCCTGGGCGGCCCAAGAAAGTGGCCATCAAAAAATAAAAGTTGCGCGAGAATGGTTGCAGCAAAAATATTTTAATCAGCGCCCTGCCATGCCAAGCCGTAGCTGGACGGCACTTTTTGTGCACACTCGGCTCGCTAAATGCCACACTGAGGCAAACTGGGGGAAGGAGGCGCAAAAACGGTTTCGGGTAAGTATTCTCGGCCCTAGCTTAATCCGTGGTAATGACAGGACAATATTTCCGGGTACTCTTCTGCCAGACGACGGATGTAGTTGTTTTTTCGGTGATTAAAAAGGATGTTTTTAAAATCAGAGCATGCTGCCGGGATTAAGACTGCCTTGGAGTACGAGATACGTTTTGTAATTTTACGATGAAAATGAACACTTGCTTGATATGACTATAAAGCTACGGCATTAAAATTCTTAATTTCCTTAGCATTTATACAAACTTTTGAAATTACAAACAAACACCATTTTTTTCATTCTCACTAATGTTTAAAAAAAAAAGTGAAAACTGTATCTATGAATAAATGTTGTTGCAGTAGAGTTCCCTCATAAAAAAGATTATCAAAAAGATAGAATTTGCCATAAATTCAGGAGGAAAACTGTCCCGTGTGAATAATCTGATCTGCTGTTACTAAATAAACGTAATCATAAGTAGGTTTGACCATTAAAACCACGGCTGTACCTCTAATAAATAGTGCTTAGTCACTCCACACATTGCAACTCCGATCGACACCACAAGACGGTGGGTAGAATTTCGCGGAATCGTTTAAGACATTATAATGATATATTATTATGCGTCTAATACACGAAATAAACTCGTGGACAGGCAATTCCCAAAATGGCAGTTCTTGGAGTTAGAATTCACAAAAAGGCATATAATTAATCAAAATTTTCATACAAATAAAAATGTAATATTCTATGTCCCTGTAGTTATCAATAACATTTTAATATGTGCTGTGCTTGTATAAACAGCAAGGCCGTTTTAAGGGGGGCCAATGGGTGTAATTGCCCCATTCCCCTCCAACCTAGGGAGTCACCCGAGAAAAACAATTCACATAAGGGGCCGTTCAGATACCACGTGGACAGAAAAATGAGATTTTTTACCCCCTCCTCCCCTCAGTGGACAAGCGTGGACATTTGGCAAACCCCTACACCCCTCCTCGGATGTCCACGTGGACAGGTTTGAAATAGTTTTTTTAAATACCTATGTTTTGACAGTTAGGAAACACCACTTTAAGCCTTTTTGTTATTGAAATGGCTGATTTTGAAAAATACCGAGTAAGAATTTCCTGACATAAATAATTTAAATTTTTTTAAATTTCTGAATTAATTATCATATTTGTCACTTGCTTTCAAGGAGCTACTAAATGTTCAAACTTTAACTGGAAAGCTTTGCAATTTCAAGATATTTATTAAACATCTTAATATTACTTCACCTTTAGAAAATAATTTGAAACTAGGTATGTCCACGTGGACATGACCCAAACCCCTACCCCCCTCTACGTGGACAAGCGTGGACATTTCCATACCCCTTCCCCCTCTAAGTTGTCCACGTGGTATGTGAACGGCCCCTAACTTTAATTGTACCAAGTGCTAGAAATCTAGCAGAAGAAATAGAAACCAAAACATCGGAATTTGAACGTAAAATATAACAGCTAGGCCCCCCTTGAAAAAATATCTCAAATAGTTTCACTCGAATATAAGCTTAGGGGCCTTCAGTATTGTAGAATTTTTCCCGCATTTATGAAGGCATAGCTAATTTAAAAAAAAAAAAAATTGTTCAAATCTGACCATATGATGAGAAATTTATTAAAAATAAAATGTTGAAAAGTCTATTCAGAATTCAGTGACAACTCGAAAAAAAAACTCAAGAATGAAGTGAGAAATAATACTACCAATTTCAAAATTTATCGAAACACGTTAGCAACGTTAACATCCTTTTAATTACTTCAAAATTAAAACATATTTAGATAAAGCTAGCTTTATAAAAATGTTGCCGAAATTGAGTTTTCTGTTCTTTTTTTCCTGTGTATAAATACAGCAAAACACGGATTTAATTAAAAAAATTTATGGCAACCAGCCAGACCCTTGTTTTCTTTGCTTGTTCGCTTTACTTGTTCACTTAACTTTGAAAATCCGCATTGATTAAAAATTAATTTTAGGAGTTCCCAGCGAATGAAGCATTATGTTTTGAATGTGAAATATTTTCTCAACAATATTACAAACAATAAAAAAAAATTTCAAGCCTTCTACGGCGACAAGCATTACTATTTTTTTAAGCTTTGCCAAGATTGATAACCACAAAATCTCTATATAATTACTTTATCAGAATAAAATACAAGCACCATGGAGCACTATATGGGAAAACATAAATTATAAAACAATCTCATTCAAAGACCGTGCAATAATTTTTACTTTTCTAAATGACTTGATCCCGAACAAAAATAAATTTAAACAGTACAACATTGGTAATCTTGCTAACATTAGTTGTGAGTTATGTAATCAAACGGACACAAATGAGCATAAAATTAAAATTTGTCCGAAATCAAAAGTAATATGGGACTGGTGCTCGTCAATTGTTAAAAATAAGTTCAAAATGAAGTGTCATGATTTGGAGGAAATATTGTTCCATCCGGTATCAGGGAAGTCAAAAAAATCCAAGGCTTCATTGTGGTTGGAGGAAAAAGCAATTTCTTACAACTTGAGGGTAAAAGAACCCGATTTGTACATTTTTAAGAGAGTTCGGAAACGAATTAAATATTTGTTAGTTAACTTATCTATTTATGTTGTTTGAGCTAAACCAGAAGAAGTAGCAGTAGGTCAAGAAGAGAAGGAATGGAATTGTGAATTTTTGTAAACCCGAACTTTAGTTTTAAATAAATAGTATAAAAAAAATAAAAAAAAAATAAAAAAAAACAAAAACAAAAACAAAAACAAAAAAAAAAGAAAACATCTCCCTTTATTATTAAGTATGAATGTCTTAACAATTGCAAGCATGGCCGTAGGAACGGGGGGAGGAAGGGTTGGGGGTTAAGCCCCGCTCCCCCCCATGAGGATCCAAAACAGCAAGCGAGGTTTTCTACTCTACACTCAAACCAAAACCTCAAAAATCCATCCCAAGTCCAAAATACTGCTACACTTTTTTTAAATTTTCTCACTAGTTCATCGGAATTCAGGTCTGGACGTTAAATTTTATATAAAACTAAACTCACTTCAGAGATTCCATAACCCTATAACAAAAATTGTATTCCAATTTCCGTTTTCCGGATTCTGTACCTAGTTCAAAATTCTAGATTTTCAGTTCGAATAATCATAAGAAATCAGAAATGAAAATTGGCATCATGGGGCATCATGCAACAAAGGGGTTAGATGCAACATTTATATAACACCACACTGATTCAATTTTTAATTTAATGTGATAAAGTTTTGTTTTAATGATTACAAAATGATGATGTTATAATTTCTTGCATCCTTAGATAATTTTTGTAAGTTTTGATTTTCATTTAAAATTTGAAAAATCAAACAATAAATGAACAATTCATAGCATTTTTCGATGCCGTAGAAAACTTCACCTAGTATGATGGATTGGCTTGATAATATCACCTTCAAACTGTATACTGGTTTTCTCATCCTATACCCACACTGTTGATGTAAAAATATTTTTCCTACAATCACTCTATTTTTCTAAATAAATATTTTTATAATGCGGTTAGATGTCTGGTGTAAAATGCAACAAAATGCAAATCAAAGAAACACCTTGTAAATCTCATTTCCATTTGCTGGATTATGATTGTTTTGCATCACGCGTTTGTCAACGTTGAAATTTCTTTCATTCAAACATTATTTTTTATGATTTCAGCTTTTACAATTTTTAGTAGTATTGTTTTACCCCTCAATGTATGCAGTATCCTTATTTTCAGAAAAAAAATAGTTTTCTACAAACAAAAACTCACTGCAAATGGTGTTTTCATGCGTAATGGTCTTTAAATTATCGCCAAATAATCAAGTACTATACATTTTCGTATGGTTTCAAATGATTTATCATCAAAAACAAAGTTTTTTGCAAGTTACCCCATTTTCTGAGGAGGATGAAAATCGCATGTTTTTATAAAATTAAAAATAACTGAAGAAACCAATAACTTATTTGACTACGCCAATTTGATGTCCCATCAACCTTAAAACTTTTTATGCATAAGGAGTATGACAAACTGTGAACATAAGGTTTTTAGAAGCCATTGAAATTGAAAATTGTTACATGTTTCCCCAGTTGACGGTACTGATTATGTGTTTCGAACATCTAATTTCAACCTTATTTTTGGTTTTTAAATTAAGTTTTTGTTACAATTAGATTATCTGTTTGACAAATTTTTCTGTATTCAATATTTGACGTGAACTCTCTTCTGTTTTAATTTTTTGATACTTCATCACATTACATAAAAAACGATTTTTTTGTGAATAAGATTATGAAATTGAATTACTATTCATATTTATTTAAAAATTTAATTAAAAATTTAATTTTTTTAGCTGCTCTGGACGTTGGCATATTTGAGAAAAATGATATGTAGGACAATAATTCAAACTTCTCACGGCTAGTTAATTTTCAGCTTATTTTTTCTTTGGCATATTTTTTGTTCTCAGTCTTATTTTCTTTGCTTGACAAATAGTGATCCCCATTTGACTAAATTTTAACAGTTTTCCGAAAATTGCAATAACTTTTGACATTTTCAACCAAATAAAAAACAATACTGTTCTGTGCTACACGAATCGTAATGCATGTACTTTGTAATGTGTTGATGCTTGTTTCTAAATGGTATTTTCATGTTGTCTTTCAAGAACTTTAAAATCTAAAGTAAATATTTCTGAGAAATAACTATCAAAGTAAAAGATGAAGTTGAAACCGAAGATAAGATAGTTTCCAAATTCTTAATCCAAATTATCTTAATTTAGGTTAAATTGAGTCACATGATGTGCAACGAATCGAAATAAATTTAAAAATTGAAAAAAAAAACAAACTTCATGAAAAAAAAGGAAATAATAGAGCTATAAAATTCGGTGAATATGTTTAAAAATTGATTCAAAATATGGAGATGAAAATAATAAGTTTGTTATTATCGTTTAAGGTAATTTTATCAATAAATACGACTAGAAATTTTATGAACTCATTACCTATAAAATTTTATTGATAACTCAAGGAAACATCAGCCAATATTTTAATGATTGATTTGGAATTTGTTTGCGTCCTGAATTTCAGTTTTTGTTAGTTTTTGTCTATCGACCTCTTCTTGTGTTAGTGATATGGCGTATATCAGTATATCAATTAATCTGATTTGAGTGAAATCAATCATTGATAGCAGGGAAGGGAAGAGCATTTTTCGAAGCAATTATCTTGTTTAGATTCTATTGTTTTGGAAGTACAAGACTTTTAAAAAAAATAAGTTCTAGTATTTTTTTTTTTGAATTTTTCTAGATAAAATTTGAACTATTTATAACATCATTAAATAAAGTTTTTGAGTATTTTATTTAAAAGTTTCAAACTTATTAAAAAACGTTGTTGAAGACAGCAAAACGATTTGACGAATAATTTCAAAAATATCATAGAGTAAATTTGGTTAAAATCTTCGTCAAAATATCCTCAAAGTTTCCGTATTTTGAGAAAGTGAAAAATTAATAAGAAGAAAACATTTCTCGCGTGAGCTTTCATTAAGTCGCACGAAACAAAATGTAAAAAACAGTTTTATTACGCAAAAGTACAAAATCTGACATAAACTTGTCCCAACTTCTTTTCATTCAGAATATTTAAAGCTTAGACAGTTTTGCTTTTTTTCGTTAGAAAAACCATATAAATAAATTAATTGACTAAAGTTTTTTTTATCTCACAAATGATTGGTTTTATAAATAAGACCTTATTCTTCACCTTTTTTAGTGATCAAAAGTTGCAATATAAATACAGTTAACTTTATACAAAAACCTTTGATGGTCTAATTTTCGACATTCAATTTTAGTTTTAAACACAAGAACTTTAAGTTTTCTACAAGATCATTTCCACCTCCTTTGTTTGCAAAAAAAAAATAATAATTTTCGCATATTTCAATTTTTTGTCTATTTCACGGCATTTCTTCAACAATGAAACAGTTACATATATAGGAAGTTGAGGACCCCAGAGCCAAAGGGATATAAGTGAAAAAATGGACGATTTTAAGTTAATAATGCTAGAAATTTTTTTAAAATTTAACCTATACTTGATGATTATTTAAGATTTGTAGAATTATATTTACATACTATAACATTCGAAAGAAAAAGGCAATTTTTCCAAAAATTTATGAAAATGATCAAACATAACAACTTAAAATCGTGTTTTCTCAACATTCTGGCTGTTTTGGTTTTTACAAAAACGGAATCAAAATCGTGTTTTGGTCGTATTCTTTCTTTTTTATAAAATGTAAATCCCAGAATCGTCGTAAACTTTCAATTTGGTTTTAAGATGATTGGTATCGCTGTTAAAAGCGATTATGCTTAACTGATGCGTCTTTTACAGTGTTCCCCTAAATAGTTTAACCTGGCTAAAATCAGTTCAATTCAACTTTTCAATTTCGTCGAAATAAAATGCGATCACTTCCAACCAGGGTTTCCAACTCCACCATTATATCAAATATCTTTTCTTGGGTGAGAGTAAGATTTGAAGTTTATTTGCATGAAATGTATTGCAAGATTCAAGGAATATTTTGAATCCAAAGATTTTTTTTCTAACTTGCAGTACATCTCCGGCGATTTTTGAATTAGAAATTTTGTTTTCCCATACAAAATTTAAACGCGTTGCACTGATTCAGGACTATATAAATCGCTTTCAAATTTTTTATTGCTGTTTGTGGCTAATAAAAACCAACCATAAAAAAGTGAGATATTAAAATGACTTGTCCATAACTTGAAAATTTCGTAGAAATTTTGCAGCGGTCGAATTTGGAGTAGTAGGTTTAGAGCAAAGTTATGAGAAATTTAAATTAATATTAATTTTTTGATGAATGTTGGTTAATCGATGCGATGTCCTGTTGTTGAATGTCATCAACGATTTTCGGAAAGTTTTTACTAATTTAAAAACTTTTTTTTACAAGTTGTCCAAACTTCAAGAGCTACTCTGGCATTCGTTCCTCTTCAGTGGACACTAAAATATATTTTAAAATGCAAATTTTAACAACAATCACAATTTAGATTATTTAACTTACAAATTACTGGCTTTTGTCGACACAAATTTGTTCTGGCTCAGTTTGTATTCTTTTGCTTTTACAGTTGTGTGGCAGTGTCTATTTAAATTTAGAAATAACGGGGTCGTACTTATACTATTTAAAAATTACAAGAATCTCGTTGTCTGTTCATTACATTGTTGTTATCTCTTAGTTTTATGTAAAAATGGTTGTGGATTTGTATGGCTTGTGAAATAAAAACTTATTTTTGGGCAATGTTAATTTTCATAACTGCTTTTCGATTAAAAATTTGATAAACGAAAAATGCGACTTATTAGAAATATAATGACTACACCAATAAATGAAAACACCAAAATGATAAACTTTTCTTAAGTACTGTTACTTAAAATCTATATCTTCAGATTCGTTCCTTCTGAATGAACAAAACTGATCAATTACTAACATTGTGTTTAAAACAAATCTTTAATAATTTTAAATTTGAACTTTTTCTCCAAATCAGTGCTTAATCGAGCGTTTTTCTTTTTGTCCTTCTTTTCGTTAAAAATTTACTTTTTTTTTAAATAAGGACTGTTGATAGCTCAAACTAGAACTATCAATCGTCTTCACTTTCTCAATTTAAGTCTGGTAAGCTTACTCAGGATGGTTTATTAGTTTTCATATGTACTTCAGAAATACCAAGTGTGACTTTGTGTCTAATTTTAGAGTTGCACTGTGTACTTAATTATAGCCACATTAGTATCGTTTTCTGTATCTATACCTTTGATGAGTAAAACTGCTACAAATATGTTCATAGCTTTAAGAAAAACAAGTTCGAAGAAATAAAAATAACGCATTTAAGTTATTTTGTGATAATAAAGTAGCTATTGCTTAACTCCTAAAGGACTTTTTGTGGATCACTTACAAAAACCAAAGTAGAAACCCTGTAGTTTTGAGAAAAAAAATTAAATGAATGGATGTAATGCTAAAGTTGTTTGGGTTTGAACGCATTTCGGATTGAAAAAAAAACTGAGCTCAGATGATTGATCACTCAAGCTAATCCACATCTTTCATACTGTTTTTAAGACAGTTGGAAACTCTGCTCAAATGAATTTATCAAACCTTTCTACTGCGTAACAACATTATTCGCCTAGCTAACATGAAATCGTAATAGAAATGATAATCAAAATCGAATTTTAAGACATTTTTAATAACTATCGTAAACTCGTTGGTATTGAGTGATTTTCTATCATTTATTTACGACAAGCTTTGGCCAAAAAAAATTGAATCGGATAGCAGTTTAATCAATTCGTAAATATGTCTCCAAAGAGTTAAGAATATGCTAATAGCTAATTCGACATTTACGATTTGAGTAAACTGATTTACGATAAATGGGCGGTCCTTCAATTGACACTCTCTCCGGTTTCTTCCTTTGACCGGTTCGTAAAAAGAAAATCTCACCTATAGAGCTATAGCGTGTGCAATATAACTGATGAGTTGGCGTCGTGGTAAGATACCGGACTGCGAACTCCGAGGACTGGAGTTCAAATCTCGGTCGAGGAAATTTTGTTTTTCGTTTATTTAGCTTTTTTTGGAAAATCGAATCGTTTGAATCTTGTTATTGTAGATATATCGCCTCCACTTTTGTAGCCATATGCTATTTTGGTAAGTTTAATACAATCTTTTCATCTGGTATATTTGATTCTGTTGTTCCTGCGTTATACCTTCATGAATGTTTGCTGGGCGATTTTCTTTCACTGTTCAAAAGCACCTGTCAGGCTGATGATATAATTGCAATATTTTTGTTCACCACCAAGATTCATGTGACAATGTGTGTGTGTTCTCATTGCGGATATCCGCTGCATATTATTTATGCATAAGGTAATGCATTGGCCATTGCTTCTGGACGTCAGAGACGCCACTCGCCGTTGAATGGATAAAAAATTGTAATTTAAATTCCATAACGAAATACCACCGGGCCCTGGATCGTATTTTGGTGTTAAAATTGAATGGACCGGCAAAAGCCAGCAACGGCAGCAGTAGTGGTTGTATCGAATAAAACATGCCAGGCAAATGTACCTTGGTCATCATTTTTTTATGAACTCCATTCAAACATTTATATCCAATTTTTAATGACTTATGATCGGGCTGGTGAAATACATCATTAATGCGGTTGTCTTGAATTTAATCGAATAACGGCAGGTGGTTATGCTGCAATGTAGAAAAAAACTCTTTTTCGTAACAATTATTTTTAATTTCTTAACGTAAACGGTAGATACCTAGCAGTTTTAACTAACTTATTTGTATACCCAAAAAAATGTTTCAAGGGATGATTTAAAAATGTTTTTCTTTAACCTGCTCGTGACCGATTGCACACCGTGCGTGCAATGAAATTTTTTGACCGTTATCAGAACAATCATTCATTGTAAGTTTCCTATTGCTCGGAAAAATAAAGTTATTTTACTGATAGAATCCGTGAAGTGTAGGCGAGACATATTGAAAATTGATTTTGATGAAAATCAAACGACCTAAAAGTTTTCTAAAAGTAAAGTGCCACTAGTAAAATTGACGCAAAAACGGCTCCGTCTTAAGTGGGTTGAGAGAGAGAGAGAGCAATTAATTCAGCGCTTTTTCAAAACTCCTAAAACGTGATTGCTAGATGCTGTTATAACTAAAAAAAAAAGAGAACTGGAAGAACTGTTTAAAAATTTCACAATGCCCGAAAACTCAGCGAAATAACAACAATCAAATTTGCGCACCAAGTTCTGCCGTTTGCGCCTCACAAAACTCACGATAATCACCTCATAAGCATCATAAAATATGCATCCGACATCAAAGGTTTTTCAAATCCGTTAAACAAGTGCCCAATTCAAAACCGACCTACCTGCTTGGCATTCGTTCGTTCGCTCGTTCGCTTCGTTTTTCCTGAGCGCCGGCACTTCATGATGGTCGTAATGACGTAACCACTGCTGGCTGGCACACATCATGAACCTCCACCCACTCTCTGGAGCCACCGTCCCGGGTTTTGTTCGCCTAACTGCAAAAAGGAAGCAGCTGTAATATGGAAAGTGAAGAGCGAAATATATATATGTAAAAAAAGTAGGTAAACCAAGTTGGTACGGCTTGCCAGAAAAGAGCCAACACACATGCGGCCGCTTTTTGTGAGCCTTCCCGCCTCGTCAACAAACGGGAAGTTGTTTCAGCCACATATGCTCCAGCTACGCAAGAACGACGAAAGTAAATTTTAAATTGCGGCCCTAAAGCCACAAAAAGGCAAACACAGAACACCTTCTTGCTGGACTGTGGGACGTAAGGAAGGAAACGGGGGCGTAAAAACAAACATCTAATCAGGGTGCTAGTTTTACTTATGCATTTGTAGAAATTTCTGGGTTTTACACTGAATGCTCTATGGAGCCACTATACATAATCGTTTTTTTTTTAAATATGATTAACTAGCATCGACATTTCTGGACATAATTGCTTTTAGGACTCATTTACTGTGCATTGATTGTAGAAAGTTCAAGTAAAAAAACTTACTTCCGTAGCATACTACTCTAAATAAAGTGTGTCTCACATCAAATAGCATCACTTTGCAAACGCTGCGCGCTGGACAAAATCGCTCGTTGGGTTGTTTTGCTGGAACATCAACACGAAGAAAGCTAAAAGTGTGTTGTCTGTCTGTCTGTCTGTCTGTCTGTCTGTCTGTCTGTCTGTCTGTCTGTCTGTCTGTCTGTCTGTCTGTCTGTCTGTCTGTCTGTCTGTCTGTCTGTCTGTCTGTCTGTCTGTCTGTCTGTCTGTCTGTCTGTCTGTCTGTCTGTCTGTCTGTCTGTCTGTCTGTCTGTCTGTCTGTCTGTCTGTCTGTCTGTCTGTCTGTCTGTCTGTCTGTCTGTCTGTCTGTCTGTCTGTCTGTCTGTCTGTCTGTCTGTCTGTCTGTCTGTCTGTCTGTCTGTCTGTCTGTCTGTCTGTCTGTCTGTCTGTCTGTCTGTCTGTCTGTCTGTCTGTCTGTCTGTCTGTCTGTCTGTCTGTCTGTCTGTCTGTCTGTCTGTCTGTCTGTCTGTCTGTCTGTCTGTCTGTCTGTCTGTCTGTCTGTCTGTCTGTCTGTCTGTCTGTCTGTCTGTCTGTCTGTCTGTCTGTCTGTCTGTCTGTCTATCTGTCTGTCTGTCTGTCTGTCTGTCTGTCTGTCTGTCTGTCTGTCTGTCTGTCTGTCTGTCTGTCTGTCTGTCTGTCTGTCTGTCTGTCTGTCTGTCTGTCTGTCTGTCTGTCTGTCTGTCTGTCTGTCTGTCTGTCTGTCTGTCTGTCTGTCTGTCTGTCTGTCTGTCTGTCTGTCTGTCTGTCTGTCTGTCTGTCTGTCTGTCTGTCTGTCTGTCTGTCTGTCTGTCTGTCTGTCTGTCTGTCTGTCTGTCTGTCTGTCTGTTACTCAAGAAAAACCCATTTTCTTGCCTTTCATCAAAAACTTAGAGTAAAAGATCAATCGATTGTTCCACAAAATACAAATTTGCATACATTCTCTATGCGATAGATGATACAAGAACACAAAATGAGTGAATGGGTTATATAGGCGATACGGCGATACTCTTCTTTGAGATTCAATTCAAAAATGAAAATTTACTTTAAATAGATTGAATCAGACTATTACACACATCGTGTTCAATTTTTCAAGCAAAAGACACATCAATTCGTGTTCCAACTATGATAAAAATTTATTTAGGAAAGATTTAACGCCCAAATTAATGTAATCATTTCCCAACACGGTCATTAGCAGTTGGGCACATTCCATTCGCTATCGATGTAGGGCAATAATAATCCAGTGAAACAAATCCTACATGTGTGCAACCAATAAAAGCAATCCTAGGGAATGCTAAACTTTCCCTGTCCAAATTGTTAACCGAAAAACACACGTATTTAGTTCATATGTGTAAAAGTACTCCCAGAGACACTATCATTTCCGGCACAAATAATCTGAGTTTCTAACATCCGCACACAACGCACGCAAACATACCCACATAGTTTCCAATAGTTCCCAGCCAAAGTTTATCCTGTTTTCGCCTGCCTGGCTGCTCAAACTTGTCCCATTCTGAAAAAGCCGAAGTCGGTTCCAGTAAGTTGAATGCCCATTGGACCCAACATCGAATTGCCCAAATACTAGCCAGCTTGCTGGTTAGCTTAGCTGCCTCTCAACCGAATCCCGAATCCGAATCCAAAAAACACGCTGCTAATAGCGATAAAATGTCATATTTGAGTTTCGAGAACTTCCGGACCATCTAAGAATAGAAGAAAGGGGGAATTTCCACTGCTCTCTAATATCGGTGCTAAACGTGCGGGGGAGGCCAGATTTCTACTAGCTAGAAGGATGACAACGACGACGGTGTTGCTGAATCCAAGGGCAAGTTTATCAGTGCCAAGAAGCGGAAATCCAGCTTGCTCCATAGTATTTCTGACGCGCTCTCTCGGATGGTGCGCATAGTTTGTCCTTTTCATTTCTAGGATTATTTTTAGCGGCAGAATGCAGTAACAATGTAATTTTATGCTTAATGAAGCTATGAACGTTTCCATTTTATTCAATTTCTATTCTAGATGCACGGAAGTGGAAGGGAAGACTGCGTAGAGTTTATAAAAAAGGAAAGATGGCTTTTGTTTTGACCTTCCTCCAATGGAAAACTATTCACTAGGAGAAGTTATTTCTGGCAGATGAGCAATATGCCTGGGCAGAAGTCACTTTGCCAGGGAATTGGAATAAAAAGCATAGTTAATTGTGCTGTAATGAAGTAAATCAAAACCATTCAGCTGGTGTTGGGTTTTATATGGCGTTAGTTAGGTTCACAATTGAGACCTTGTAAGAAAATATGTATTTTGTAGTCATCTACTCAGGGGTTGATTATAATTCAATTTAGTAAAAGTAGTAAAAGAAAGTTTGCTCGATAGGCTCCCGCGAATGACAGTTCGATTGGCTGCCATCATTCTCTTTGCAAGACTATTGACTCATGACATAATTTTTAACGGTTTTGTTAAAATATATTGAACTTTAATAATGATACGAACAGAATCTGTAAACAAAAATGTTAAAATGATTTTATTTCTAATTTATCTTTCAATTCATAAATTCAACAAGTTCAAGCTTTTAGCAAATTTTTAAAAGATAAGATATTGGAATAAGAGACAGGTTTTGAATGCCCATATCATGCAAGTTAAATACCTCTTCCGAGAATAAATAGATAAGCATTATTAATTGTTTTACTTTTTATCTTTGATATATAAAATCTACGCTCTATATACAATCTTACAGTAAAAATAGATGAACTAAATACTGATCTGATAAAAAAATGATATAAACAAAATATTACCATGAATTAATGCCAAATGACATCCCTCACTACGTTCTATGCAAAAAACAACTAGTGAAACCAAAATTTTCGCCAAAATTTTAGCTTTGACGTATGCTTAACATCAGTTTCTACCATTTTAATTATACTAAATTATACGAAAATATTGCAAGTGGAACTGAAATAAAGGTAAAAACCAAAAAATGCGTATTTAGCCAGTCCAGTTTTGGAAATCGGTTATTTTGACTACTTTTATTATTAAATCATTTCTCAAAAACTGTAAGAGATTTCTAAAGAAATAAAACAGATAAATACTAATAATGAGCGGATATCTGTTTCGAGCGGCTCATGTGCATAGAGTTTTCATACTCATATCTTTTGAAATATTTATGAGGAAAAAAGCATTCTTTTTAGTGTGCGTATTTAGTCCGCCTCTCCCCTAGTGCTGTGTTAGTCCCGTAAATATTCATTCGAATAGGTACAAAAAGTTAGATATCATGGTTTCTCCAACCTCGTGGTCTTACGTTGAATTGAAAAGCCAAAAGTGCGGGACACTCAGCAAACATGTTTGTAGCTATATTTTTTTGCTATTTGATATACGTTCCTTATAAACATTATAAAATGATCGTATGAATGTTGAAAAAACAGCATTTACCTACCAAAATAGAGAAAATATACATAAACAAATTTCATTTCTTTCTAAAGCGACGAAAACTACACCAATTGGGCGCCATCTAACACCTTATTCGAACCTATCGGATGAATGCAAGAGAGCGCAAGATTTTGTTCTCATAGCCTTCAAATCGTTGCCAGAGACAATATTTTTCAGTTCCCTCATTGGTCAATACTTCTAAATTCTTATCTAATTTTTAGCCATCTAGATGCACTGTTGGTTGAAGAGAGAATATGACGGTGATTTTCTCGCTTGAAGCCCGCACGGGAGCAAAATCATTTTAGAAATTACAAACATGGCGTAGTTTCTATCATATCCGATTTAATCTAACTTTAGACAACATTTTATACGATATTTTCACTTTTGGTAGGCAGAGCACCTTGAGTTGCCAGTTACATTGTCACCAGTGCAAATAAGACACTTCGCCGGCTTATTGCAGATAGTCGCTATGTGACCGGCTTCTCCGCACCCCCACCATAATCCTCATCTGTCAACTCCTTTGCAGTCAAACGACTTGTGGCCGTACTCCATGCATCGACAGCATACCTCTGGTTGCTGGGAGATGGTTATCTGACAAACTGACCATCCCACCTTTAGCCGCCTGCGCTCGAGTGCTGCGTTGGCTGCTACCACTGGATGCTTTACAATTGCAACCTGTGTTCCGGATTTGGGAGGACCCTGTCTCAATCGGATCGAGATCTGATCTTCGCCAATCTTACACTGGTCGACTAGTGCTACCCTGACTTCATCTTCCGTCGTAATTTCGTCGGGCTTTTTGATACGGATGATTACTTCGTGACATAGCGCGTGCACCTCCGCCTTCTCGCCTAGAACTTCCTCCGCTAGCACTTTGAAGGATGCACTCTTTATTGCTGAGCTTCGTTTCAACTCGAGGATCATCTCACCGGAACGAGTACGACAAATCCTCTTCACGTTTTCACCTAGTCCAGCAAGCTTGTCGTCGGTCCGCATCTGACGAAGCACGTCCGCGTACGTACCCTCTGGCGCCTTAACTACGATAGCTTCACCTTTTTCCCTTGCGCGGCTTCTCTGATTTTTGGGCTTGGGGTTGGTTTTCGTAGCACTCTCCTTACTGTGTTTACGCGTCACTGTTTGCCATTCGAAGGGCGCTCCCTCGTTAAGTCTGTCGTCCTTGCCTTTCAGTTGGCCAGGTAGGGTAATCCAGTTCCGACTGGAGCTACCAGTACCTATCGCATGCATGAAATACCTGACAGAATTTCAGTGATTGATGACACATTCGCGAGTCCATCACTTAAAACCGATATGAACTGAAAAGTGTGTGAGACTACACCCACAGCGATCTCCAAGCAATACGCTATAGCGAAGAAGGCCGAAATTCTGTGGCTGCCTGGCAACCGCCGGTCCAAGAGCGGAGATGGAAAACAAAAGCTTCTGCTCAGGAAGTCTGCGTCGAAGCTTCAAATATGCAGGGATCATCGCATAGTTTTTCGCCCGGTGAACTAACCGTCTGGCTTTTAGGTAGCTAGCATGCAGCTCGGCAATTTCTAAGGTCCACCAGTAAGCCGGTTGTCGCCACCACTTGGGAATACTTATTCTGGCTATAGTGCGACATGACTATAGCCAGAATAAGTATTCCCAAGTGGTGGCGACAACCGGCTTACTGGTGGACCTTAGAAATTGCCGAGCTGCATGCTAGCTACCTAAAAGCCAGACGGTTAGTTCACCGGGCGAAAAACTATGCTGACAGAGAATCGAGAGGTGCAGGTTATCGAGCAACCAGGGTAGCACACAAGCGAGCTATTAGGACAAGCAAGGAGAACTGTGGCAGAGAGTAGACGATAACCCATAGATCTTAGCAATAGAGAGGTTCGGTTACCCGAGGTCGCCTAGCGAAAAGTGTGCGAAAAATTAAAGGAGATCGTTGCTCATCTTTTTCGGCAGCATGGCCCGACGCAGTGGCCACTAGCCCCGTATGACGTGGGAGTCCACGACAAAGAGCCAGTAAAGAACGAGGAATTTGTGGCCATTGCTAAGAAACTTGCCGTGAACAAGGCCCCAGGCCCAGACGGCATCCCGAATTAAGTGCTACAGGTGACGGTACAGACCAATCTAGATACTTTTGGAGTGGTGTTACACAAGTTTCATGACGAGGGATCTTTTCCTATCCTGTAGAAAGCTGCGAAGATAGTGTTACTATAGAAACCGGGGAAACTCCCAGCGCACTCGTCATCGTACAGGAGACAGAGAAAAAATGAGGCGTGAGCACAGCCTACCCCTTGATGTAGTATCATAGAATGAAACCAAGAGGCACATCTGGCATACGAAACCAAATGTGGTTTGAGTGGGACGAATCCAGTCATGGCAGCGTTTGCTATGGTTTGAAGTCAAATTTCCATCTTGTAAAAAAACGCTCGTGGCCCTTTTGGTAATTAGTAAGGGGCACTAGACAGCAGAGGCGTGTTCAAGGAACGATCGAACCATACTACAATAGAGACTCTTTAGACAGTATATATCCTTGAAGTCCTTCGTGATGCGGAATAGTAGGCTTCTAGAAGCTCTATCGACGATGTAATAGTGCCAATCTTGTGATACAGCCGTTTGTTAATCATCATACAAAAATCTTTCAGATGCTCAACTCGAGCGATAGCCTCATCGCCGATAAAATAAACTGCTGTAAATAGGGGCTGCTTATGGAAAAATTAAATTGTTGCGCATTTACTACGATTCAAAGGCATGCAATTGACATCACACCTGGTGGAATTGATGCCACCGACGTTCTGGTGGTAGGGGTTAATAACACCTTCATCTTTAGGCTAACAGGATTGTTGAAAAAAGCAATGCAAAAAAGCAAAAGCTCTTGATCATTTAAAAAATCCTAGCGGTTAAGGTATTAATCACATTTGTTTTTTAAAACACTTGTCACTATTGGACCCATATTCAGTGGACGCAAATGTTTCTGAATTTCCCAACCTACAAGTGTCATGCAGTTCAACGCCCTATGCAATGACAATCAAAGAGCATAAACATTATCCTTAAATTCAGTGCACTCCGCCAACATCCGGTTGATATGAGTAAGTAACCACAAGCAAAGTCCTGCAACTGAAACCCGGCTTTATTGAAAATTAGCATAGCGTCTGCTCATTTGAATGCCTCTGCCTGAACTTTCGTTACAGTAAACTGGAAAGGACTTTTATCATCATCGAGATTTACGAGATAGGATAAAACAGTTTTTTCCCCATACTCCCAGAACCACACAGATGCATTCGACAATAATAATGAAACTGTTATAGTATGAAATTAACTTCACAGTGTCCCTACGACGAAAAGGGGGAAAGGAAAAACGGATTGTTGAGTATACGTACAAATTTATTCCTTTGAAGGCTCACAAACAGCCTCAAGGCTCGTACGGTGCTGCTATGCTGTTTATCTTTTTCCGAGAGCGCTAACGATTTGCATAGAGTCTCTGACTGAGCCAGCAGATATGAGCAAACCAGAGCACGTTCACACACGACGACCCATTCACAAGCAAGCAGCTGTTCCTTTCCCAGGACCAGGTTCAGGCACAGGCAACGAACGTCACTAGCAAAACACTTCAGAGAGCGAATTTAATGTGTTAATTGTATCAGCCAGGCTGCATCGTTTATGCATCGCATCAAGTGGAAGATGCTTTGATAGGAGTTGGTAAAGAAAGGAGAAAGCAAAAAAAAAACGGTCGGAAGCAGGAAAACTACTTAGCTCTGCTCTCGTTCGTTTAACGTCACGTATGATGATGGTTGGTAGGAGAAAAACTTACCGGGAAAAGTTCTACGTGAGTGAGTGTTAAATGTGTGTTGATGTTTAACTTTGCTTTTTATTTATTAACATGAGCCGCTTTAAGTTTTATAAAGTTTGTACTTAGGCTTTTCAATACAAAAGCATAGCACAAATTTCGCCACAGCTCCATCAATTCATAAATATTAAGATAGGAAAAATGCAAGAAAAATTTATTTTAGAAAAACGCTGGCATTCAGAATAATTTCAATGCGTCTTAAAAGAAGAACTTTAGATACACGACGCACTAAAGAGGTCAGCTAATCCATGTCGATATTTCTCAAATAAACACTGACCTCTGGCTTCGACAGATGTTTTTCTTGATTTTCATTGTGTCATTTGAATATCAATTTTTTATGGAAATAGTGGAAATTTTGTCAACTTTGACAAAATAATAAATTTTGTAATTAATATGGATTGATTTTTTTTTGCAATTTGCGTGATACGTTTCGAAGTGTGTAGTTTGTTCGCTAAACTAGGAATAATGTCAATTTTCTCTAGTCAATGTATAGCTTGTATATAATTCGAGCTCTATTACATAGGTGAACTTATGGTCTATTCTCATTAAGATCAAAACTTGACGGTGTCAAAATGGCAACATCTAATGATGAGACATTATTAAATCATATGACAGAATTTAACCATGTGAAATATTCTGATCATGAGACATAATCAGACCATGTGTCATCATCCGATCGGGCAACATAATCGGACAATGTGACATAATCTAACCATGCAAAATAATCTGATCGGAACATGTAAAAAAACCCGACCATGGGACATGATACGACTATGTAACCAGACCATGCAACATAATTCGATCATGCAACAAAAGCCGACGATGTAACATTCTGATTATGCAGCATACTTGGACCATGCAACGTACCATGTCACATAGTTCGACCAAGATAATCTGACCATGAGACATAATTCGACCATGTGACTTAATCTGACGATGCAACATAATCCGATCATGTGACATAATTTGACCATGTGACATTATCAGACCATGCAACATTATCAGACCATGTGATATAATTTGACCATGCAACATAATAAGATCATGTGACGTAATCCGACTATGTGACATATTGCGAACATGCAACATAATCCGACCATTTGTCATAATTAGACAACGCAACATAATCAGACCATGTGATTTAATCGGACTGTGCCACATAATTCGACTTTGTGACATAATTTGATAATGCAACATAATCCGACCATATGACATTATCAGACCATGCAACATGTGACATAATCTGACATAATCTGACAATGCGACATGTGATGTAAGATTGTACATGTGCGATTTTTCAAGTAAAGACCCCCTGCCACTGGGGCTCATTGCCACTAGTCGCCTCCGCCGCTGGCCGTCATCGTTGCTTGCTGTCTCTGCAACTGGTTCATGTTACTCCACGGTTGTCACTGAACTACTAAAAATTGCCATGTGAGTTCGATTATCACTGGTGGGGTCCAAAATCAGAACGAAGCGCACCAAAAACTGTTTAGATCGACGGCAAACAGAGAATGAAGCCGAGTTTTTTTTATGTCTTTGACAAGATTGCATTATTTTACAAGGCGCAAACTTGGAAATAAAATATAGAGTCGAGGGGTCCGTCAATAGTAAGATAAAAACGCTAACTTTTTTGTTAAGCATTTTAGAGCTTTGATTTCTTCTACAAAGTTATTTATCTTAACAAAATACATAACTTTGCTGAACCAATGAAATTTCCACAATTTAATTCTAAGGAGTTACAATGAAATAAAAAAAAAACCTTGAAAAACAGTTTTTTAAAACTGAAACTTTGTAGGTAAAACAAAACAATTTTCAGTCTTCGAAGCAAAGTTGGATAAAGTTATGGTCTACAATCGTTTTGTACATTATTATGTGTTTTGAAATTGCCGAAGCACAATAAAAAACAGAAAGCTTGGATTTGTTTGTTATGAATCTGTAAAGATATTCAATATTATTTTAACATTTTGAATTCTCGTTACATGCTTTAAATTAACTTGCGCTTTTAAGTTTACCGCAAATATGTATCAAAAAAATCTGAACAATTAACGGGCTTTCAGTAAACTGCTCTTTTAGGAACGGAATAACCGATCAAATAGATTTAAAAATATTAATTTTCTAGTAAGAATTTTTGTTGTAGTTGTTCACGATTTTTTTCAAAATTATTTCAGCCATTATTATGCCGAGCTTTTATAGAGCAAAAATAAGATGAGGATTACTTTATGAAATAGAAAACTGTCGTTGAAATTATCCCATTATTTACCATGAAATGGCGATAATATACGGAATTAATAATAGTCGTTACTGAACCCTGTTCTCTAAAAATTGCTAATCAAACCGATACATTTTTTAAAAAAATTTTCGACTTATAAAAGATTTTGAAATTTAAAAGGGTAGCTTGAATGAGATTCATTAATCCGACAAAGTTATGAAGCTATCTATAAGCCTTTCCTATAAATCTGCGTCAGGCATGATCATTTTCTTAAAATCTTCTTAAGGAATCTAATAAGTTCAAAAAGTCTATTTTCGAAAGAACGTTTCATATACCTTATAATACTTTTCAGGTTGGAAGGATGTTAACGGTGGAGCATTGAAGAATTATTACATGAAATTTTTAAATGCTTTTCAATAAATTTTGAATTATGTTTAACTTTATTTCACAATAATGATTTTTTTCTTATAGCAAAATAACATTTTATTATTATACTAGCTGATCCCGTACGAACTTCGTTTCGCATTTAACTTTAAAACTGGTGATTTTGTATTTTTTTGGTAATTGGGACGAATTTTCACCAAAAAAATGCTTAAATTACAAAACTGAATTTTTGCCTCGATAAATAACAACGTATTTATTGCAAAGAAAAATTACGAAAATATTAAGACGAACCCTTTTACTGATTCCTTGTCAAATTTTGACACGTGAAAATCACGGATTTTGGGTAAATTTTAAAACAATATGCCCTCATTTCACAAGGTCTTAGGACAAATTTGCCCGGATTTGTCCAACCCAGATACTTGCGGAAAAATATCTAATAAGTATCCAGTTTATTGTTCTCGATTTCCGGTTTGGATCATCATTGGTATAGAATCATCAAAAATCATAATGAAAACCATATATTCAGAATCAATTAAACTATTTCTGGTTAAGGGTTCTGATACAAATTTCGGTTTAGATCAAGGTTCTGAATTTGAGTTTAAAATGCAGAATTAAGACTTGGAACTAAAATCCAAGCTTTGTGTTCGGCTTAAGGTCAAATTTAAGTTTTATATTCAATCTTAAAATATCAATAATTAAATTAAATTAAAGATTCAAGGAGATCGCAGTTTCATAACTTTGATTCTTGATTCAAAATAAAAAAAATTGAATTCAATCAAAGTCAGTTTAAAAACACAAACCTGGTAACAATCACTTATGAAAAATAAAATCTGGATTCATTTCAAAGAATTTGTTTTTTGAATAACCTAGATTAATATTTTGAAAACATTAATCACAGGATTAAAATTATGAAATATAAAATAATAAATGATAATTTTTTAACTTGTTTTTTTTATCTTCAAGTAAAACTTAAGCTGGAATTTTAATTTAACATTTTTTTCTACATATATTGCAGATTCTTCAAAATCAAACGTTCTATCTAAAATCTTAAACTTTATTCGGTTTACAAGAGTAGAGAATAAACCTTATTTGAACAGTAAAACTTATTTTTTTTACTTTTTTTTCTGAACATTTGATATATTTTCACCTATGCTTAAAATAGTTATGCTTCTGGTTAAAAAAAATAGCTTCGTAATGTCAGTGAGTAAAAAAGATTTTTTTTTCTAAATAAAGCGTTGGAAATCCTTTTTTATGTTTCGATTATAGTCATTTCCACATCATTGTTTAACTCTCGACTTTTCTCAACGATGCAGTTGGCACACCAATAATTGAAAAACTATCTGGAACAACTGTGTTCGATGTTTACTCTTAGGCTCAAACTCACGGACATCACCACAGAAGGCAACTGATTTACCAACTGAACTTTATCACAAATCCCCATATTTTTTAAAGCAAAAAAAATTGCCATCTCTTTGGACTTATTTATAAAATAAGTAACTTTGAATGCAAAACAACTTTTACTTGAATACTTTGTACTTAGTACATATACATTTTTTCACTTGTGTGTACATTGTTCAAGTAAAAATGTTATGGGAAAAAAATTGTCATCAAAATCCCCCCCCCCCCCCCCCCCCCCTCCATGAGTCGGTTCTTCCTACAGCCCTGCATAGGATATTATAAAAAATATTACATGAATGACGTATACACAAAAAATAAACATTTAATGGAACAAATAGAATGGAACAAACAAATCTGTGTTCCTAGTGGGCGGTGAGCAGTCTAGAAATTGGGATAAGCAATAACAAATCATCTAAATATCGAAACTAAAGTTAAAACATTTGAAGGAGTTATTCAATTGGAAATCAGAAATAATGGTCTGAATACGCCATGGTACAGGCCCGTGAAAAATACGCTCCAGAAGCGCAGAACAAATGCTCAATACTCGTACACTGGATATGTAAAATACAAGCACGGAATTTTCCGATTCAAACATAATAATTTTCAAAAAAATTATAAAAGATGTTAGAGTTTGAGTTTAACGATATTCTTCTTTGAACAAAATTAGGAATATACCCATAGTCAAAATAAGCACCATGTAGTGTTAACCCACCCACATTTAAAATATGGGCTTTTTCGTAAGCGAAGCTAAAAATATTTTTTTTTTATATTTCATCATAAAAAGTCAGGAGAAGAGAATTTTGATCAGAGCTCTTTCTCATGCTAACATAAAACGAAGCAAACAGCAAACAAGGCAAAGACAAAATTTAAAGATAAACTTTATTCAAGATGAATTTATGTTCAAATAATTTATCATCTGTACAAATTTTCAAACAAAATTGAGACGTGTTGCGCTTATGCAGGAATCAACCAATTCATCTCAAATTTTACACTGATGCTTGGTGATCCAAAAGGCATGGAAAAACGTATGTGAGCAAAAAATTGATGTTTGCAGCGGTCTAGTTTGTACTCATTTTCGGAAGTGACTGTAGGCTCTTGACTTTAAACATTCTTGATTTTAACTTTCCTAATTTCTGCTTATGCAGCAATCTTATGCTAGTAAGATTTTAAGCTAAAACCCTAAAAAAACGCTCCAACGTGTCATGAAGCAGAACCCCAACACAGTCCATATAAAACAAAGACAACCCCCAGATCAGCGGATGAAAATAATAATAAATGGCAGCTAATATTGTCCTTCGGTCCGGATTAATTAACCGTATCAACATGTAACGACAATTTTAATGATATTTACACACGCATTAAAAAACGCAACCGGAATCAGGACCAGGACCAGGACCGGGTTGGGCCTAAAGTTTGCGCTGACTTTGGAGAAATCCGTTATCCAATCAGAGTGGGATGAAGAAAGGCCGGAACCGGAAACAGGCTCGGACTGGACGGAAGAAAGGACGATGGCCGGACACGAAAATGAACACTTTTTTTATGCACTTTTCCGCCTGGTGCCTGTCAGGACGCGATAAGGCATGTGTCACACATTGGATCGGTTACCAGCAGCAATGAAGGCCGGAGCGATTCCGTTTTTAATTTTTTTTTCTGTGCTTTAGTTTTTCGAATTCGTTTCACCACCACCGGGCGGCGGCGAAAGGGTTTTTGAGGAAAAGTCCTACGCCCCCCCTTTCTCGTGATTCTCGATTTCGGAGGCAATTTTTCCCTTGTATCCGCACGATTACACTTCGGAAGCCATTTGCCACGGTTCGGTTGAAATGTATAATGAGCTGAAATATGCGGTAATTCAAACAGATGACAACGGATTTTTTGTCCCTTTTTTGTACACGAGCGTTCCCAAATGTTGAAAGCTGTACGAGGGAAAATGCGTGGGTGGGTGTCGAGGTTTGCTGTCGAAATAAATGCAAATTTATGTGGGTATGTGTTGCCTTTTAATGTATGAATTGTCGAATGCGAGTGCCGAACAAAATAAAAATACCAGTGAGCGATCTGACGCACAATCGTTGATGTGAAAAATTAGCCGGCAGTTTGGGCTCTGTTGCAGCATTGCAATTTCGATCGCGCAATGTTGGAGCTGTTACAAAATGATAAGGGCATTTCAGTTTACAATGTCGGCACGGACACTTCCGAGGGAGCCAATTTTTCGTTTCTTTCTACGCAACGGTGTGATTGAATTTCTGATAGGTGAGAAGCTTCATTCAACACAAAATTCGAATACGAATACGAATAAAAATATAAATTCAACTTGAATGCCAATTGATGATGAAGTCATTCATTGTTGTAATGCAATCTTTAAATGAAAGCATTTAGTTTATTTGTGGAAGTTACGAGTTAGGAAACGGTTTTTGATCAAAAGTATTTGGGGATGTTTTTATCAAATTAATTGGGTCTTACACTTGCAATACGTGTAATAGACGTGTAATTTACGTGATGTAGACACACAAGGCCATTCTTCGATTTGGTAAAAAAAATGGCAACGAAGTCGAATTAAATTTATTTCAACAAATTTAAGATTCCCAAAAAAACATTTTTGTAGTAATATTTTTCAACAAACTTTGCTATACGTTTCATTTATGTAAATTTAAGAATCATCGCTTAGAACTCGAAAAAAAACAGTATTTACTTACTAAAGCGGAGGAAATATACATATATATTTTTAACTTCTAGATTCAGCGATATGAATTATGCTAATTGGACGATATTCAGCACCTTATTCGTACAATCTAAGTGTATGCGAGAAAGCGCAAGATTTTCTCTCGCAAACCGTTGCCAGCGGTAACATTTGCAGCTTCTCTCATTGGACAATTTATCCAAATCAACCGTCTGATTTATAACAATCTGGTTACACTGCTTATCGCAGAGAGAACCGCAAGGTTTTTTCTCACTTGAATCCCGCGTTGAAGAACAGATTTGCAAACATAGCGGACTTTTTATCATATTCGATTTATACTGACTTTATGTTACCATTTTTACGATCGTTTTGTTATTATAACGATTCGCATTAACATTGTTAACGATTTTATGAAATTATTTTGCGGCTCTATCGGTGAGGGTTAAAGAGTTGAAATGAAATACGGATAGAAGATCAGAAGAAAGTTCTAAGGTGGTGAAAAGAGCGAAGAGCATTTGGAATAGAAGCTTGAGGGGGGTGGGGAGTATGTTTCGAATTTCACAATTAGCTAAAAATAATAACCATACAAAAAATAGGGGAACATGCCCTATTATGCGCCACCTAAGCGAATCGCTGATTTTCTAAGTATTCCACGTACAAATTTTGTTAAAAATGGGTGTAATCGTTGAAGAAAAGTGTTTTCTACAAATTCCTATGATTTTTCATTACTCAAATTGCAATAATTTCTTCAAAAACATGATTTTTAAAAACCATATTCAAAGCCACAGAACAAAACTGTGTTGCGAATACGCGCCGCTGTGTATTTAATACGCGCCTAGCAGCCGAACATACCCGAGAGCAGCCGAAGACCGAAAACACACCAATACTTACAGACACTTTGACTGAAAAGAAAATCAAAATGGACTAATAGAAATTTAACAAAAAATGAAAAATAGATTTTTGGGCTGAATTAACGCTCAAAATATGGTTTTAGACTTTTTGTTATTTTTCAATGAAAATTGGCCTTTTTGAAAAATTAATGCTATTTTCAGCCTACTACGATTGGCGCGTTATAAAGAGCGCATGGGCCGTAATAGAACAAACTCATAAAAAGCATACCTTAGCGAGTTTAGTATGATTTTTAGCATAAAATCATAGTTAAGATTCTCCTCTATCGATCTGTCAGAAAATATTGTCTTATTTGTTTTTCTCTACTTGATGACACCTTATTGAAAGTGTTTTAAAATTAAGATCGAAATGAAGAAAAACCTAAATTGTGAAATTATCACGACACAGGGGCATTTTAAGGAAAAATTCATACTTGCCATAACCAATCACAGCATTTAAAACAAATTGGTAATATTTTGCAGGCTTAAAATGTTTCAGATTCTTCAAAACAAGAGTGGCGCGTATTAGCCACATGGGGCGTTATATGAACTTTTCCCCTACATACGAAATAAGGAAATGGATTTCTAACATTATTTTCTTAATAATACACAAAAAATAATAAAGTTTACTGATAAAGTAAATCAAAACATCCGAAACAAATCACAATGAATTTTTCTAATAAATGCTAATAAATTCTAATAATATTTTTTGTAAGTCATGGATAGAATGGTCAAAATGATGTTTCCTATTCTGATCTAAAAATTGGCTTCAAAATTGTTTCTAAGCAGTCTTGTTTTAAAATTTAAAATAAATATTCCCAATACACAGATTTCCAAAAAAAAAAAGAATTCTAAAATAAATATCAAATCAGATTAATAAATAAACTTTGATTAATTTTAAAAAAAATGCATCTGTCGTGTTTCAAT
The DNA here is from genome assembly GCF_029784155.1 of Uranotaenia lowii. Lineage (NCBI taxonomy): Eukaryota > Metazoa > Arthropoda > Insecta > Diptera > Culicidae > Uranotaenia > Uranotaenia lowii. Next base: position 323,723,811 of record NC_073692.1, read on the forward strand.
TTGAATAAAAATATCGTGATTTGTGATTTTCTAACTAGGAAAAACGTTAAAGCTTTATGCTTCTGGAATACCATACTTTGCAAATTTATTTAACAGTTGAAAATGGATTTCAAAATTCGGTTAATTCTTTTAAAAACAAAATTACAATACGAAGTTTAAGTTAAAGAAGGATTAAATAAAACTCTACTAACGATTATAAACTTTTGTTTATAGAATTTAATTGGTAACTCAAGGGAGACGCATTTTGGTGCCTATATTTCAATAATTGATTTGGTAGATTTAAGCGTTCTGAACACGAACTTTTTGTCAAATTAGGATTATCATATTAAGTTTTGGTGATATTAAGATTTAAAATGTGTCGGTTCTAAGTGAAATCAATCATTGATAACTGATGACCTATCAAGCCTACATTCACAAAAAAAACTTATTTTGAATAATGTTTTGATAATTATACGTGATCTAAAAAAGTAAAATTCAACAGACTTTAAAAATTTGGAAAAATATGATTAAGTACAGATATTTTTGACATTACTACAGAAAGTTTCAGAAAAAAACTTAATTTCATTTAACAAATTATTTAAAACCTGCGAAATGATTAAATTCAATTATGTTTTAACCTTCTTTAAAAATACGTTGAATGAGGAAAAGTAAACGAAGAGAAAACCTATATATGTTTTTTTTCGCAGAACTTAAAATTACTTGAAGACTTGAAGAAAGTTGATAAATTGATTAAAAACTTTTATTTTTAAATTTTATGTTTTTATTTTAAAGTTTTCTAAAAAAAATGCAGTACTTTCATGTTTAATTTTATCTTATTGAAACCAATTCAAATGTGATGTTGAACACTAAGAAAAACGAATAAAAAATAATAATTGATGCTGAAATTGGTTTGATGAAGAGTATTTAATTTCAGCACAACATTTGTAATGACATCGGGCTTTAGTTCTTCTTTACTATAAGTAGAGATGTACCGAATATTCGGTCGGCCGAATATTCGACTCACCGAAAAGTTATGCTAAGTAATTGGTGGAAAAGGCCAAATAGGTCGAATAGTATTTGTTTAAGTTATACAATCACAGACTTCAAAAATTTTTCAAATCGTTCTGGTTGATTTTTAAAATATCCAAAAGTTATGTTGAACATCTTAGGTGTATTCGTAAATATTTCACTGTAGATCATACAAAAATTGTTGAAAAGTATCGCTTTACACTTTGATTATCGATAATTCCAAATTTTTTGAAGATATCCCGGCTTTCTCATGAATTCGAGATTAGTCTATTCTGGCCGGGATGCTCAGATTTATTAAAATTACTTGTTAAATTAATTTAAAAAAAACTTTAATTTCTCTTTGAACATTTCAAGATTTTGTTATCAAAAATGATTTTAAAACTAATTTAAAATGAACATATAATTTTGTTTAATCCCCAGATACGATTTTAATGCTACTGATGTGATTCAACGATCACTTTAAAATTCAAGTTATGCTTGGGCAGACCATTTTGGATGGGTTTCGGATGCGAATCAGAAACTTGTTTTATAGTCGACTGATGAAAAGAAAAAGATCGTTCTTTTTATTTTTTCTTAAAATTACAGTTTTCGGCGCTTAAAATATTCATACAAAAATATTGAAAACAATAACGAGATGCCTGCTTTAGATTTCAAATGGCAAATGGAAAACGGTATGAGGGGTTTTGATAAAATCACTGAATAATTCAAATCAAGGTGACCAATACGAACGAGATCGATCAAGTTATTTCCTTCCACTTTCCTCTTGTATGTTTTTGGTCTAGATTAAGTTGAAATTTGCGCTTTTTTAATTTTTTCCAAAAAATCATCCTGAATTGCTCGACTGTGTAGTATGATATGCTCAAGATTAAAGATTGTCGTTTTTTAAACCCGTATTTTGAAGATTTCTTGCTCATACATATTTGACTTTCATCTTATTTTTTTACATTCTCTTCTATCTTCTAGTAACGGTACTTTTTTTACATTATCTTTTTTGTATTAATTTACTTCTAACACATCTAACGTACGTTTAACTATCCTAAATTTTACCAAGTTCCAAAATATCATGTAAATGCATTCCTATTATTCCATCTACTATCTCTTATTTCTTTTTGTAAAACATAAAAATTTAAATTTTTGTCATTTTTCAGTATAAAAGATTTCCACTAATCAAAGGCCGGCTTTCTGTTGCTTGTTTTTCTCATTAATTGTTCTAAGTAATATGTTTTCGCGATCTTATTCAATATCAAATAAGCTATTTCAAATTCCTTGGCACCTGTTTTTATGTGTTTTGCCCGGATTTCACAGGAAACCATTCCCTTTGGTGATAAAGGCCCTAGAAGCGACTAGTCATCTGATGTCCTTTCAGTTAGTTGTGACATTTTTTTTATATCTGAAAGACCTCTACTTAAAAAAGATCTTCTAATACATCATCTGATTATATCATCTGGTTGAAAAAAAATCAACTCAAGAACATAAGGGGCATTAAGATGGAAGGAAATTTAAATAATCGCGAATGTATTGTTATTGAACACCCAACAGAATATTCGGTCGAATATTCGTTTGGCCGAATAGTTGAAAAGGTCAATTTTCGGTATTCGGCCGTTCGCCGAATACCACTATTTGGTACATCTCTAATTAATTGTTACTCATTTAAAATCATTACTTTCATAAATAAATCCTAATAGTGTTCAGTTGTTTGAAGCTTTTCAAAATAAATGAAGGATCTTAAAGTGTACATGTTAAAAAAAAAAACTTGTTTGGAATTTAAATCAGATTTATTTTCAACTCTTGTCAACTCGATACAATAATATTTCAGTTGAAATATTTGTTTTTGAAGAATCTTCAATAAAAATATAGTTATACAACAGATCAATAAAGGATCTGAGGACCTGAGATAAGATTGCGAGGATCGATTTCGAAGCCTTATTTCTAAGTCGAGCTTGTTACTGTTAATTCATTTTAACCTTTCTTCAAATTGAGACTGTGACTGTGAGGCTGTGACCGTCGATGATGGAAGTATTTTTCTGCGAAAAATTAACATTATATTTTTAAATTGTGACCCAGAGATGGGTCTTGACTCAAACATTCAGTCAGCGAAACTTTTTTTTTGTAGAGAAATGATTCCAACTGTGTTAGATGAAATTTCAGGGGCTAGATACGAGAAAATCTCTTTCTCTTATCTAGCCTCTGAAATTTCATCTAACACAGTTGGATTCATTTCTCTACAATTAACATTATTTTGACATAATTTGACACAACTTTGAAATCATTCAGACACAATACGTCATATTTTTAACACAATTTTGAAAATTCGACAGTTTGACACAAAATTGAAAAAAAATTGACATTTATTTGACAAAGTTTAAGAAAAATTTCGATATGATTTTGAAGTGTAATTCCAATACTATTTGGATAATTTTGTCAATTTTGTCAATTTTGTAATTTTTTTCAATTTTGTCAATTTTGTCAATTTTGTCAATTTTGTCAATTTTGTCAATTATGACAATTTTGACAATTTTGACAATTTTGACAATTTTGACAATTTTGACAATTTTGACAATTTTGACAATTTTGACAATTTTGTCAATTTTGACAATTTTGACAATTTTAACAATTTTGACAATTTTGACAATTTTGACAATTTTGACAATTTTGAAAATTTTGACAATTTTGACAATTTTGACAATTTTGACAATTTTGGCAATTTTGACAGTTTTGAAAATTTTTACAATTTAGACAATTTAGACAATTTTGAAAATTTTGACAATTTTGACAACTTTGACAATTTTGAAAATTTTGACAATGTTGACAAATTTCAAATTTTTGACAGTTTTGACAATTTTAACAATTTTGACAATTTTGACAATTTCGAAAATATCGAAAAATTTTACAATTTTGACAACTTTGACAATTTTGAAAATCTTGACAATTCTGACAATTTGGTCAATTTTGACAAATTTTTTTACAAAATTTCAAGTGCTTTAGAACCCTAATTTTAAAAGTTTATTTGTGGATAATAATAATGAAATCCAAGAACTGACATCTCTAGCAGCTTACGGAGAGAGCAAGCGAGGAATTTCATCCAGTTAAATAACGAGCTAAGTACAATCTATATAAATACCTAATACTTTTCAACAGCAATAACTGATTTCAAAGCATACTTAATGAACCCAAAAATTGTTTGTTTATTGACAAAAATTTTAGAATTTTAACGAAAACAAGATGCAAGTCAATAAACTATTATTTCAATTGCTTTCTTCGTTTTTACCAAGTAATGTTGCTGATATTATTTTGATAAGGAAAATCTTATAAGCAGTTATCTGGGGAGACTCGGTGATGCTCATATTTGTAGAAGACTGAAGTTTTAAGTGTTTTTATGTCGTTCATAGATTTGGCAAGCACACAGCAAGCACACAGATTGTTTAAATTTTGATATATTTGCATTTGAGGATTGCCAAGTTTCTGTAGGATGCTTGGACATTTTTGGTATGATATTGTCCGCTCCAAAAATGTTCGATCCCGTTTATTATGGTACACAAGCTTATAGTTCAATTGATATTTAAACTGAATAAGGAACTTAACCCAACTAGTAATTACCCTTACACTTCGATTGAAATATGCACTTTCTTTATAGATGGGAAGGTGATGATTATGAATTCATTATTATTGTTCACCTATAAAACTGATGTAAGTGAATGAAATCTGTCGATATGTTTTTTCCATTTTTAAGAAAAGTCGGGGTAAATGTAGCTGTGCCTCGAAAATTAAACAAAATAAAAAATAATAGTTTTTCAACATTGAACAAATTTGTTTCGAGTTGTAATTTAAAAGTTTTTTTTTTTATCAACGTACTCAATATTGTTTGATAGAAGTGTCTTTACTTTAAAGGGTCACTTTTTTATATAAAAAAAACATTAGTGTATCAGGAACAAGAACTAGGAAAACAAGTTAGTTCAAAGAGATTTTAAACACATCTTTAACTTTTACTTTTATCAATGCCTCAAAGGCAGAATTTGGGGATTCCTTAAGAAATATCTAGGAGCATAGGAGGTGTAGGAAAACTCGATCGCACCATTTACCAAAATAGATCCTGATCTATAAGCTTTCCCATACTAACACAACTCTTTTCTTGGATATTTAAATATAGATTCGCAGACGTATAGACGGTTTCTATAGTTGGTGATATAGATTTACCTCTGATTCTGAATTTTTCAAAATAACTCTTTGGAATATTAAAGGACAAAAGGCTGTTAATTGATCCTATGAAGTATCCTATATACAATCATTCCTTCATCCCTTTTTGACTACTAGGACGTGGCTGGCGCGCCGTTATTGAACATTTTCAAAGGAAAAGCATGAGTTTTGTGCATTGTGAATGAACTACTAGTCCCAAGCACCATTTTTTTGGCCCTTGCACAAAACTGATGGCCTCGATCAATCACGGAATAGCAACTATAGCATTGGCGAGGTAGAAGTGCGTAAGATGAACAAAATCTAATCAAATATGTTATCTGAAGTAAGTAGTCATGTCCAAGCACTTAAAGTTCAATGATTTAAGGTGTAAATGAGTAGTCAACTAAGTTGAGCTAAGCTAAGCTTTATTAAAGATTAGAGAAGAATGTTTCGCTTGACATTTTTTGGACCGCCATGGGGAGAGGGAGGGGGGGGGGGATGTTGGAGCTTGCCAAAAAACATGCCCCCGTTTAACATTACAACAATACTAACTTTTTTGACTGATACGATACGCTGTTACGGCCTTCGACAAAATTTAGAATAGAGAATGATGGTTACATTTGTAGTTTGGTAGTAGTGTGTCTGTCCCGGGATTTCCCGGGAATTGTAAAAAATCGGAAATTCCCGATTCCCAGGAATCATAATTTTATTCCCGGGAATTCCCGACATGTATGAAATTTGTTCTCTGGAAGCCTCCGGAACCATGCATTTTGCAAATCTAGTCATACAAATTGCATTGAGAATATGCCGATTCCTGTGGCAGTAGACATTTTGCAGCCATTTGGTGCAATACTTTTAACTCAAATAGATAATTTTAAAAAGATTCTATGTATTTCCACGCCGTTTCATTAAACAAAAACCCACAACAATTAGAAAAATATTTGAAAATCGCGCAGCATGTAGTGTTTTCTCGAAAATAACTGGTTTTGAAAACCAGAAGAATCTCAAAACTTAAAAATGAAGAGTACATCGTCTTTTTTAGATGAAGAGCAAATATGTAAAGTGTTCAGAAAAACGAAAAAAGGTTGGATTTATCAAACAAATAAAAAGATTTATTTTAATTAACCCCTTATTCCATGAATGAATTCATCATTTTACTTGTTCAGGGTATTTTATAGTTGGGTTGACTGTTTATAATTGATCATTGAGGAGAACAGTTTGATTCATTTGATTAAAAATAAGTTAAAAAAACATTTTGAAGATTACATTTTAAACAAATTATGGGCTTGTATGCACGGAAGTGTAAAGGATAATAAGATACAATGACTTGAACAAACTTATTGTGGTTCTTAATCATAGTTTAAGATATGACTCTTGAACAAACCTGTTTTTATTCACGATAAGTTTGGGCAACTTTGCGCTTTTGAACGAAAGAGAGGGAAAAGTTCTCTCTTTTCATTGGATCGAGAATACAAACTATCAGCAAGTTGAACGACATTCTGGTAACGACTTTTGAATCGTACGGATGAGAGAGTAGATTTAAAATTTAAGTGAGATTAAAATTTAAAAAAGATTTAAAATTTAAGTAACTAAAAGTAAAAATAGAATTCACTACAGTCGCCAAGGGATTTTTGTAGTTTTACCACTTTTATTTGCCGGGCCCACAGAGCGCGAAAGTAAGGAGAGGGATATCCAAGATTTATCAACTAAGAGAGCGTCACCCATTTTCATGTAACGGAGCCTCCCAGGAAATACACCCTATCAGAGGTGCAAAGAGATCCCTACGTGTAGCATGCAGCGCACGACTTTTAGCCGATTCTAACAGACCGACGTCAGCCACGAAAGAATCGTCTTGCAAAGTTGCAGACTGATTCTTTCTCCCTTATGTGCAGAACGTCGAACGTGTCTGCAAGTAAAAGCCAACCGCGCGGTAAAATCCTTTGACTGCACGTTCCGAAAATTTCAAACCAGAGGTTTGCAAGCCCGAAGATAAAATCCCTTGAGCCGAACAGAAAGAATCATTTCCGAAGATAGCTACAGTCTGCAAGTTGCTTGCATGCAGCGCGATGATGCGATGTACGTTTGCAAACTTGCAAGTTACAGACAGAACCGTAGACCCGTTCTTGTGCGGTTCGATTTGATCCACCCCAACCCAACCTAAAACCGAACCGAATCCATGGCATGAAGGAAGAAAATGATAGGCCGAGGTGCCGTCGACTATCCATTCAGTTGCCGTTCAGCCAGCGAAGCGGCATGCCGTACGACAAGAGCAAGGACATGTTGAAGTTGTTGTTGTTGGTGCCTTCGTGTTCGTTTCGTTTTCTTCTAAGACGGATTCGAAAGGAAGTGGTGCCCAAATTTTATTTGAATTTTCAATTATCATACCAGGGTGATTGATATAAATCATCAAAGCAAATACAAGCAAATTTGTTTTGATTATAACTTTGTCATTTTACAAGTTATTTATGAACACAAAGTTGTTAATTAAAACTGATCCAAACTCTGTTGGAAAATCATCTATATTGTTTTATAACAGAGCTGCCTTAAAATTCTTTAAAGTTTCGTTCCGAAAAATTCAATCGATTCTCCAAAGGCAGGATCACTTGATTAGTAGGATCACAGATTAAATTGTGTGAATTTCAATTTTAGAATTCAGTTTCATTTGCTTAGACATGTATAAGAATCACGTCATCTTTACCAAGTTATCTACAGTTTTTACAGAAAGTTTTTACAGATCGGTACAAAACTCAATAGAAATTCAGTGCTTGCTCGTCGTCATTTCAACCTTGAACTTAAAAACTTCACACACTGTTTGATTCGAATCTTCTGTCAAAGTTTTATAACTTGTTTTTAATTAATTTCGCGTCCTGAACTCAAATTTTTGATCAGATTTTGTCTATCGCATCCAGTATTACTGATAAGGCTTTTAAAAATCAGTGCTATGATAAATCAATCACTGTCTATATATTATTTTTTACTTCTTTGCTGAAGACTGTAAAGCGTTTTAAGTTATACTTTGAAAAATATCTATAATTCATTTTGGTATAAAATTTCATCAGAATTTCGTCTCAACAGAAGGAAGAAAAAATGTCTTTTACTTCAAAGCCAAAATTACTTGCAGTCTTCGTAGAAACTTAAATTTTAAAAATCTTACTCAACGGTTGCTATTTATCTCAGATATTACGAAACTGCTTATAAAAAGCTGGACGTTTCACGGTTAAACATATCACGCTTTCGCGCATCAATCAGTCAATTGCATAATCTTCAAAATAAGAAGTGTGGAAATTGAATAAATTATTGATTTATGTTTCAAAGTCAGCAACTTATGTACTTTTTATCAAAATAAATTGACTAAATTGACTAAATTGACTAAATTGACATGTTAATCCATGAATGAACATTTTCATACAAATCGGAATTTTTTATTCAAGTTTTTAAAACTGTTTGCGTATCTTTCGTAACGAACTTTTGAAATCTGCCACTTTTAAGTTTAACTTCGCGAGAACTACTATGAAGAATTTTTGCAAAAGGCTTTGATAAGTATCTCAAATATCAAAATTTAAATAAAACAAGTCCAAAAAAGTAGATTTTTAAACAACTGCTGAATCACATATTTGAAAAACGCTGAATCACATTAAAAAAACGCTTTGATACGAAATATGAATTAATGGCATGAAATCAAATAACATCGCGTTTAAAGGTTGAAGTGACAGTGAGCACTTAGCTTAATTTATAGAACTATGAACGGTAATGTGTATCAACTCCATTTCATTTTACAACGGTGACCAAAAAAGGCACTCAGCTCGATCATTTTATGTTAACCTGCTTTTCTTTGATTTTTCTTTTCAAGCTCCTTGAATTTGTGAATGTTGGCAACCCTGCTCTCAATACTGAATCTTTAATATGTGATTCTATTTTATCAAGTGATCCTATCCATGGAGAATGGATTGAATTTTTCGGGCCGCAGCTGTGTTATAAAACAATAAAGATGATTTTCCAACATTTTTAAGATAAGCTTTTATTAACACTTTTGTATTCATAAATAACTTGTAAGATGACAAAGTTATAATCAAAACAAACTAGTTTTTATTTGCTTTGATGATTTATCTTAAACACCCTAGAATGATCATTGAAAACTCAAATAAAATTTGGGCACCACTTCCTTTCGAATCCGTCTTAGAAGGAAACGAAACGAGCACGAAGGCACCAACAACAACAACAACTCCAACATGTCCTTACTTCTGTAGTACGGCGGCGCGCCGAGTGTTTTGCAGACAGCCATGTACATACGCTACACACGCACGCTTCGATGGCTGAACGGCAACTGAATTGATGGTCGGTGGCTGTGGCTCTTCGGCCTATCACTTTCTTTCTCCATGGATTCGGTTCGGTCGGTCCTAGGTTAGTGGAACGAATCCAACCGCACAAGAACGAGCAGAGATGCCAATGTGCCTGATTTTTCAGGCGTTGCCTGATTTTTCGAGCCTCTGCCTGACAACCTGATAAGCCGTTGAATTTCCCTGATTTTTGAAAATATCCCTGATTTTGCCTGATTTTTGCGAATGTCGTGAAAAATGGGTAGTAAGGAACTTAAGTAGGTATCATAGCTGAAGTAAAAAAGTGAAAATGTGGCTGAATGAAAGCTATCGAAAGATTCCCGTTAATTTTTATTTAAAAAGAGAATTAAAGGGAATCTTTCGATTGCTTTGATGCAGTAGAATTATTCAACTAAGTAGGCTCACAACACCATATTAGAGTGAAAATGTGGAGCGACGACCAAAAAAAAAAAAAAGGTCATCACTTAGAGCAAAATTTCCGTTACTTTTACGTTGCCTGATTTTGCCTGATTTTTATTTCGCCAGTTCCCTGATTTTTGAAAATAAATGTTGGCAACCCTGAGAACGAGTCCACCGTCCTGTAACTTGTAAGTTGCAACTTGCAAATTTGCAAACGTACATCGCATCATCGCGCTGCATGCAAGCAACTTGCAGACTGTAGCTATCTTCGGAAATGATTCTTTCTGTTCGGCTCAAGGGATTTTATCTTCGGGCTTGCAAGTTTGAAATTTTCGTAACGTGCAGTCATCGCGACTTTTACTTGCAGACACGTTCGACGCTCTGCACGTAAGGGAAATAGAATCAGTCTGCAACTTTGCAAGATGATTTTTTCGGAGCTGACGTCGGGCTGTTAGAATCGGCACTGCATGTTTCATGATGGGATCTCTTTGCACCTCTGCACCCTATAGCTTATCGTTTACATGTTTCTGTTTTTAAATATTTCTCGGGATCCCGGGAATTCCCGGTAAACAAGCCACCAGATATCCCGATTCCCGGGAACGAGAAAATGGCCGGGAAATGGACACTCTATTTGGTTGGCTTTTTATTATATTCCGATTGCTTGATGAATTTTCAAGCAACGATTTTTTTTTAATATCCAAAAAGCCTGAGATTGAAAGTGTAAGGTTCATATGAAACGAAAAAAAAACATCGAACAGAAACAGTAAAGAATTGAGGTTATCACTGCAAGCATACCATAGGTACTAGCTAGTTTAATCAGTGCACACAGTTTAAAGCCACCCGTTTTGTAGTTTTAAATTTTCTGCCGGAAATCCCCAAGCTCTAGCCCCATGGGTGGTCCGAAAGAATGGCTCTGATTTATCACAGGTAAGCACATTTGTAGTTTGGATGCCACACAAACTAACCGGAATTGACCATTTTTCCACACTCACAGCAGCTCAGCCCAGCACACTCCATCTATGTCCGGTGACCGAAAAAAATGGTTCGATGTCGTCCCATCCGGATCTCGTTAACATTGTTCCACCCAGGAGGTCACCACATGGCACTGACTGGATTGCAGACACACGGAAGCACAGCTGGTCCTAGTGCCATTTAATAATAGCCACCCGGATTCAGCCAGAGGGCCTTCCTTCCTTCCTCGATCTGAAATGGACCAACCGAGACGTGTGGAAGCCCCACTAGAGAGCTGTTTCCTTTCGGCCAAATCCCACCGGAAAGCTCTTCCAAGAAGCAGAAGCAAGAGAGCACTGATTTCTTCTACGGGCGGGCAGCTTTGTCTTGGATTCGGCCAAGAGGGCCACGTTTGTTGGCCACGCGGAACACGCTCGACTGCCAGCCAGACAAAGTCAAAGTCAGAATGTGTGCTGCTCCTTACAAGATTTATGTCCCCTTCGGCAAACGCCGTGCGAATCCGAGTTCCGAGTAGTGGCTCCAGCAACTCTTTTTTTTCCATCCGATTGTCCTAGGACCTCTTTGTATGTGAGGTACAGATTGCTTTTGGTCTGCGGAAAATGGGAAGAAAAACAAAGAAAGTGCCCAGCCAGACAAGCTCCAGTATCAGATGGTTCTCTTATTAAATGGTGCAACTTTCGAGCAGCACCAAGTAAGAAAAATAAAAACTAACCGGAAAGGATACGAAAATTGACCCCGGAGAAGTGCATTACCGGAATCACCTTGCTATCTGCTTGCCATTATACCTGATTTTATGTGTTTAGATAAACGTGATCAATAGCACACAATTCACGGGACTCAAGTGAACTTGTTATCCCCTGGTTTGGTGTTCTCAAAAGGTGAACAATTTATGGCTTACCCGAAGCATAACTTAGTTAAATAAACAATACAGATTTGTTTGTCAAAGGGAAATAATCTGATTCTGTCTATTTCTTCATGAAATGTTCAATCGATTTGATTTCTATTTTATATTTAAAAACGTTTTTTGTGTTTTTTTCAATGGTGCATCGCATTATCGATAATCTGAACTGAACCCTAAAACTTTGTCTTTTGTGCAGACAGAGTTTTTACCAAAAAGTAACAAAAGAAAGTCTGTACTTTTTTAGATTAAATTTAACTGTGACGAACATGCCCACTGTTATTTTGGATATTTCCTCTTGCAAAAATGACTGCCAAAGGTAACGTTCGAAGAGCAGCATCTTAATCGTAAACGTATTTGCTCTCAGATTTCTTCTTAACATAATGCGCAATACATTTTTCCGGATAAAAACATTTTCTTCATCAGCGGAAAATGCTCTCGCTTAATCTTATGTGCTGACAATCTTACTTTTGTTTGTAGTTCACAGTCCCAGCTATTAAGAAATCGTTATTGAAATGAAAATCCGAATCGAATTTTGAGATACGTAAAAACGTTAAAATGTTGGTATTGAGTGATTTTTTTATCATTCATTAACGACAAGCTCTGTCAAAAAAAAAAAAAAAGAATTGGATAGCAGTTTAGTCAACTCGTAAATATGTCTCCGAAAAATTGAGAATATGCTAATTTGACATTACCGATTTGAGCTATCAAAAAGTGAACTGATTTACGATTTACGGTTCGTAAATAGAAAATCTCACCTATACAGTTAAAGCGTGGATCGTATCAACTGTTAAGTTGGCATCGTGGTAAGATATCGTGAAGCGAATTTGGATGACTGGAGTTCAAATCTCGGTCAAGGAATTTCAAATTCAATTTCAAAGGAGCAATCAAATCACTTTGTCCTTCCAGTTCTAGATCAAAACTGGTAATCTCATGCCGGAAAACAGTCGAAAAATTTGCTGAAGGCAACGGATTAAACCTTCTATGGGTACCCGGACATAAGGGATTTTTTTGGAAACGAGTGCGCCAACGAACTTGCCAGAGCTGGATCGGGAAAGGAATTTTACGGACCAAAGCCGGCTGTCCCAATATCGCCATGTTGGTTCAGGAACAAAATTCAAACTTGATTTTCTAACCAGCATGCAGGATACTGGAAAGAGTTGGACACTTGTCGCCAAACAAAATAATTTTTAGAAAAACCATCTCCAATCATATCGAGTTACTCGTTAACTTTAAGTAAATCTCATTGCAGTATCATGATCAGAGCACTCTCCGGTCATTGTAAACTCAACTATCACATGCACTACATTCAGCGTGTTAAATCTTCAGTATGTGGTAGTTGTGAATCAGATGTGAATGTTCCCTTCCATCTTATTTGTAACTGTCCCTCATTTGCCAGACTACGTTTTCGTACTCTGGAATCTTACGTTATAATCAAATCTGAGTTTAAGAAATTAAACTTAAAAAACATGCTATCATTCCTGACCGAATGAAGAAAAGAGCTTTAATGCTAAAAATCCCTAGTGGCTAGGCTTTAAGCCATCTTCAAAAGATTGAATTTATTTCTATAAAGTTATAGTGTTTTCAGGTTTCTCAGGTAAATGATGAAATCTTGGATAAAAAAGGTTAGGCACAAGGTTAGATACCTGGCATCGTGGTAAGATATTGGATAGCAAACTCGGAGGACTGGAGTTCAAATCTCGGTCGAGGAATTTTTTTTTCGTTTTACTCAAATTACATAAAACCGTTTATTTTGCTTTCTGTGAGAAATCGTTGGAATATTATCATTGTAGATATATCGCCTCCACTTGTGTAGTTATATGCCATTATGGTAAGTTAAATACAATCTTTTCATCTGATGTAGGGTAAGTGAGCCTAATTTCGCTATATTTTGTCAAAGGTATTTAGATTTGATATTATTACGCCGAATCTTTTATACTTAGATATAAACATTTTTGGTAACTAAGTTCCAATTTTTTTTCTGAACTCTTTTTTGCTTTGAAATAATCATTTCAAGCCTTCATTTACGAAAAATACCATGTTTTATTAAGTGTGTCGATGTTCCTAATTTGGCACTGATTGTTCCTAATGTTTACATATGAGGAAAAATGTATCCGCGTACCCAATATAACACTAATTGTTCCTGATTTTGCATATGGGTCTGTTTATTTAATACTTTAATGAAAAAAATCTCAAAACTCACCTTTTTATAAATTTTAAAACGTTTTTGAAATATGATTAGAGAAATAAGGACAATTTAAATTCTACACAATATTTCTTTACGTTAGTTTTGAAGAAAGTAGTGGATGTTGAGCTTATTAAAATTCAAACTTTATTTTCCAATGGAAACATTTATTACATTTCAAAAAGAAGAAAATTCATTGTAATGGATACAAATAAATAAAGTCAAACAGAGCTTCATGCAACAGCATGGTTCGATGCAACATTTGTGTACGACAACACTTATTTAACTTTTATTTTTAAATAATGTAATAAAATTATCATTTAATGATAACAAAACGGTTATGCCATAGTTTCTCACATCGTGAGATAGTTTATTGAAGTTTTTTATTCTCAAAGAAAATTTGAAAAATCGAAATTTGTACACTTTTTGATGCCGTAAAAAACTTTACACAATGTGACGGATTGGCTTAATGATATAACCTACAAACTTTATACTGATTTTATTTTCCTATATTAACACTGTTGGTGTATGAATATTTTTCGGACAATCCTTCAATTTTTTGAAATAAATATTTTTAAAATTCCGTTACCAGTCTGGGCTAAAATGCATCGACATGCAAATCAATGATTCACAGTTTAAATCTTGTTTCCATATGCTAGAATATGATGTAAAATTTTTTGTACTATTTTTAAACCCTTAATATATACAGCACCCTTATGCTTTCTTTCTATAAAAATCTTCGACAGAATAAATATGAACTTTAATTCTAACAAAATCTTAAATAACTGGATAACGTGCTTTATGCGTAATGACATCACAAATATGTCAAAAACTATAACTATTCAAACTTTTTTTTTTAATATTTCATTAAAAACAATGGTTTTTGCAACTTACCCCTTTTTCTTAGAAGGTTGAAAATCGCATGTTTTGTAAATTTTAAAAATAACTGGTGGGACCAATTATTTGTCTGACTACGTTAATTTGATGTCCCATTAACCCTGAAACTTTTGATGTACAAACGGTGTGTAGACATTTGGTTTTTAGAAGCCATTGAAGTTGAAAAGTATTGCATGATGCATCAGGTCGCGGTATTTTATTGAGATTTTTTTTCCTTTGATTCTTTTCTCGTTGAGAAGCTCTCTGTAACTTAATGGTTTCCTTCCCTTTCGCGAAGGGTGCGTTCTTCACAACCTGTTGAAAATATATTTTCAACATTTTTTGCTTTGAGATACCTACACTGAAGTTAAAAAAAATGTTTTAATAGATCAAAACAGTTTATTTTAACAGATCGTTGAAAATTAAGTTAAAACACAATTCAATCAATCAAATTTAATTCAAACACATTCTATGACTTTGATATTGCTTGGAAAACTTTGACTATGTCTATAATTAGGAACACATTGAAAATAGTGTTCCTAATTGTGCACATATGCTTTTTTTGTTTTACACGAAAAAAACATGGTTCTAATACTTATTACTTAAATCCTGATAAAAAACAATCCGACGAAAAATTTAAAAAAAATCGGTTGATAAATTCAGCGTTAATCTTCCATTTCGAAACAGTTGTTTTTTAAGAAATTAGCTAACATACTTTGAAACAATCCGGTGTTTACAAAAACCCTGTGAGTTACAAAACTAATTTGTTTGTAGAATGAAAGTTTACATGATCCGTTACATTATCATTTTTTTTATAATTGTGATAAGCGAAAAATAACGTAAAAAACAGTCAAAATCGAACGGTTTAAGAAATAATGTTTAACGTTGAACGGTTTTGAAATTCAAATTTGGCAACCAATAATAACAATACCAGAAATTAAGGGGGGGTGGGTAGGGTCTAACGGGTATAAAAAAACACCATTTTCACGATTTTTTTCTAGAGCTATCGTTCAAACAAATGTATTCAAATTTTTTGCATTATACAAAGCACTGCTAAAAGAACATTTAGTAATTTTTTCGTAGAAAAATGTTGAAAAATGAGCCGGTGACGGAGCACTTTCGAGGATGCCTTTTAGAAAACAGGATTTGCGGTGGACACTGTTTCTCAGCACAGAATTATCTGAAGTCAAAAAATAAGAGCAAAATATTTTTAATAGATGTTTTTCTAGACCCCAACGTTTTTATTTAACTTAAAAATTTTTTTATGAAATTTTTGTGGCTGTTTGAAGTAAAAACTACGATTTTTCACGAAAAAATCCGCCATTTTTCACCTGTAAAATCTCCCCAAAGTAAAAAAAACAAAAAAGAAAAACGTTGGGGTCTGGTATTTTATACGTAGAAAATATGTTTCAAATTTGAAAAGAATCGGATAAGTAGTTTTCAAATGACGATGTCCACGGACTTTGAAAATGTGCTTTCGAGAAAAACGCGTTTGAAGTTTCTGCTCTTGCTTTTTTGCAGTATTAGATAGGAGGAGATAAAGGCCTATAACTTCTACAGTTTTGCTTCAATTGACTTGAAAATTTGACACAACATTCTTGAAATGTTTTACAATAAGAAAATAAAAAAATAAAAAAAAATCGATTTTTTGAAAGTGTTAGACCCTACCCCCCCCTTAACATTATCACACTATATCAAAAAAAAAAAATACTGATAAAATAAATAAAAAAAACTCCTAAAAAATTCACAATGAAAGTTTCAAATCAATGATATTTTCGGTAAATCTTATATATAAAAATGTAGGCGTTTTCTTTGTAACAACATCACGTATGAATGGTCGGTCGGAATGAAGTGAAATTTGGTACCCGAGGGTTTTTTGGGTCAGAGATGGTTTGTATAATAGTTTCAAGGATCTCACTTTTTATGGAAGGTGGTCCCAATACAAATTTAACTTTATTTGTTACGATTACTATAAGAATTTATTCGCGAGCACGATGCAGTCAAGGACGTGTAGATAAAATTAAACATTTATTACGATTTATACTTTAGAAGGTAAAACGAAGTTTACCGGGTCAGCTAGTCATTGATAAACTTTTCAAAATGATTTTTCTCATTCTGGACTAGAAATTTGCTTCAAAATAATACCTTAGCAGTCTAATTTTAAAATTTTAAATTAAAATTCCCAAACACACAGATTTAGAAAAAAAGTTAAAAACATTACAAAATAAATGTCAGATCAGGTAAATAAATAACCATGATTAATTGATAGGGAAATAATGATAATTTTTATTTGTTATTCGTCTTAACTTCCATTTCTTTTCTACATATATTCAACTGAAGGGTTGATAAATAAAATCTGCTGTAGTGTTTTGAATTTAACAAATATTAATCGTGATTTGAAATGTAATTTTTTAATTGGATAAAATTTGAAGGTCTATGTTTTTAGAACACAAAAAATATTCAGAATTGGAGAACATAGAAAAACTTGGTAATTTAAGAGAGAAGCATTTTTATTCTTATGTTTTAATAGTAGATTTTACCGATCTGAACTCGAATCAGGTCAAATTCGGACTATGACATTTGGTTTTGGTGTCAGTTTTCTGTGGAATCAATTTTTGATCACTGATTAACTATCAAACATAAATTTAAGAAAAAAAAATCTGATTTTGATTTTGTTTATTATACTTCATTCATTCAAGGAATAATATTTTGATGAGGATGATGCATGATCAAAAAAAGTAAAATTCAACAGTTTTTTTTTTAAATTTGGAAAAATATGATTAGGTAGAAGCATTTTTTACTTTACTGCAGAAAGTAAAAAAAAAGACTTGATTTCATTTAACAAATTTTTGAATCCCGCAAAACGGTTAGGTTGGTTTAAAATTTCTTTCAAAAAATCGTCCAATGAAAAAAAAAAATGGAAATTTGTGTAACTTTTTTCGCAGAACTCTTTACCACTTGTAGTTTTGAGGAAAGTTGATAGATAATGAATTTGAAGCTTTTGTTTAAAAATATTATATTTTGTCAAAAAAGTGCAGAAATTTCTTAAATAATTTTAACTAATTTTCAAAAGTCATTTCAATAAAAAAAAAGCTGAAAGAAAAATTGCACATTTTGATTCAGGCCACCAAAATAAGTCAAAATTACTATTTGAATTCATTACACCTCGGAAAAATGTTCATTTTGTGGCCTTGAGTTATTTATCAAAACCTTTATAAATATGATTTTGAGCATTGAGAAGAACAAGGAAAAAATTAAAATTGAGGCTGAAATTGGTTTCTTAAAGAATATGGCATTCCAGCATAACATTTGTAATGACATAAACAGTTAATTGAATAGCAAATCGAAATTTACAATTAGAAAATTTGTTTCGTGAATGTCATATTGTGCCTTTCAATAAAATGTCTCAAGCCTAGGGTTATTTAAGACAAAATTCCGCCGGAGGCGAGCCAAATTTCTGACAAGCTTGTTAACACTTTTTTAAACACCTTTTAAGATCAAGTTATTTCCCAATACTACAGCGAAAATTTTTTTTGGAAAAAATCTCCATGGGGGGGGGGGGATTAAACCCCTAAACCTACACCCCCCTCCCCTGCGTCTTCAGATGCTTACAAATGCTGACATCACCAACCTACAGAAAGTGTACTATGTCTGCCGTGACCGGGATTCAATCTCATGACCGTTGGTTTAGAAGAACTGGATTTTACCCTAAATACCACGGACAGATGCAAAGAGAAGGGCGAAAAAAGTTTCCAAATGCTTTAATGTATCAAAATTATTAATTTTATCAAAATCTGACGATAAAAAATCTAGAAACCAATCTTATTTTGAATTCTTCAGGGCCGTGAGCGATGCGAAAGATTAATTCTGACTAATTTCACTTCATTGTGCTGATTCCAGTTAAAACTTTTAGCAAGAAATTTCAGCAGGATGAGTAGTTTTCAGTGTTTGGAACTTGATAACCTAAAGAAATATGACAGAAAATACTTTTGAAAAATCAAATATGTTTTTGAAACACGTTGATGTCAAAATTTGGATTCTTTCAATGAGTTATAGTAAGTTCTTAAACGATCGTTTTATTTGAATTGGGATAAAAATTTATCGTAGTATTACAAACTAGCTTAACTCTGTGTGCGTTGCAACACATTCATTTAGAGAAAATTTAAAAATCGTATGGGAAGAAATGGCTTTCCTAATAAATACATCGTCATCTTTTCTTAAATATCTTATACCTTCGTGCACGATGAGCAATGTGCTACTTTATATTTTCTTTTATTGGTGTCATGTTTTCAAAAACGGCATCAACGTAATAGCGCACCTGATCAAGTTGAAAAATAAATTTCAAAACTGCTCCTCGTTATTCTTTTTAATTTTTCCAAATGCATCCGAGCTTCTCATTTTCCAAAAACTGTTTTTTTATTCAAAATTCAAAAGGTTACATCAAATTTTCTTCTACATTTAATTTGATGATTTTGTGAAAATTTAATTCAACATTCAATCTTTAACACACGTATCAGAATTGATTAATTCGAAATAACTGAAAAAATAATTTCTAATCATTCTGAATTTGGCACATAAAATGGGGTGAATAAAAGTCTTAAAAAAATGGAATCAATAATAATTGCAATTTCACACCGATTAAACAAATGTTTTGCTCTGAAAAATGTATGTATATCACTAAATATGATGCATTGCTATGAGTTACTTTGAGAAGAACACAATTGTTTCCAATAACTATCCACCTATTGCATCTTTTATATAAAGAAGCGAATGACACAGAGATGTTGCAACAAATATTATTTAAGCATCAACAAAAACTTTTTATAATAAACCATAATTTGTTAGATTTTTCATTTCTTATACGTAACAAGTTTGTCTTCGAAATATTACAATTGGTCACTCTTCAAACAAATGCTTTGAGTTGCGACAGAAAAATTTAAAACATCGGATTATGAATCCTTTTATTTTTTAATTTATTTTCTGGATTTGAAGTTACTCATTCAAATCATAGTTTTCGAAAAATGGTTTCTAAATTTTGTTTTTATGGGATGCATATATGTACAAAATAATGATGAACAAATGTTCTTCCAGGATGGTTCCAGTAAATAAAATAATTTTCATTTATTAGAATGATGTAGACTTAACATGTAGAAACTAAATTTGATGTAATTTTCCCATCAGAACCCGAACCTTAAATATGATTTAAAATCTGTCAAGAAGTTTAAATTGAAAAAAAAATATTTTTTTTTCTTGATTTCTGTTAAGCGATTTCAAGTTTGGGTAAAATTTGTCCGAATTTTTCACGGATTTTTGATCGTCGATTTCGAAATCCAATGCCTGGATCTTGCCAAGTTTTTATAAAAAACTGCCTGGGTTTGTCCGGCTCAGATACATGCTGAAAAAATTCTGAAAATTCAGATTCATAGTTTTGGAAATTTATAAAAAGTTTAAAAATAAATTTAAAAAAAAACTGGTCGTTTAGCGTTTTTCTGGATGTGATAAAGTTCTACAACTGAAAATTTTCACAATAGTTTAAAAGTCGATGAATAACCCCTCAATCCAAAGTTGATAATTTAATTTGTTTGATAAGTTATATATTCCGCTTAAAATATCATTAGCGGATTTCAAAATAGCTCATTTGAGATGAACTTTCCTCAACACAAATGAAAGAAACAAATTTAGGTTGAACCCACTCTGGATGCCATAGACAGTATCAAATATTTTCAAACCTCACCAAAAGGACACCTACAGGACAATTTGCTTTTAATTATTAATGTTAATTATAAATTCCGGAAAGTTGAGCACATTTTGCTTATCCGAACCACCCGGCAGCTGCGGACAGAGGCCACTTTTTGAATGCCGGCCACCCAACTGCGCCTAGGCCCGGTTTTCGAGGAACATCCGAAAAGGACAGTTTTTGTTTTCAACATCTGTCGAATTTGCTCCTACCCGGCGCACTGAACCACCGCCATTCATTTTAAGCTTCCTGAGTGAGCGAATAAATACGCAACTGGCCAAAACACAACCGAGTTCCAGCATTTGTAAACTAGAGACCGGATGTCGTTATGCCAAATTTCTTCCCCAAACTGACAAATGATGAAGGTAACGTTGGGTGACTCTCGAAGTCAACATGAATAAATGTATTTTAATTAGTCCGGGACTGGCATTGGGTTGAAATTGAGCAGCAACTTCGGTTCTGGTGACATCCTAATTCAAGTAGAGCGGGGCAAATTATGCATTGAACCGAGTGAAAGTTAATCTCGAACGATTTTTCATCACTTGAAGTTGGAAGCCATCACATGTTTGGATTTGATCGTTTTTTGGCAAAACTAAATGTTCGACCAATCATGTTAAAAAATAAACATAAATAAATTTTTTTAAATTATCTCAGATATCACTATTTTATGTAGCTTATCCAACTTTTTGAACGATTGGTCCTGAGAATATCAAATTTTTGATGATATAATAGATCGATAAGTAGAAAAACTGCTGAATTAAAAAAAAAACATCACCACTAAAAAATGCTGAACTAAATGTGAAAATTTATTCGGCAGGACCGGGCCAAAAAAAATCACATCATCAACTGCGATAAACCAAACAGATATGAAGAAATTTAATGAGCTTTCAGAAACGTGACGTTAACTCAAATGGTGACAAATTAGAAGAGAAACTCTTCCGTTTCGTGGAAGTTGGGCCAAAGTATGACGACCAACACAAGTAAGGACACAAAAAATAATCTTCAGTTGGTCATTTCCCGATGGGAGGGCACTGGAAAATTACTAGAAAATACAACTTTGCCATTTTTTTTTTCAGAGTGAAGTGGTGACTGGTGAACATAAAATGTACAACATGTTGGTTTTTCTTCAGCAGTAGTGGTGCAAGGAAGTGGTTTTTTGTTGAGTGCTATCTTCGGAACGACGGCTATGGCGAAGGTGTGAAAACTAGAAATCTCTCATGGTATTCCAGCCTGCAGGTAACTTAAATGTAAAGTTTAAATCCTATTGGAGGAAAAAGTTAAATATATCTTTCATTACTGGGACTGATAACAAATTTGAATTGAAACACGACCTCTCAACATTGTTTTTCTTCTAATTCTCTCATGATTTATATTTTACAGAAAAATTAAATTATAACTTCTGCAAGAATCGAAAAAATATCAGTTCAAATTTTATCTTTCATGTATTATTATTATCCATCAATTTCTTTAGCCAAATGTTTATTTGAGTTCTAGTTTCCTAAATAAAAATATCTCAAGATGACGACCGTGAATTTTTTTAAATTCAAATTTGAAAAATTTGTTTAGTGGAATTTAAAACTTGGGCTACGCAAAAATTATCGAACAAAACAGTAAATACTTGTAATAAGCACAGATGAACAGATATACAAGCTTGAACACAAAATCTTCAGAGACTTGTGTGAAATTTCCAGTCCTTTTAAAGAAGCCGTTAAAAATGACGAAAAACAGTGCAATCTTTTGCTTGATTTGTAACTTTTGAACGGCACAATAGATGGCACTGTTTCTAGATAGCCTTCCAATTATTTCAATTTTTCGAAAGAGTGCAAATCACTCAAAAAAAGTCGAATTTCAACCTTCGCACTGGTTGGTAGATTAATAAGAGAAATTTGACATCTAAACGATTTTTTCTTTTTTTTAATCAGTCTTCCTGCCCCAAGTTTGAAGCAATTAGAAAATCAGCTTCTCGTCAAATAGTAATTCGACCTTTTCATAACTGACTTACTTACTTACTTACTTAATGATCCACCGGTGCATAGGGCCGTGGTAAAAGACCTCCACTGTTGACGATCCGGAGCCAGCGTCTTCCCTGGTCCCAGTCAAGATTCTCGTCGACAGTTCGGATTTTAGCAGATAGGCTTCGCCGCCACGAGTTTCTGGGTCTGCCTCAGCGTGTCTGACCGCAGCGTGTGCCCAATCCATCTCCACTTACGTTCCCGAATCTCGATTTCTAGCGCCCTTTGATGACATCGGCGATGTAGTTCTTCATTTGAGATCCTCATTTGAGTTTCCAGGCCATCAAGCGCGGATGATATTCCGCAGGCAGCGGTTTACAAATACTTGCAGTTTTCGCGTCGTCACCGCATATGTGTACCAAGTTTCGCACCCGTACAGCAATACGGATTTGACGTTTGAGTTGAAGATTCGGATTTTTGTTCGTAGAGAGATCTGGCATGACCGCCAGATGTTTCGGAGACTCGCAAACGCAAACCGGACCTTCCTGATCCGGGTTTCGATGTCTTTCCTGGTACCACCATCAGGCGTAATCTGGCTACCAAGATACTGGAAGCACTCCACTGTCTCAACTTGTTGCCCAGCTACCATGAAACTGGAGGGATTTCCTGTGTTGATCTCCATCGACTTGGTCTTTCCTACATTGACTTTGAGACCTGCTGCCTCGGAACTTTCGGTGAGGTCGTCGAGTTTGCTCTGCATATCCGGTTGTTTTTGGGCGAGCAAAACAATATCGTCAACCAGGTCAAGGTCGTTCAGTTGCTCCATGGTTGAAGGATTCCACGGCAATCTTCGGTTCGGTGCACAGTTTATCGATCCAGTCAGAATCTCATCCATTACGATGAGAAAAAGTAGCGGTGATAAGATACATCCTTGTCTCACTCCAGCAGTTACCGGGATTGGTTCGGACAAGACACCATCGTACAAGACCTTGCACGAAAATGCCTCGTATTGTGCTTCGATGAGATGGACTAGTTTCTCTGGGACCCCTCGTCGCCTTAGAGCCGCCCAGATGGTTTCATGGTTAAGTCGGTCGAATGCTTTTTCGAAATCAACGAACACCAGCAGAAGAGAGTCCTGGAATTCGTTGATTTGTTCCAGTATGATTCGTAGCGTCGTGATGAGGTCCACGCATGATCGTCCGGATCGGAATCCAGTATGCTGCCGTCGGAGTGTAGCGTCGATTTTCTCCTGGATCCTGTTTAGGATCACTTTGCAGAGGACTTTGAGGGTTGTACAGATCAACGTTATGCCTCGCCAGTTACCGCACTCTGTCAGGTCTCCTTTCTTCGGGACCTTTACGAGGATACCCTGCATCCAGTCGGCCGGGAATGTTGCAGTATCCCAAATGTCAGCGAAAAGACAGTGCAAAATTTGTGCTGACATGGCAGGGTCGGCTTTTAGCATTTCAGCAGGGATGCAATCGATCCCAGGTGCTTTGTTGGATTTCACGTTTTTGATTGCCGCTTCTATTTCAGCCAGCGAGGGCGCTTCCGAGTTGACGCCATTTATGCGACTTACTGTTGGCGCTTTGAGCTGCGGGTTCTGTTGGCCATCGCTATTCGTGACTCGGAAGAGTTGTTCGAAGTGCTCAGTCCATCGTTTGAGCTGACCTGTTCGATCGGTCAATAACTGACCTGCTCGGTCTTTCAGCGGCATTCTTGCATAAGTCCTTGAACCACTAAGGCGACGAAAAATGTCATAAAGTAATCGGATATCTCCATTGGCGGCGGCTCTTTCTCCCTCTTCGGCTAGGGGGTTTGTCCAGGCTCTCTTGTCTCGTCTACAAGCTCGTTTAACTGCCTTTTCCAGCTCCGCATATCGTACGCGGGCGGCTGCTTTGGCTGACCCGGCACATGCCTGCTCAATTCCGACTTTCGCCTTTCATCGATCATCGACCATCCTCCAAGTTTCATCCGACATCCATTCACTTCTTCTTCCACACACTTTACCAAGAGTACCATGGCTCGTTGTAATAAAGGCATTCTTGATTCCACACACCTGTTCTCCGACTGTTCCGTCTGTCGGCAATTCCGACGGTCGGGATTCTAGCTGTTCAACATATGCCCTTTTCACCTCTGGATTCTCCAACCGGCGGACGTCGTATCGACATCCGACTTTCTCCTCGCGCTGTTGGACACGCGCAACTCTCAGTCGTATCTCGCCAAGGACGAGGTGATGGTCAGATGCAATGTCTGCGCTTCGTTTGTTGCGGACATCAAGAAGGCTCCTTCTCCATTTTCGGCTGATGCAAATGTGGTCAAATTGATTTTCTATTCGGCTATCCCAAGTGACCTTATGTGCTGGTCGATGGGGGAAGAGCGATCCTCCGATCACCATGCTGTTGTTGCCACAAAATTCTACAAACAGCTCTCCGTTTTCGCTCATCTGTCCTAGGCCATGGCGCCCCATGATACGCTCAAGGTCCTGATTGTCGGAGCCAATCTTTGCGTTGAAGTCGCCCAAATGGTTTTGAATGTCACCCTTCGGAATTCTCTCTACCACGCTGTTCATTTGACTGTAAAACTGCTCTTTCTCCTGCAAATCGGCAACGTCATTTGGCGCATAACACTGGACCATTGTAAGGTTTCTAACCCGTGTTCTGAATCTGGCTTCGATTATTCTTTCGTTTATTGGTTCCCATCTAATGAGGGCCGCGTAGGCCTGCGGGCTTAACAGGAAACCAACTCCTCGTTCCCGAGTAGCATGTTCTCCTCGTATGCCAGAGTAAAGCAGGACTTGCCCGGATTGAGTCTTGTGTTCTCCAGTGTTAGGCCAACGGACTTCGCTCAGTCCCAGAATTTCAAGCTTGAGGCGGCTAGCCTCTCTAGCAAGTTGTTCCAGTTTGCCTTGTTGGGCAAGGGTTAAAACGATCGAAGTTCCAATTCGTGTCCGTGTTTTCATGCTAAAAGTCGTCGCCAAAGTTCCAGGTCGGTCATTTCTTTCGGGTTCCGTAACAATTTCAAGTCGGGAACAGTAGGTTTGTTAGCCTTAAGTCCCTATCCCGCGATAGGGCTGCCATCTTGGACTTAGCTGGCGGGAGCCGCATTTCATAAATTCAGCCGCTCGCTGCGAGACAGACGCTGTTTGAGCCGCCCCTGACCTGGAGAACAGACGCTCGGTTGTTGTTTCACGCCGCCCCTGACCTGGGGAACAGGCGCGTGCGGCTACCTTCTCAGTCTGCATGCGACCAAAGCATCCACCGGGGTTGGGTACCCGATCTCCGCTTAGGTTACTCGCACCCCATCCGGCACCGCGGGGAGGTAGAGATAGGAGTTGTGAATAAGAGGTGATATGACCACTATGGGGTCTCGTGTTGCACATTATCCACCATTTACCAGCCAACTGACTAATAGTTTGTTATTTTGTTTTGTTTACATCGCCTTTTGTTCTTGACAGTTCTCTCTGGTGTCATTAGAGAAATCTGGTGGCTCAACCAAAAAACATAAAATTGATTCAAAACGGTCGTCGGGACTTAGCACACTTCTCAAGGCTTAGATTGTTCATCTGTTGATCTGTGAAAAAAGTAATGATCATACATTGGAGTTAATAATAAAACTATAGACGCGATTAATACAGCGCCGTTTTAATATTACGATGTTTTTTTTTTGCATTTAGAACGGTGTTTCACAGGGTTTTTGCAATTGATAGAATCAACAAGGATACATTCCAATGGAGTGACTAAAAAAAATTAAATAGGGAAAAACTTAGCTCTGGAGCTTGAAGACTGAGACATCATACCTAAAACCTGGAACATCTTATGTGTGTTCAATGAACTTTGGTCGAAACAAGTCGAAACTGATAGAAATGGATTGACAGTTGATCAGCTGTTTTTTTCTAATTGACTTCGATCGATTTCTACCAGGCTACTCATTGAAAAGCGGCTCACTAATACTAATGCGCTTTGTTGTGGAATGGAATGGAATTAAAGCCAATTATTTATGTGCCCTGCCATCATGCTGTATGCGATGTGCAAAAGGAGAAACTGATTTCTCCTAACATTATAACAATAATTTAACAACATATTTGTTGAGTTCCAGGTGATTCCATTTGCACACAGGCTCGATGAGGATCTAATCGATGATAAAGTGCTTAGCCCAATGGGAGAAAATCAGAACCTGTGATTTCGGACGTCAACATTACAAGTTGTCACGTAAGGGAAATCCTTGGAAGAAATTTGAAAATACCGGGAAATTTAAATGTAAATAACTCTAACCGTACCTTTTTGTATAGCAAATTGAATTTAGTCGGATTGTGGAAACATTATATTTATTTATTTTTTGTAAAAACATTTATTCTACATGATTTTCTGATTGAAATAATTTTTTTTTTTCATTTATTACACTTGAGTATTTTTAAAGTTTTTTCTTTATCCGTTCAGTTTAACCCTCTTCACAGCGTCCTTCTTGAATGTGGGTAGGTATCAGTTCCAAGTGGAAACGAACAATTCGTACGGATTGATACTTGACACTACCGGAAAGCCGGATGTGGACGCCGACCAGACAGGAAGCACAGCGACAATCCCGACACGCTTTGGTTGGTAACTAAAAAGTTTAAAAGTACCTCCCGCAAGCACCACATCAAACCGTTTGATTGCGGTGCTAGCAGAGATCATGCATGAAAAATTAATTGCAGGAAGCACAGCGACAATCCCGACACGAAACACACAGAACCGACCGCAGACTGAATCCAAACATCCAGAGCACGAAAATGAAATGGCGAAAACGAAACAAAAACATGCTCTCTTTTTAACACACACGCTGCATGTGTGTTATACTGTATTTGTTTTCTCCACTCGTGGAGTGTTCCACCGTACCCGATAAAAACAAACACAAATCGTCGCCAGTGTATTGCTACCTCCCTCACTCACACGCTCTCTCGCAACACTGGCAAAATTATCGGTGGGCCACCGTCCGTAAGCATAACTCCGACAGGTCAAAACCAGTGCAACACCGTCCGAATAAACAAACAGTTTGACAGCACCTAGTGGTGCACCAGTGCAACACTAGTGCAACACTCGGCATAAACAAATACACTATTAGTGTGGTAGAAATGAATCCTGCTTTCGAGCTGGATCGGTTTCGACTAGTTTCGATCGATTTCAACTTGCTCCGTTGAACAACGACCAGACCTGTTTCGATCAAAACATCAGCCGATTGAACAACGACCACTTGACAGAAACTAGTCGAAACCAATCGCTACTTACGATTGAACGAAGCTCTTATGTCTCACGTCTCACTTCTAGCGATTCAAGTCTCACATCTTATGTCTCATTCTTGTTTGCTTGTCACTCTTCACGTCTTACGTCAAACGTACTACGTATTTATACCACTTTTTATACATGTTTAAAAAAGGTTACACATGCTCACTGTCTCTCAATTTTGCACGAACATATGTGTTGCCAAAACAGAGCGCTTGGTTCCTCAACATTTGTTTGTTTGTAATGAAAAATTAATCATTGTTTTAGGCATAAGCGTAATTTTTTTTTATCAAACAACAGCTATTTTAAATCAAGTTTAAATTTTTATTATGCGCCTCGCCTGAGGAGCGAATGTTGAGTCACCTGAGCTATTCCAGGAGCCACATTAGGTGATGACTCACCTTAACTTTGGGAATTAACTATTGAAACTTCACTTACACCAACTATCGGAATAAGAGTTCCGTGGCGGTGAAGTCACTCGACTATCTTTGTCATTGTTTATGAATTTAATGAAATTTCTACCACTTTTTAGTACTGTATGTCATATTAAGTAGCGTTTTTTAATTCACGAAATTTATTGAATTCTTTTCTGAAGCTGTTTTTACTATTTTTTTTTTTTGTTGTATTGTGGAAGAAAAATATCCGAGTTCTTCATGTTTCACATTCTATCAGTTACAAAATTACCTACTTCTTAAAAGCGGGGAATAAATTAAGATTTTAATTTCAAAATCTTTGTTCTTGATCTCAAATTTCTGTGTTCCAAACATCGTTAAAAACTTTTTCTAAAATTTATCGATCATACATTGAATAAAGCTTCTTAGAAACTTTCCCTTCAGTGGACTCTTTTTTTTTTTTGGAAAAGTGTTTTAAACTGTCAATTTAAAGCTTTCGAATCGTGAAATGAAAATAAAGAATCGCAAAAACTTCTTTGCAAAGCCGTTTTAAAACCTTGGCGAAAACATTTCATGAAATTATAGAAAGTTTTAGCAAGCAAAGTCTGCAATTTGAAACAATTTTCAATGAATTTCATGAAATTCTTAGCATTTTTTCATGAAACACCTAACTTATTCTCATGCTAGCAAATATCAAACCAAAAAATGATGTGAAACCAATAAATAAAGACAAACTTCATTAGGTAAAAGCTTGTTGAATTTTCTGGATGATGTGATATGCAAAAAAAAATCTTCTTCCTTTAAAATTTTCATACAAAATTGAAACGAATTGGCAAATTCAGCAATCAATCGGATCATCTAGAATTTTTCATTGATGTTCGGTACCTCAAATGACATCGGAAAGAGCAAAATGTCAATTCTTGCGTGGTTTAGTTTAGTGGCCTCCTTGTCTAAGCATGAGGGTCTCGATCCTTTGTTAGACCAATTCCCGCCCTCAAAAACGTCTTCACGCTTATTTTTACGTCGATCTGTTCAGTAATTTCCAAATCTAGGCGTTACATACAGACATAACAAGCCTTTAATATATATTAGGGTGGCGATGGATGTATGGGAAAATTTTCGTGATTGAGTTTTTCATACCGGCCGTTAAAACATTGTATATTGGCCCAAAAAACTTACCTGTACATAACTTCAGCTCAATTGGACTTCATTAAGTGGTGCCTTAAAGTTTTTTTACTCTCAAACATCACTAAAGGAAGGATCAACCGTAATCCGAAAAATCTAAATTTTAATTTCGATGCCTCATGTTGTTTCCAAAAAATAAATTCCCAAAAATCGGCATTTTTGACAAAGTTTTAGAAATTTTTGGCCTATTTTTTTGTTTTAAAATAACAACCGATCACTAAAACAAATATTTCGTTTTTGCGTATTTCATTTTTTTCCCTCTTTTGTGATTTTTGAAGGAGACATTTTATGCATTTCAAATAATTTGGAATCAAAACTTTATGTCCGATTTCTCCGATTTCTTTTGGTCCCCTTTGATAAATCAAGTCCGATTGAGCTGAAATTTTGCACAGGTTAGTTTTTAAGTAAATTTTCAAAAAAATTATCTTATATGTTTATCTCACAACCTACAATCTTAACAAGCAATTATATATAAATTTCAATCTAATGATGGTTTTGCTTCAGTTTTGTTAGATTTTTCCAGCAGATTTTCCAGTAAAAACGTTTTTCGTGGCAAAAAAAAACAATCAAAAAGTTTCAAACAGCTGTATCCACCAAATGGCTTTCAGTTTCTTTCAAAAGAGAAGTATTGCACCAAAAAGAAGCTGAAATTGAAGGAGGAGGATACAGCTACCCAAAATACAGATAACCCCAAGTATAAGTAGGAAAAACTGATCAAAAAGTGTGCGCCGGTCGATGCATGGGAGATACCGAGAATATAGTAGAAATTTTTCCTCTAAAAACCAGAAATATTTGTTTTTAATCCCGAGCAGACTTTTATGGCAAAATCATACCTAATTTTGCTATCATGCCTTGAAAGTAAATTGTGGTATCATTTTGCCCGAATAAAGGTGGTACAATGCCAAAATTTGGATCTCATTTTTCATATACGGATACCACATTCATGCCTACTGTAGGTTTCATTGAAACCTTAATGAAACCTCGTTTTGCAACCAGTTCAAAACTGGATTTGATAGCAAAAGGATACCATTTTTTAGAATCGCTCCCATCCATAATTTAGCATCATTGTGCCATCAAAACTGTTACAAAATAAAGGCTAAACGAGGTATCATTAAGCATCAAAAGCACCAAATTTGGCATGACTATGCCATTTGCATATTAAAAATTAAGAGGCATATTCTGCCATCGTATCACCAAAATGTTTTCATAACGATACAAAATTTAGTTTAAAGGGCATGACAACAAAATTTGGAACAAATTTGGTAACACGTCTGCTCGGGTTGATCATCCAGATTCTAAATTTTTCCGGCAAAATCTCAATGAAAACAAATCGATTCACTTGAAGCGAACCAAAGTCAAAACGCCTAAAGGTCGACAATTATATTGCGTCTTTAAAGATATGAGAATAAAAAAATGGATAGTGCACTACTTTCAACTAAGTTGTTGAACAACGAGATGCACTTTTCACTGATGTGGTTTGAAATCGAGAATATATTCTTTAAGGCGCAATCAAATTACTGACCATAAGGGTTCGTTCAAATATAACGTAACACAATTTCGACCCCCCTCCGCCATACGTTATACATTCTTTTCAGATTTTCTATCCAATATCCACATCCACCGTAAAAAACTGCTCCCCCCTAAACGCGTTACGTAATATTTGAATGATCCTTAAGAGATTTAACATGTGTGCATAGGGTGAGCATTATTATGATTATTTCTGATTTCTCCTTACAATATCTCAAAATATAATTAGTTATTTTACAAGTTATAAACTGCAAATAATTGGAAGACTTTTCGCGTAGTATTATATGGAAAATATTAAAATCTAATAAAAAACATACATGGTAAATATACAAGATCTACATGAATGTTAAAAATTTGTTATTATTGAATGCTAAATTTTAAAGGACCATAAAACCGGAAAAGTAAAGCTTATGTACCTACATGAGAAGCAGTATGAAAACCAATAAATTTGAAATTATTGAACTGAAATATTTTCTTATTTTTGTGAATCTAATAAAAAAGTACTGCTGTAATTTCCATGTATTCTTTATTCAATGAATAGTCCAATCAATTTTGACCCATTTCTAGAAAACTGCTTGAATATTTTTTTTGTTTTCCGATACGGAGAATTCATATTTTCATTCATCTCATACTAGATAAGAAATTTCTTATTCTCTCTTTTTACACGAAGTAGAAAGAAACAACGTTTTAAACCACAAGAGGACATAGCTTGAATAGATCAGAATTGGGTTTAGCATATGACTTGAAAAATATGCTGTTTTGGAAAACTTATAATAATTTCACTTAAAGCTAAAAGTTGCATTTAAACAGGAGCACTTATTTAAACTTACATTATCCTAACAAACGACACATTTTCTTTTCTTGTACTAGATGTTTTTTTGCTGATTCAAAGGCTTCGACATTAGACAGACCTACTCAATACCGTTTATTACAATGTTGAAATGGCACCAGAGCACTCCATTGATTTGGAACCGACCGGTGTCTGAGGTTTGAAGGAGATGAGAAGGTCGAAGTTGATTGATGAAGACTTGACTCATTGATCCTCGAAGACAGCGCCAGTCTGCATGACATTAGTAACTGAAAATTAGTTACAGTGTACTTCATCATGTACATATAAACTTATAGATGATACTTCAGTCACCTGGAAAATAATTGGAAATATTTTAATTAATCTTTACGAAGTCTTAAAATTATAGTTTGTATAGTAATATAAATACGATCTATTGAAATTGAGATCCGCAGAATAGAATATTTTTCAACAAATTGATGAAAATCACGCATGGTCAAAAGGTTGATTGACATTAACAGCATCCGGACAAATCATTAGCAAATTTAATTCTTCCTCTTCCAGTTTTTAGAAGAAAAAGTCCTCATATGCAAATCGTTGAAATAAGTAAATTTAAATTTTAAAAGCTCAAAAGTTTTCCTGAAATTGATTGTTTGATTAGAAAAACTACTATTGCTAATTTCATAAATTGAGTATCTTTGAGTTCCCGGAAGTTTTTTGTTGGGTTCTGAAGAACAAAGTTTTATTATTAGTTTTAAATATTCGAGTTATGCTTCTAAGTGGAGCACACTCACGAGAGAAAGACGAAATATCTCGTTTTAAGTTCGCGTTGTTTTAAACTTACGTTTTTGTGATAGTAGGTCTGATGATGATTTTGATGTTAGCTGCGGTGTAACTGTTGTTCTTGTTGAGAGCGGATTAGATAGGTACCCTCGAAGAGTCACATCCACGATTCCTTTCTGGTCATGATGCTTGATCAATCTTGAGCTGTTGGTCGATTTGATCATCAATCAACCGAAGGCCATTCCTACACTGACAGAAGTAAAGTTTATAAATGCATCCTCCAGAAGTTGTATAAGTTTGCTTGTGGACCTTTTTCAATTTCAACCCAGGAGCTCGACTTTGCGGTGTTTTTAATAATAAAAGAAACCTTGCTTGTTGCTTTTGCCGCTCTCGTCCATCTATCGGATCCAATGGTGTCCGCACTGGAAAATGATGATGCGTACGGGTGATTACACGAGCTCCGGAAGAACGAACATGGTTCGATTTTTCACTGGAAATTAAACAAATGTATTGTGATTTGTGACGTTTAGTATCCGGTTTGCTGGGAATAAAATGATGAATAGAATTCCGGAACTCTTTATTTTATCTTCCGGATTTTCGTGGCTAATTTAAAAAACAAGAACAACACAACTTACCGAAAACTTTGCCCTGACGTTAAGATGAAACTTGTTGCAAGAAATCCACCGTTTAAGGGTGCTAACGGCAGGCTACGATAAAAGTACAGCTCCTTGACGGCGAGCATCTTATCACTTCCGAAAAATTCCGGCTCAACTTTGCGGATTATGGTCGTACAAGTTTAACAATTTACAAATGGGGAAACACTGAGGTCACTGTGGGAGCTGTGAAACGAGTCCCTGTTATATTGTTTTGCACAAATTTGTACGCGTAAACGAAATGAAATCGCGGAGATTTCAAGTTGCAATGAATTTTGTCCGGATCAAAACAAACTGCACGCGCTATGAAAAAATGTACACGGAAAACTGTAATTATATAAATAAGCGTTAGAAATAAGAGTTTCGTTGAAATTATGATGTTTATCAGTGGAATTTATCAGTTATACTCAACATTTAAGCGCACTTTATTTGTAATTTCTCACTTCATTTCAAAAATGCTGTCACTTAAACAAATTGTGAACAAATCTTTTTCAATTAAATTGTAACACAGGACTTAATTTCGCTCTAGTTAGTGTGGAATGTATTATAACTCTAATCTGAGTAGGAACCATTTACTCAATATGAATGCGTTTTTCGTGAAACTCAGTTATCGGCTGTGGGCACGTTAAAGAGTATCCCGTGTAGCACAAGTTTTAAATTCAATGCTTTTATTTATATTATTTGAAAATAAAAATTTATTGGCTATATGAGGCTTGACAAGAAACTATAAAATATTAATTTTTTTGAGAATAACAAAAATTTTTTAACACATACAAAATATAGAAGTCATTGAACTTGATGAACCAATTTTTCTCAGTGAGAAAATCAGTATCTTTTGCAAATCGGTGCCAATTTTTGAAAAGGGCGTTTGCGCTTAAATAGTGCGTTAGAATAGTGGTAATTCACGATTATCAAAATATTTTTTTTGATTTGAAATGTTAAAAAAAATGTTTTCTGGAAACTTATGAAGCGTTCGAACTTTGAATGCGTTTTTTTCAAAACTGCGATGTTGGTGCATTCGCCATTTGCTGAAATCGATACTGAAACGATAAGAAGTATGTAATTCGCCTTTGAATAGGTAATCGCATGCTTTACAATCTGACAACCGTTTCTAATGATGTACTAGAACACAAATTTAAACGCCTTTGCATATGCAATTAACTTTATTTATTGGGAGTTCAAATATGTTTTAGTCTGTTAGATATATGATGTGTTTAATCAACAAAATTTGGTTTAAAGTTTTGTGTAATTACGCTTTAATTTACACCAAAGTATGCTTCCAGTTTGTTGTCATTAACATATCTTTTGAAATGTAAAGATACCATAATGATGCTTCATTTAGCTGTTGGTAAAAATTCTGCGCATAAACATGCTTTCACTGAGCCCGCAACGTTTCATTTGGGTTTGTTTTCAGCTTGATTTAATTTTTAACACATAAATCAATCTGATGTTTCATCACACAAAATTGAACACCAAATCATGCTATCATTTTGATCTCACTTTTCTGCTGTATCGTAATAAATAAAACCTCAACAATGCCTTGTTTTGTTATCATTAAAAAAATGAAACCAAATAGTGCTTTCATTTTGCTCTCAATGCTTTGTTGAGGTATTGATTTGGTATCACCTTTCGACATATTGATGCTTCAATGAAACCTAGTTTTGCCATCGGGAAAAATGCGATACTAAATTTTGCTATCATTTTGGCATTGATAGCTCATTTTGGTTACTGTTTGCTATCGATTTAGGCATCAAAGTCTGCTCGGGATCTTTTTCATGAATTATATAAGATAGAAAGTATTTCGATCAAACGAATGATTTTTTATATTCTCGCATTCGTAACTGTCCCATTTCTAAATTAACAAAGTTTTAGCAAACGAAGTTTGAGCAGCAACGAATCATTTTTGGGTATTTTCTTCTTTAATTCAGGGTCCCTTGAATGTATTTCCCGGACTAAACCAAAACGCACCGAAACGACGTCCATCAATTTGCTACCAATCGTGGGGAAATCGAATCAATTTATTATTCCATTCCGTTGAAGGGAAATGGCGTTTCTAAAGAAGTCTATTCTAGGTGCTTGATTCTCGTGTCAGCTTTGTTTTGCTCAATGTTGCTTTCTCCCGAGTCGTAAACATCTTGGACGTTTAGATTGAGTGATGAATTGAATTTGTTATAATTTTCAGTTATAAATTGAATGCCATTTGCAGGGATAATCTTATAAAGCAGCTGTCACGATATGAAAGGTTAAATGCATTGCTATTTAATTCTGAATAATTTTAAAATACTATGGAATTTGAAAAGTCCTTTTTTTACAAAAAAAAAAAATTTAAATTTCCTAAGTATTCGTCTTCGTATAAATTTAGTTCTAGAATTGAATCCAACGACATTAATATTGTCCTGAAAACCGAAAATATTAACAAACAAACAGTTGAGAAGATAATCCCACTTTAATGGAGAAATGTTTAAATAAAACCGTGGAACATCCGGCTTATCAGACTCGGATGCTCTCAAGCCACTCAACTAACAAGGCTGCCCTTGCTTGCTGGATGCCCTAGAGCGCGATATCCAACTTCTTCACAATGTTCCTTCCATAGGTATCCAAACAGAATGCGCTGCTGGAAGATAAATTGATGGAAACGTACAACAAACAATGCAAACGTCTTCACCACTACTGTTGTCGTGTTTCTTGGTGCCTTTTATTGTCCATGGATGTTTACCCCCGAGTTGATCTTTCCAGGATAAGACATCTTCCGCTGGTACCAGTGACGACTGAAAAGGGGCTTTTTTATTACTTCAAAAATGCCTTATCGATCTTTAAAACACTTGCTTAAGTAATTTAAAAAAAAAAATCTCGCTCATATTCAACTCCTCTCATTTTCTTTAATCTTCTTCTATCTATCTTAATCTTCAATAGTTATTCACCGATGAAATCGTAAAAATGAACATGAACACAAAAACGCACGATAAAATAATTAAATTTAAAAAAAATCATGCCTAAGCTGAAGGTCACAAGAATAAACCCAATATTTTAAGGGGGGGGGGGGTAGGGTCTAACGGGTATAAAAAAAACACCATTTTCACGATTTTTTTCTAGAGCTATCGTTCAAACAAATGTGTTCAAATTTTTTGCATTAAACAAAGCATTGTTAAAAGAACATTTAGTAATTTTTTCGTAGAAAAATATTGAAAAATGAGCCGGTGACGGAGCACTTTCGAGGATGCCTTTTAGAAAACAGGATTTGCGGTGGACACTGTATCTCAGCACAGAATCACCTGAAGTCAAAAAATCAGAGCAAAATATTTTTTTTAGATGTTTTTCTGGACCCCAACGTTTTTATTTAACTTAAAAATATTTTTATGAAATTTTTGTGGCTGTTTGAAGTAAAAACTACGATTTTTCACTTAAAAATCCGCCATTTTTCACCTGTAAAATCTCCCCAAAGTAAAAAAAATAAAAAAGAAAAACGTTGGGGTCTGGTATTTTATATGTAGAAAATATGTTCCAAATTTGAAAAGAATAGGATAAGTAGTTTTCAAATGACGATGTCCACGGACTTGTGCTTTCGAGAAAAACGCGTTTGAAGTTTCTGCTCTTGCTTTCTTGCAGTATTAGATAGGAGAAGATAAAGGCCTATAACTTCTACAGTTTTGCTTCAATTGACTTGAAAATTTGACACAACATTCTTGAAATGTTTTACAATAAGAAAATAAAAAAATAAAAAAATCGATTTTTTGAAAGTGTTAGACCCTACCCCCCCCCCCCCCCCTTAATAACAATCAAGTTTTATTTCATGACGACTTATCATTCTTATTCCCAGTCGTCAAAATTTCGCTCTCACACGGAAAATATTCTGCACGTAGAGTCTACGTGAAAAACTTGAAATTCGCTATCAAAATGATTTTTAAATATATGCAACGAAACAATAGATCAAATAAGTTGGTCGCAGTGGATTTGCTCATACAAAAAAAAAAACGAAATCAATATGTGAACGCGCCCCTATAGGAATTGGTGCTCCATAACGTCAACAAAAATTGAAGTTAATTTTTAATGAGTTCATCGTGATATGATAATAAAAGATTTGGGAAATATGTCTTACATATGAAAATCGAGGCGTCTTCCTTGTCACACTATCACGTATAAACGGACGGTCGGAATGAAGTGAAATTTGGTTTTCCAGAGGTTTTTGGGTAAGAGATGGTTTGTATGATAATTGATAAATCTATGATCATTTAGTATCCGGACACTTTATTTCAGTGATAGTTACGTTACGCTCGGATATGCAAAATTTTTGTAGCGTTTTTACGATGCAAAAAGACATGGTAAAAATAATTTTGCACAATCACCTCGGAAATTTTTCATTGTCGACTTGAAAACTCATGAACTATTGATTTTTTCTGCCCAAATGGTTAAAAAGTATAAGGAGCCGCTCTAGGATGCTCACGAAGTTCTAACCAAGCATAGGAGTGGGACCCTTGATCTCAAATATGGGTAAAAAGACTAAGGTTATTGAGAATAATTGAAGATAAACCCCTAACTTTGCAGTAAATTCGTTTCCGGCAGGCAAAAAGTGTTGCCATACTAGTAGACATCAAATAAATAATTATTAGTAATAATTTAAAGTGAACAGTTTCAAAGATCGCAGTCTGTGCAACCGATTTTTACGCAATGTGACAGATGTGTTCTGATGAACTAAAAAATTTCTGTTAAAACCGAATTTAAAAGATCAAATTCTTCGAGATGCCCACTCATGAAAATGTTTGAACCAGATTCCAATTGGTTTTTTCCAGGTGAATTTGTGTAAAACATCATAATTTTACAAAGGTTTTGTTTATGTGGTAAAATAAAAGATCAATACCTACATGATTGAAAAAAGTGTGCAAAGATAATAAAGGGATTTTATAATAAAGTAAGAGTATTTCTTGTAAACAACGATACATTATTTTTTTTTATATTTTTACATTAAATATCATATTAATACCTTCATTTACTCCATTGAAAATGTTTCGATCAAATGAATAGTTTTTAAAATACAAACGTTTGTTACTGACCGGATTCTAAATGATCATAGCCTGAGTTTTAAGAATTGCACTTTTTATGAAAAAGGGGCCTCCATACAAAATTGTCTCAATTTATATGAAAGAGGTGTTACCATATAAAATAAGTTTAAATTAGGACACAACTCGATTAACTTTGAGACGATGTTTATCAAAATTGATTCACGAGCACGATAAATAAGTTTTCTTCTCCGAATCAATCAAGGATTTGGTTTGTTACAATTCCTCCGCACTCGGATTTAATTAATCCGGTGAGGATGTCCGGAAACCTAACCACCAAGGGACTCACTATGGCCAAAAATATGAGACAATTTCGTTAGTGCGAAATTTCAATTTCACTGTAGGAATTAGCGGTAAACTTACTGAAGTCACAGTTTAATCGGTAAAATCCTTTGTTCGAGCAGATAACACATACCTTTCTGCGTACTTTTACACCGTTTCGCACGAGGTTGGGTCATTCGGCCGAAAGCCATTCGGCCAAAGGTCATTCGGCCGATGGACGTTAGGCCGAATGGGTTATCAGGCCGAAAAGGCCACTAGACCGAATGGGCTATTCGGCCGACGGTTATCTAGCCGTATGCTGTAGGGCATAAAGAATGCAAAGCCGAAGGGATGTGCGGTCGAATGGTCGTAAGGCCGAGTGGTCGTTAGGCCGAATGTATGCCAGGCCGATAAGACATAATCACGCTTGTTTGCATGTTGGGCGAATGGCTGTTAGGCCGAATGGTCATAAGGCTGAATGATTGTAATGAATGGTTGCTAGGTCAATAATAAATATTTTACACTTGTATGCATGTTAGGCTGAATGGTCGTTAGGTCGAATGGCTGTCAGGCCAAATGGTGTGTTCGTAAGGCCAAATGGTCATTAGGCCGAACAGTCGTAGAGCCGGAAGGACGATAAGCCGAATGATCGAATCCGGCCTTGTATGCATTCCTCCTGATGACCATGAGGCCTGATGACTATTCGGCCTGGTGACTATTCGGCCTGATGACTATTCGGTCTAACAACCATTCGTCCTAACGACCATTCAATCTAATGGCCATTCGGCCTAACGACCTATTGGCCTAGAATACATTCGCCCTTACAACCATTTTACCCAACGACCATTCGGCCTAACGATTTTTCGGTCTAGCATCCATTCGGTCTGATGATCATTCGGCCTAGTGACCATGCGGCCTAACATCCATTCGGCCAAATAATATTCGCCCAAATAACCTTCGTCCTAATGTCCCATTCGGCCTAGTGTTCTATTCGACCGAACATTCATCAGCCTTTGAATCCATTCTGCCTTCGGCAAAACATCATACGGACTATCGGCCTTCGGCCGAATGACCAAACCCCGTTTCGCACAGCTGTCTGAATGACATTTCTTATAAGGATCACACTACTGTGCTGAGCGCTTGTGGAAAAATATTTTGTAAAAAAGATGGCTTGTAAGATAGGTACTTTCAAAAACAGCGGAACATTTCTCGAAAAAAAGCGGGATACAGCCTAAAAAAGTAGGATATTTTATAGACTTTGAAAAACCCTAGCGTTAACAGCCAAGTACATACAGTACCGTTCATAAAATCGGACACAAGCGCAATTTACTTCAACTTTGAACATCCATGAATTTTTAATATGATAATATTCAATATCTTAGGAAATATTTCTTGCGTAATATAAAAATTCACAGGATGGTTTAAATAAAAATAAAACAAACATGAGTTGAGTTTTTGAAAAGATGAATTGGCTCGATCGAATGTTACGTACAATATTTCAGGCTCGAACCAAAAAATACGATTTCTATTGAAATTTTAACGAATGACATTTGGAAATCATATTTCTGTCCAAAAGCTTCCAATTTAATTTAATAAAAAATAAATAAATATCAGTTTCTAATTTTTAAACACGAAAAAATAATTCACTCCATCACCACAGGACAGGAAGACTGAATAAAAAACGAAAATAAAATCTTCAA
Source organism: Uranotaenia lowii (assembly GCF_029784155.1). Classification (NCBI taxonomy): domain Eukaryota; kingdom Metazoa; phylum Arthropoda; class Insecta; order Diptera; family Culicidae; genus Uranotaenia; species Uranotaenia lowii. Next base: position 323,763,948 of record NC_073692.1, read on the forward strand.
AAGTCAAATATTTCTCATCAGTGCAAAGGTTAAAATTTTACTTTTTTATAGAGTGATTTTCAATAAAACCTTTTAATGCTGAAAATACATGTTTTACGTTTAATTAGGCTTTTCTTTGTTCTGATATATTCCTGCAGGTTCTTGCGTATTTATTCGCTCAAATTTCGCAGAAGTTTTTGAAGCTGATAAATAATAATTAAAGATAGATAAATTATGATTTTTGGAAACTCTCATAAATCGAACTACTTTTTTTATATACATTGTTAAAAATGTATTTTTACGACAGAGTTGGCAGACTGACATTGGAAAATTTAGCTGGTATATTCGATTTCGATGTCTGCTTTCGAATCTGCTGCAATTTACTCAGAAAACTCCAATGTAGCGCTTGAACAACTGAGTTGCATGACTCGCTATTCGAAATTTATCATCGTTAGTTTAAATGAAAATGATTACAAATCTTTTCGAAAATTGTTGACTTTTTGCCGAACAGTAAAAAAAACAATACAAAAACGATCCATTGAATTTCAGTTTTCCTCCTCTGGATTCCATCTGTCCACTTGTTCTAATTTTTAACAAAAACTTTTTGGTTAGTTAGTGGGAGGAAAAAATGTTGTTCTAAAAAACCAGCAAAAATTCTCTTTAAATCGAATTTCTCAACTTAAGACTAGATTATTGTACTACTCGCATCTTTTGATTTAACCGATAGAAATTTCGAAAAATGTATCCCATATTAGAAATTTTTTTTTCAACAATCATTCTTCAGAATCTCGATAGTATTATTATGTTATTTGAAAAATACATATTGCAATTTGAATGGCGAAAGCCGAAAAAGTTCGATTTTCGTAGAACTTCTGTACCTCAGGTCAAAAATATCATCAATTTTCGTAGTATAATAATGTGATAGTTGATGTAAATTTAAAGGAAACTAAGAAATAATCTTAGATGTAGAGTAAATGTTCATATGATACGCTTAGGATTCCGGCGCCAAATTAGAGATTTTAGTCATCTGGAAGCAACTTCAAGAATAATTTCTTTAAACGAATATAATTTGCATGGATTGAAGACCTAGCGATCATTTTTTAGCTATATACAGTTGCGTTCAAAAAAGAATGAAATCGCATGAAGCTGCGCACCCACTTCCAACTTTGACAAGATGCCGTTTCTCTATCGGTTGATATTTTTTCATGAAAATTTCACACAATCTAGTTCAACTGTCCAACTAAAACTCTACGAAATTTGAAGTCAATACAGTGACTGGAAACAAAGATCTACTAAACTTGCTGTGTCTTCGACCATTTTCATTGAAAAATCTTGAAATTTGGTCCAAAGATGTAAAAATATTTGATCTAATACCAGGCTAGGTTTCGTCAAAATCGATGAACGTGATCAAAAATGGCGCCGGATAGAAAATCAGGTTCATTATCGCCAAACCTACGATTTCATTCTTTTTTGGACGGATGTTTGTATGGAAAACATCGTAATCCATGTATTCTTGGTTTTTTCTTTAAAAAAAATCAAAATTTATAACAAAAAATATAGTAAATTGATGAAAACTTCATTCGTTCTTGGTTTTGGAAAAGAAAATGTTTCAACAAAGTTCAAAATAAGAAGAACAGAGTTTTAGAAATGACCTGCTAATTATTCCGATGAACAAATTTGATACACAATTAATGCAAGTATTCTATTCGCTCTTGTGTTTCAATACCAGCTTTGTTGGAACATTTTCTATTTATAGTCAAAGCAGGAATGAAGTTTCTATCAATTTACAACCTACTTTTTAATAAATTTTGTTTTTGTGAAAGAAAAAACAAGAATACATGGATTACGATGTTTTCCATACAAACATCCGTCCAAAAAAGAATGAAATCGTATGTTGGGCGATAATGAACCTGATTTTCTATCTGGCGCCATTTTTGATAACGTTTATCGATTTTGACGAAACTTGGCCTGGTATTATATCAAACATTTTTACATCTTTGGACCAAATTTCAAGATTTTTCAATGAAAATTGTCGAAGATACGGCAAGTTTAGTGAAGCAATTCCAAATTTCCCTTTTTAACGGAAATAGCTCTATCTTTGTTACCCGTCATTGTAAAGACTTCAAATTTCGTAGAGTCTTAGTTGGACAGTTGAACTAGATTGTGTGAAATTTTCATGAAAAAATATCAACCCATAGAGAAATGGCAGCTCGTCAAAGTTGGAAGTGGGTGTGAAGCTTCACGCGATTTCATTCTTTTTTGAACGCAACTGTACTTATTCTGTTTTGATATACGTTTCATATACATTATAGAATGATCGTATGAAAGTTGAAAAAACAGTATTTACCTATAAAAGTGGAGGCATTCATACATAAATTTCATATCTTTCTATAACGAAGAAAACTACAACAATTGGGTGTTATTTGATACCTTATTCGTACCTATCGGTAGAATGCAAGACAGCGCAAAATTTTGGTCTCATAGCAATCAAATCTTTGCCAGCGACAATATTTTTCAGTTCTCTTTTTGGTCAATATTTCTCAATTCCCATCTGATTTTTAGCCATTTGGATGTACTGCTGGTTGCAGAGAGAACATGCCGATGATTTTTTCACTTGAAGCCCGAGCGGGAGGAAAATCATTTCTAAATTTACTAATATGGCGAACTTTTTATCATATCTGATTTAAACTGACTTTAGACGACATTTTATACGATCTTTTCATTATGCAGTTGAAATTGCGATTCACAACACCATTGTGAACGACTAAAGTCATCATTTCTGATACGATTTCATGTTTGCTGAGAAGTTCAAACAAAGATGAACTGAACCAGAATCAAAATAGTATGCTAAGATCAAAACGAGTTCTCCAATCTCGTGTTATTTAAAATTTGGAAGAATGATAATAATTTTAATAACATTGTCAAAAAAAGCAACACATTTGAATGATTAAATCATTTGGCATCAATTGGAACTGAATTATGATTAGAGCTGGTTTTTATTTCTACCAACGAAATTAGTGAATTTTGAAATAGTTTTCGTAGAAAAAAGCGGGATGTTTTAAGAAAAAAGCGAGACGCAAGGCAACCCTAGGTTAACCATTTACTTAGACCTTACCTTAATTTCATTTTCATTTTCATTTTTCTTCATTTCATATTCTACAAGGCACACGTAGAACTAACGGGATACAATAAAAGCTTTGTCTACGTGATTTTTGTCTTAGATTGATTGTTCTATATTATTTTGCGTGCATGTATGAACTTCTTTCTTCAAAAATTAAGCAGAACCGATTTTAATTGCCATCTGCCGTTAAAACTAAGAAGTACAGTTGCGTTAAAAAAAAATGATGTCACACAACGCAGCGCACAAACTTCCAATTTTGACAGAATGCCATTTCACTCACAGTTGATATTTTTTCATGAAATTCTCTCACAAGCTAGGTTATTTTAAAAACTATTCATGCAATGAGTTTCGAACATTTCGCGAGCACTTAGAGAGATGCAGCTATTTAAGTAAAAGTAGGGAAACTTGAGATTGGCACATAAAATTAGCTGTAACTTTGTCAACTTTTTCGTTGTCATCTCAAAATAAAGGAAGTTTTTTTTTTTCTTTTATTCAGCGATTATTTTACAACTTAGGTCTTTCTAGCCGATAATCAGTAATCGATCTTTTAATCTGGAACATCTTTATTTTGATCAGTTGGATTTTTGTGCATGTTTTAAAAAATTGTAGCTGGTATAACAGATTGTTTGATATTTAGAAAATCACTTCTAAATGGCTTTCCATTATATTTAGATGAGAAGTTAAAACGCAAACCTCTATTGAAAATTTTCATTATTCAGAAAATCATGATCCCATTAAAGATATAGAATGGAGTAAGGAAAAGATAAAGAAAATAAAATTTGTCTCCTAGAAGTTGGCCAATGTTCATGTTTATAAATTTGGTATTTTGCCCAAAGAAAAACAATACGAAAATATTATATGAAATGAATGAAACCTGTCCAGCTCCCTTGAAATCTTAAAAACAATTAAATCTATTTTTACCATGCCTTTAAATGAGATGAAAGAGTTGGAGCTAGAAAAAACATAAGGTACTAAAATTTTTCGTACATAACACACAATCGCAAAGAAGTCCAGGATAGTGCAAGCGCAGATCGAAGAGGCAAATCGAAAACGATGCGTTTACTAGTAACGATATTTAAAAAAAAAAAAAAAAACAAAATCATTGTAGCAGTACCGTATATTAGATTGCACCCTCGGCGCCAAAATGTGACAAATTTACATCAAAATTTGCAGCCTTTTCTATGGGTGTATGGAATAAAACGGTTATTATGAAGGTTTTTTTCTGCACTGAATAACATAAACATTTTTTTTGGGGATTTTTATCCGGTTGGATGATTCATCCCGTAGATTAACATAAACATAAATTAAAACATTTTTTTTCTGCACCGAATAACAGAAACAAATTTACTACAGCAAAAAGATTGTATTAGAATTAAATTTCATTCACTTCACAAGATATCTGCCACGAAAATGATGCATAATTTGGTCATGACTTTTTTTTTCAACCGCTCTTATTTGATAATGACCTAGGAGTTTCAATATCCATAATTTTTATCTCTTGTGAATCATTTAATAAACCTTGCAAAAATAAAATCAACGACTTTACGTTCAGTATCTTTTTAACAGATTACAGAAAAATATGAAATAAAAAAGAAATATCTATTAAAAATTTGAAAGTCAGTCGCAAATTATCACTTTTAAGAAATGTACCTCCTTTAACAGCCTTCTCTGCCATCCAAGTGGAAATCCCTCACCAATCGTTTGTGCTGCTCGTTTGTTCCTAATGGATTACTTTCAATTTAGCGTTTGTATTCGATTGTTGTTTGGATGTAAATTTCACGTTCCGATCAACATCAACTAGACGGGATGTTTTCTATTTTTTTGCATTACAAATACCGAAACTCGGGCGAATTTTGCTACAGTTTTATCAATAAAGAGTTTGATCCCTCGAATGGTTTTGCGTTAGGTTTTTTATATCTGCTGTTGTTGCTGTCAGCTATCTAGCTGAATTTGTTGAAGAGGGATTAGATTCTACAATCGCGAACGAAAGCTATAAATGACTCAATTTATTCAACAACCAATTTCGTGTCTCTCTTGCGTTGGCCGACTTCGAGTGGAAATATATATGGATAAAGCTTTGTGAACAATAACAATCAATCGAACGGTTTTCGTCAATTCGTTTGATGAATTTGTCTAGCGTTTAGAAATAGATCCAAATGTGCGCTTCGAATGAAAATTCAATTTAGAGTTCAATTTCAAATTTATGTAAAATTTTTAGAATATGTTTTTTTTTTGGTTTATCTTTAAGTAAATTGTTTTAAGTAATAAAAACATATATTCTTGAAATTAAATTCACAAGTCAACACGAATTTATTCTGAAAGTAATTCACAGATTAAAGCATCGAATCCACAATAGTTACGAACATTAAACCTGATCTTATCGTTTGATTGCATAAGCAATTTTGGCGCAGGAAACAATCATCGCCCGATTTAAAAATCATAATTACATAACCGCTCATCATTCACCCGCATGTCAGAAGCACATTGGCGTAATATATTTAATTATGAGCAAACAAACGCTCCATTTCATCACACAATAAATTTTAAATGATGTGATTTACAACCGCCAATGCTCCGGTTTTCGTTTGATCGCCGACGTAACAATTGTTTCCACTGCCGTCAAGCGATAAAACTTGGGAAGCTCGAGAAATTTTCCCGTTGATTTATGCTCATCAAACGCCATCAAACTATGTAAATAGCAACCGGAAATTGTTCTCCGTCCACCGGAAAAACTAGCACCGAAAATCAAACGGAATCGAGCGCCAAACTCGCTTTCAAGCAACGAACAGAGGTAACGAACAGTGGACGCTTGAAAAAAACAATCTTTGAAATAATAATAGAGTGGGGTGAAAGCGACAAGAAAGCAGGACCGAAAAAAGACCAAAACACGACAGACTGATTGCTATCTGGATCTTCCGTTTTCATCGCACTGGGTTAAAGAAAAAAAAAACAGGTGAAAGACCATAGAAATTGTTGGACAGAACGCGCCAGGTCTAAATGATCATATTTTGAGACAACACATTTCTATAGAAAACCTAAGATCAACAAACATTCGAAAGATGACAGAAGACAGAAGACAGAAGACAGAAGACAGAAGACAGAAGACAGAAGACAGAAGACAGAAGACAGAAGACAGAAGACAGAAGACAGAAGACAGAAGACAGAAGACAGAAGACAGAAGACAGAAGAAAGAAGACAGAAGACAGAAGACAGAAGACAGAAGACAGAAGACAGAAGACAGAAGACAGAAGACAGAAGATAGAAGACAGAAGACAGAAGACAGAAGACAGAAGACAGAAGACAGAAGACAGAAGACAGAAGACAGAAGACAGAAGACAGAAGACAGAAGACAGAAGACAGAAGACAGAAGACAGAAGACAGAAGACAGAAGACAGAAGACAGAAGACAGAAGACAGAAGACAGAAGACAGAAGACAGAAGACAGAAGACAGAAGACAGAAGACAGAAGACAGAAGACAGAAGACAGAAGACAGAAGACAGAAGACAGAAGACAGAAGACAGAAGACAGAAGACAGAAGACAGAAGACAGAAGACAGAAGACAGAAGACAGAAGACAGAAGACAGAAGACAGAAGACAGAAGACAGAAGACAGAAGACAGAAGACAGAAGACAGAAGACAGAAGACAGAAGACAGAAGACAGAAGACAGAAGACAGAAGACAGAAGACAGAAGACAGAAGACAGAAGACAGAAGACAGAAGACAGAAGACAGAAGACAGAAGACAGAAGACAGAAGACAGAAGACAGAAGACAGAAGACAGAAGACAGAAGACAGAAGACAGAAGACAGAAGACAGAAGACAGAAGACAGAAGACAGAAGACAGAAGACAGAAGACAGAAGACAGAAGACAGAAGACAGAAGACAGAAGACAGAAGACAGAAGACAGAAGACAGAAGACAGAAGACAGAAGACAGAAGACAGAAGACAGAAGACAGAAGACAGAAGACAGAAGACAGAAGACAGAAGACAGAAGACAGAAGACAGAAGACAGAAGACAGAAGACAGAAGACAGAAGACAGAAGACAGAAGACAGAAGACAGAAGACAGAAGACAGAAGACAGAAGACAGAAGACAGAAGACAGAAGACAGAAGACAGAAGACAGAAGACAGAAGACAGAAGACAGAAGACAGAAGACAGAAGACAGAAGACAGAAGACAGAAGACAGAAGACAGAAGACAGAAGACAGAAGACAGAAGACAGAAGACAGAAGACAGAAGACAGAAGACAGAAGACAGAAGACAGAAGACAGAAGACAGAAGACAGAAGACAGAAGACAGAAGACAGAAGACAGAAGACAGAAGACAGAAGACAGAAGACAGAAGACAGAAGACAGAAGACAGAAGACAGAAGACAGAAGACAGAAGACAGAAGACAGAAGACAGAAGACAGAAGACAGAAGACAGAAGACAGAAGACAGAAGACAGAAGACAGAAGACAGAAGACAGAAGACAGAAGACAGAAGACAGAAGACAGAAGACAGAAGACAGAAGACAGAAGACAGAAGACAGAAGACAGAAGACAGAAGACAGAAGACAGAAGACAGAAGACAGAAGACAGAAGACAGAAGACAGAAGACAGAAGACAGAAGACAGAAGACAGAAGACAGAAGACAGAAGACAGAAGACAGAAGACAGAAGACAGAAGACAGAAGACAGAAGACAGAAGACAGAAGACAGAAGACAGAAGACAGAAGACAGAAGACAGAAGACAGAAGACAGAAGACAGAAGACAGAAGACAGAAGACAGAAGACAGAAGACAGAAGACAGAAGACAGAAGACAGAAGACAGAAGACAGAAGACAGAAGACAGAAGACAGAAGACAGAAGACAGAAGACAGAAGACAGAAGACAGAAGACAGAAGACAGAAGACAGAAGACAGAAGACAGAAGACAGAAGACAGAAGACAGAAGACAGAAGACAGAAGACAGAAGACAGAAGACAGAAGACAGAAGACAGAAGACAGAAGACAGAAGACAGAAGACAGAAGACAGAAGACAGAAGACAGAAGACAGAAGACAGAAGACAGAAGACAGAAGACAGAAGACAGAAGACAGAAGACAGAAGACAGAAGACAGAAGACAGAAGACAGAAGACAGAAGACAGAAGACAGAAGACAGAAGACAGAAGACAGAAGACAGAAGACAGAAGACAGAAGACAGAAGACAGAAGACAGAAGACAGAAGACAGAAGACAGAAGACAGAAGACAGAAGACAGAAGACAGAAGACAGAAGACAGAAGACAGAAGACAGAAGACAGAAGACAGAAGACAGAAGACAGAAGACAGAAGACAGAAGACAGAAGACAGAAGACAGAAGACAGAAGACAGAAGACAGAAGACAGAAGACAGAAGACAGAAGACAGAAGACAGAAGACAGAAGACAGAAGACAGAAGACAGAAGACAGAAGACAGAAGACAGAAGACAGAAGACAGAAGACAGAAGACAGAAGACAGAAGACAGAAGACAGAAGACAGAAGACAGAAGACAGAAGACAGAAGACAGAAGACAGAAGACAGAAGACAGAAGACAGAAGACAGAAGACAGAAGACAGAAGACAGAAGACAGAAGACAGAAGACAGAAGACAGAAGACAGAAGACAGAAGACAGAAGACAGAAGACAGAAGACAGAAGACAGAAGACAGAAGACAGAAGACAGAAGACAGAAGACAGAAGACAGAAGACAGAAGACAGAAGACAGAAGACAGAAGACAGAAGACAGAAGACAGAAGACAGAAGACAGAAGACAGAAGACAGAAGACAGAAGACAGAAGACAGAAGACAGAAGACAGAAGACAGAAGACAGAAGACAGAAGACAGAAGACAGAAGACAGAAGACAGAAGACAGAAGACAGAAGACAGAAGACAGAAGACAGAAGACAGAAGACAGAAGACAGAAGACAGAAGACAGAAGACAGAAGACAGAAGACAGAAGACAGAAGACAGAAGACAGAAGACAGAAGACAGAAGACAGAAGACAGAAGACAGAAGACAGAAGACAGAAGACAGAAGACAGAAGACAGAAGACAGAAGACAGAAGACAGAAGACAGAAGACAGAAGACAGAAGACAGAAGACAGAAGACAGAAGACAGAAGACAGAAGACAGAAGACAGAAGACAGAAGACAGAAGACAGAAGACAGAAGACAGAAGACAGAAGACAGAAGACAGAAGACAGAAGACAGAAGACAGAAGACAGAAGACAGAAGACAGAAGACAGAAGACAGAAGACAGAAGACAGAAGACAGAAGACAGAAGACAGAAGACAGAAGACAGAAGACAGAAGACAGAAGACAGAAGACAGAAGACAGAAGACAGAAGACAGAAGACAGAAGACAGAAGACAGAAGACAGAAGACAGAAGACAGAAGACAGAAGACAGAAGACAGAAGACAGAAGACAGAAGACAGAAGACAGAAGACAGAAGACAGAAGACAGAAGACAGAAGACAGAAGACAGAAGACAGAAGACAGAAGACAGAAGACAGAAGACAGAAGACAGAAGACAGAAGACAGAAGACAGAAGACAGAAGACAGAAGACAGAAGACAGAAGACAGAAGACAGAAGACAGAAGACAGAAGACAGAAGACAGAAGACAGAAGACAGAAGACAGAAGACAGAAGACAGAAGACAGAAGACAGAAGACAGAAGACAGAAGACAGAAGACAGAAGACAGAAGACAGAAGACAGAAGACAGAAGACAGAAGACAGAAGACAGAAGACAGAAGACAGAAGACAGAAGACAGAAGACAGAAGACAGAAGACAGAAGACAGAAGACAGAAGACAGAAGACAGAAGACAGAAGACAGAAGACAGAAGACAGAAGACAGAAGACAGAAGACAGAAGACAGAAGACAGAAGACAGAAGACAGAAGACAGAAGACAGAAGACAGAAGACAGAAGACAGAAGACAGAAGACAGAAGACAGAAGACAGAAGACAGAAGACAGAAGACAGAAGACAGAAGACAGAAGACAGAAGACAGAAGACAGAAGACAGAAGACAGAAGACAGAAGACAGAAGACAGAAGACAGAAGACAGAAGACAGAAGACAGAAGACAGAAGACAGAAGACAGAAGACAGAAGACAGAAGACAGAAGACAGAAGACAGAAGACAGAAGACAGAAGACAGAAGACAGAAGACAGAAGACAGAAGACAGAAGACAGAAGACAGAAGACAGAAGACAGAAGACAGAAGACAGAAGACAGAAGACAGAAGACAGAAGACAGAAGACAGAAGACAGAAGACAGAAGACAGAAGACAGAAGACAGAAGACAGAAGACAGAAGACAGAAGACAGAAGACAGAAGACAGAAGACAGAAGACAGAAGACAGAAGACAGAAGACAGAAGACAGAAGACAGAAGACAGAAGACAGAAGACAGAAGACAGAAGACAGAAGACAGAAGACAGAAGACAGAAGACAGAAGACAGAAGACAGAAGACAGAAGACAGAAGACAGAAGACAGAAGACAGAAGACAGAAGACAGAAGACAGAAGACAGAAGACAGAAGACAGAAGACAGAAGACAGAAGACAGAAGACAGAAGACAGAAGACAGAAGACAGAAGACAGAAGACAGAAGACAGAAGACAGAAGACAGAAGACAGAAGACAGAAGACAGAAGACAGAAGACAGAAGACAGAAGACAGAAGACAGAAGACAGAAGACAGAAGACAGAAGACAGAAGACAGAAGACAGAAGACAGAAGACAGAAGACAGAAGACAGAAGACAGAAGACAGAAGACAGAAGACAGAAGACAGAAGACAGAAGACAGAAGACAGAAGACAGAAGACAGAAGACAGAAGACAGAAGACAGAAGACAGAAGACAGAAGACAGAAGACAGAAGACAGAAGACAGAAGACAGAAGACAGAAGACAGAAGACAGAAGACAGAAGACAGAAGACAGAAGACAGAAGACAGAAGACAGAAGACAGAAGACAGAAGACAGAAGACAGAAGACAGAAGACAGAAGACAGAAGACAGAAGACAGAAGACAGAAGACAGAAGACAGAAGACAGAAGACAGAAGACAGAAGACAGAAGACAGAAGACAGAAGACAGAAGACAGAAGACAGAAGACAGAAGACAGAAGACAGAAGACAGAAGACAGAAGACAGAAGACAGAAGACAGAAGACAGAAGACAGAAGACAGAAGACAGAAGACAGAAGACAGAAGACAGAAGACAGAAGACAGAAGACAGAAGACAGAAGACAGAAGACAGAAGACAGAAGACAGAAGACAGAAGACAGAAGACAGAAGACAGAAGACAGAAGACAGAAGACAGAAGACAGAAGACAGAAGACAGAAGACAGAAGACAGAAGACAGAAGACAGAAGACAGAAGACAGAAGACAGAAGACAGAAGACAGAAGACAGAAGACAGAAGACAGAAGACAGAAGACAGAAGACAGAAGACAGAAGACAGAAGACAGAAGACAGAAGACAGAAGACAGAAGACAGAAGACAGAAGACAGAAGACAGAAGACAGAAGACAGAAGACAGAAGACAGAAGACAGAAGACAGAAGACAGAAGACAGAAGACAGAAGACAGAAGACAGAAGACAGAAGACAGAAGACAGAAGACAGAAGACAGAAGACAGAAGACAGAAGACAGAAGACAGAAGACAGAAGACAGAAGACAGAAGACAGAAGACAGAAGACAGAAGACAGAAGACAGAAGACAGAAGACAGAAGACAGAAGACAGAAGACAGAAGACAGAAGACAGAAGACAGAAGACAGAAGACAGAAGACAGAAGACAGAAGACAGAAGACAGAAGACAGAAGACAGAAGACAGAAGACAGAAGACAGAAGACAGAAGACAGAAGACAGAAGACAGAAGACAGAAGACAGAAGACAGAAGACAGAAGACAGAAGACAGAAGACAGAAGACAGAAGACAGAAGACAGAAGACAGAAGACAGAAGACAGAAGACAGAAGACAGAAGACAGAAGACAGAAGACAGAAGACAGAAGACAGAAGACAGAAGACAGAAGACAGAAGACAGAAGACAGAAGACAGAAGACAGAAGACAGAAGACAGAAGACAGAAGACAGAAGACAGAAGACAGAAGACAGAAGACAGAAGACAGAAGACAGAAGACAGAAGACAGAAGACAGAAGACAGAAGACAGAAGACAGAAGACAGAAGACAGAAGACAGAAGACAGAAGACAGAAGACAGAAGACAGAAGACAGAAGACAGAAGACAGAAGACAGAAGACAGAAGACAGAAGACAGAAGACAGAAGACAGAAGACAGAAGACAGAAGACAGAAGACAGAAGACAGAAGACAGAAGACAGAAGACAGAAGACAGAAGACAGAAGACAGAAGACAGAAGACAGAAGACAGAAGACAGAAGACAGAAGACAGAAGACAGAAGACAGAAGACAGAAGACAGAAGACAGAAGACAGAAGACAGAAGACAGAAGACAGAAGACAGAAGACAGAAGACAGAAGACAGAAGACAGAAGACAGAAGACAGAAGACAGAAGACAGAAGACAGAAGACAGAAGACAGAAGACAGAAGACAGAAGACAGAAGACAGAAGACAGAAGACAGAAGACAGAAGACAGAAGACAGAAGACAGAAGACAGAAGACAGAAGACAGAAGACAGAAGACAGAAGACAGAAGACAGAAGACAGAAGACAGAAGACAGAAGACAGAAGACAGAAGACAGAAGACAGAAGACAGAAGACAGAAGACAGAAGACAGAAGACAGAAGACAGAAGACAGAAGACAGAAGACAGAAGACAGAAGACAGAAGACAGAAGACAGAAGACAGAAGACAGAAGACAGAAGACAGAAGACAGAAGACAGAAGACAGAAGACAGAAGACAGAAGACAGAAGACAGAAGACAGAAGACAGAAGACAGAAGACAGAAGACAGAAGACAGAAGACAGAAGACAGAAGACAGAAGACAGAAGACAGAAGACAGAAGACAGAAGACAGAAGACAGAAGACAGAAGACAGAAGACAGAAGACAGAAGACAGAAGACAGAAGACAGAAGACAGAAGACAGAAGACAGAAGACAGAAGACAGAAGACAGAAGACAGAAGACAGAAGACAGAAGACAGAAGACAGAAGACAGAAGACAGAAGACAGAAGACAGAAGACAGAAGACAGAAGACAGAAGACAGAAGACAGAAGACAGAAGACAGAAGACAGAAGACAGAAGACAGAAGACAGAAGACAGAAGACAGAAGACAGAAGACAGAAGACAGAAGACAGAAGACAGAAGACAGAAGACAGAAGACAGAAGACAGAAGACAGAAGACAGAAGACAGAAGACAGAAGACAGAAGACAGAAGACAGAAGACAGAAGACAGAAGACAGAAGACAGAAGACAGAAGACAGAAGACAGAAGACAGAAGACAGAAGACAGAAGACAGAAGACAGAAGACAGAAGACAGAAGACAGAAGACAGAAGACAGAAGACAGAAGACAGAAGACAGAAGACAGAAGACAGAAGACAGAAGACAGAAGACAGAAGACAGAAGACAGAAGACAGAAGACAGAAGACAGAAGACAGAAGACAGAAGACAGAAGACAGAAGACAGAAGACAGAAGACAGAAGACAGAAGACAGAAGACAGAAGACAGAAGACAGAAGACAGAGAAGACAGAAGACAGAAGACAGAAGACAGAAGACAGAAGACAGAAGACAGAAGACAGAAGACAGAAGACAGAAGACAGAAGACAGAAGACAGAAGACAGAAGACAGAAGACAGAAGACAGAAGACAGAAGACAGAAGACAGAAGACAGAAGACAGAAGACAGAAGACAGAAGACAGAAGACAGAAGACAGAAGACAGAAGACAGAAGACAGAAGACAGAAGACAGAAGACAGAAGACAGAAGACAGAAGACAGAAGACAGAAGACAGAAGACAGAAGACAGAAGACAGAAGACAGAAGACAGAAGACAGAAGACAGAAGACAGAAGACAGAAGACAGAAGACAGAAGACAGAAGACAGAAGACAGAAGACAGAAGACAGAAGACAGAAGACAGAAGACAGAAGACAGAAGACAGAAGACAGAAGACAGAAGACAGAAGACAGAAGACAGAAGACAGAAGACAGAAGACAGAAGACAGAAGACAGAAGACAGAAGACAGAAGACAGAAGACAGAAGACAGAAGACAGAAGACAGAAGACAGAAGACAGAAGACAGAAGACAGAAGACAGAAGACAGAAGACAGAAGACAGAAGACAGAAGACAGAAGACAGAAGACAGAAGACAGAAGACAGAAGACAGAAGACAGAAGACAGAAGACAGAAGACAGAAGACAGAAGACAGAAGACAGAAGACAGAAGACAGAAGACAGAAGACAGAAGACAGAAGACAGAAGACAGAAGACAGAAGACAGAAGACAGAAGACAGAAGACAGAAGACAGAAGACAGAAGACAGAAGACAGAAGACAGAAGACAGAAGACAGAAGACAGAAGACAGAAGACAGAAGACAGAAGACAGAAGACAGAAGACAGAAGACAGAAGACAGAAGACAGAAGACAGAAGACAGAAGACAGAAGACAGAAGACAGAAGACAGAAGACAGAAGACAGAAGACAGAAGACAGAAGACAGAAGACAGAAGACAGAAGACAGAAGACAGAAGACAGAAGACAGAAGACAGAAGACAGAAGACAGAAGACAGAAGACAGAAGACAGAAGACAGAAGACAGAAGACAGAAGACAGAAGACAGAAGACAGAAGACAGAAGACAGAAGACAGAAGACAGAAGACAGAAGACAGAAGACAGAAGACAGAAGACAGAAGACAGAAGACAGAAGACAGAAGACAGAAGACAGAAGACAGAAGACAGAAGACAGAAGACAGAAGACAGAAGACAGAAGACAGAAGACAGAAGACAGAAGACAGAAGACAGAAGACAGAAGACAGAAGACAGAAGACAGAAGACAGAAGACAGAGACAGAAGACAGAAGACAGAAGACAGAAGACAGAAGACAGAAGACAGAAGACAGAAGACAGAAGACAGAAGACAGAAGACAGAAGACAGAAGACAGAAGACAGAAGACAGAAGACAGAAGACAGAAGACAGAAGACAGAAGACAGAAGACAGAAGACAGAAGACAGAAGACAGAAGACAGAAGACAGAAGACAGAAGACAGAAGACAGAAGACAGAAGACAGAAGACAGAAGACAGAAGACAGAAGACAGAAGACAGAAGACAGAAGACAGAAGACAGAAGACAGAAGACAGAAGACAGAAGACAGAAGACAGAAGACAGAAGACAGAAGACAGAAGACAGAAGACAGAAGACAGAAGACAGAAGACAGAAGACAGAAGACAGAAGACAGAAGACAGAAGACAGAAGACAGAAGACAGAAGACAGAAGACAGAAGACAGAAGACAGAAGACAGAAGACAGAAGACAGAAGACAGAAGACAGAAGACAGAAGACAGAAGACAGAAGACAGAAGACAGAAGACAGAAGACAGAAGACAGAAGACAGAAGACAGAAGACAGAAGACAGAAGACAGAAGACAGAAGACAGAAGACAGAAGACAGAAGACAGAAGACAGAAGACAGAAGACAGAAGACAGAAGACAGAAGACAGAAGACAGAAGACAGAAGACAGAAGACAGAAGACAGAAGACAGAAGACAGAAGACAGAAGACAGAAGACAGAAGACAGAAGACAGAAGACAGAAGACAGAAGACAGAAGACAGAAGACAGAAGACAGAAGACAGAAGACAGAAGACAGAAGACAGAAGACAGAAGACAGAAGACAGAAGACAGAAGACAGAAGACAGAAGACAGAAGACAGAAGACAGAAGACAGAAGACAGAAGACAGAAGACAGAAGACAGAAGACAGAAGACAGAAGACAGAAGACAGAAGACAGAAGACAGAAGACAGAAGACAGAAGACAGAAGACAGAAGACAGAAGACAGAAGACAGAAGACAGAAGACAGAAGACAGAAGACAGAAGACAGAAGACAGAAGACAGAAGACAGAAGACAGAAGACAGAAGACAGAAGACAGAAGACAGAAGACAGAAGACAGAAGACAGAAGACAGAAGACAGAAGACAGAAGACAGAAGACAGAAGACAGAAGACAGAAGACAGAAGACAGAAGACAGAAGACAGAAGACAGAAGACAGAAGACAGAAGACAGAAGACAGAAGACAGAAGACAGAAGACAGAAGACAGAAGACAGAAGACAGAAGACAGAAGACAGAAGACAGAAGACAGAAGACAGAAGACAGAAGACAGAAGACAGAAGACAGAAGACAGAAGACAGAAGACAGAAGACAGAAGACAGAAGACAGAAGACAGAAGACAGAAGACAGAAGACAGAAGACAGAAGACAGAAGACAGAAGACAGAAGACAGAAGACAGAAGACAGAAGACAGAAGACAGAAGACAGAAGACAGAAGACAGAAGACAGAAGACAGAAGACAGAAGACAGAAGACAGAAGACAGAAGACAGAAGACAGAAGACAGAAGACAGAAGACAGAAGACAGAAGACAGAAGACAGAAGACAGAAGACAGAAGACAGAAGACAGAAGACAGAAGACAGAAGACAGAAGACAGAAGACAGAAGACAGAAGACAGAAGACAGAAGACAGAAGACAGAAGACAGAAGACAGAAGACAGAAGACAGAAGACAGAAGACAGAAGACAGAAGACAGAAGACAGAAGACAGAAGACAGAAGACAGAAGACAGAAGACAGAAGACAGAAGACAGAAGACAGAAGACAGAAGACAGAAGACAGAAGACAGAAGACAGAAGACAGAAGACAGAAGACAGAAGACAGAAGAAAGAAGACAGAAGACAGAAGACAGAAGACAGAAGACAGAAGACAGAAGACAGAAGACAGAAGACAGAAGATAGAAGACAGAAGACAGAAGACAGAAGACAGAAGACAGAAGACAGAAGACAGAAGACAGAAGACAGAAGACAGAAGACAGAAGACAGAAGACAGAAGACAGAAGACAGAAGACAGAAGACAGAAGACAGAAGACAGAAGACAGAAGACAGAAGACAGAAGACAGAAGACAGAAGACAGAAGACAGAAGACAGAAGACAGAAGACAGAAGACAGAAGACAGAAGACAGAAGACAGAAGACAGAAGACAGAAGACAGAAGACAGAGGACAGAAGACAGAAGACAGAAGACAGAAGACAGAAGACAGAAGACAGAAGACAGAAGACAGAAGACAGAAGACAGAAGACAGAAGACAGAAGACAGAAGACAGAAGACAGAAGACAGAAGACAGAAGACAGAAGACAGAAGACAGAAGACAGAAGACAGAAGACAGAAGACAGAAGACAGAAGACAGAAGACAGAAGACAGAAGACAGAAGACAGAAGACAGAAGACAGAAGACAGAAGACAGAAGACAGAAGACAGAAGACAGAAGACAGAAGACAGAAGACAGAAGACAGAAGACAGAAGACAGAAGACAGAAGACAGAAGACAGAAGACAGAAGACAGAAGACAGAAGACAGAAGACAGAAGACAGAAGACAGAAGACAGAAGACAGAAGACAGAAGACAGAAGACAGAAGACAGAAGACAGAAGACAGAAGACAGAAGACAGAAGACAGAAGACAGAAGACAGAAGACAGAAGACAGAAGACAGAAGACAGAAGACAGAAGACAGAAGACAGAAGACAGAAGACAGAAGACAGAAGACAGAAGACAGAAGACAGAAGACAGAAGACAGAAGACAGAAGACAGAAGACAGAAGACAGAAGACAGAAGACAGAAGACAGAAGACAGAAGACAGAAGACAGAAGACAGAAGACAGAAGACAGAAGACAGAAGACAGAAGACAGAAGACAGAAGACAGAAGACAGAAGACAGAAGACATAAGACAGAAGACAGAAGACAGAAGACAGAAGACAGAAGACAGAAGACAAAAGACAGAAGGCAGAAGACAGAAGACAGAAGACAGAAGACAGAAGACAGAAGACAGAAGACAGAAGACAGGAGGCAGAAGACAAGAAGACAAGACGACAAGACGACAAGACGACAAGACGGTAAGACGGTAAGACGGTAAGACGGTAAGACGACAAGACGACAAGACGACAAGACGACAAGACGACAAGACGACAAGACGACAAGACGACAAGACGACAAGACGACAAGACGACAAGACGACAAGACGACAAGACGACAAGACGACAAGACGACAAGACGACAAGACGACAAGACGACAAGACGACAAGACGACAAGACGACAAGACGACAAGACGACAAGACGACAAGACGACAAGACGACAAGACGACAAGACGACAAGACGACAAGACGACAAGACGACAAGACGACAAGACGACAAGACGACAAGACGACAAGACGACAAGACGACAAGACGACAAGACGACAAGACGACAAGACGACAAGACGACAAGACGACAAGACGACAAGACGACAAGACGACAAGACGACAAGACGACAAGACGACAAGACGACAAGACGACAAGACGACAAGACGACAAGACGACAAGACGACAAGACGACAAGACGACAAGACGACAAGACGACAAGACGACAAGACGACAAGACGACAAGACGACAAGACGACAAGACGACAAGACGACAAGACGACAAGACGACAAGACGACAAGACGACAAGACGACAAGACGACAAGACGACAAGACGACAAGACGACAAGACGACAAGACGACAAGACGACAAGACGACAAGACGACAAGACGACAAGACGACAAGACGACAAGACGACAAGACGACAAGACGACAAGACGACAAGACGACAAGACGACAAGACGACAAGACGACAAGACGACAAGACGACAAGACGACAAGACGACAAGACGACAAGACGACAAGACGACAAGACGACAAGACGACAAGACGACAAGACGACAAGACGACAAGACGACAAGACGACAAGACGACAAGACGACAAGACGACAAGACGACAAGACGACAAGACGACAAGACGACAAGACGACAAGACGACAAGACGACAAGACGACAAGACGACAAGACGACAAGACGACAAGACGACAAGACGACAAGACGACAAGACGACAAGACGACAAGACGACAAGACGACAAGACGACAAGACGACAAGACGACAAGACGACAAGACGACAAGACGACAAGACGACAAGACGACAAGACGACAAGACGACAAGACGACAAGACGACAAGACGACAAGACGACAAGACGACAAGACGACAAGACGACAAGACGACAAGACGACAAGACGACAAGACGACAAGACGACAAGACGACAAGACGACAAGACGACAAGACGACAGACGACAAGACGACAAGACGACAAGACGACAAGACGACAAGACGACAAGACGACAAAACGACAAGACGACAAAACGACAAAACGACAAGACGACAAAACGACAAAACGACAAGACGACAAGACGACAAGACGACAAGACGACAAGACGACAAGACGACAAAACGACAAAACGACAAGACGACAAA
The DNA here is from genome assembly GCF_029784155.1 of Uranotaenia lowii. NCBI lineage: Eukaryota > Metazoa > Arthropoda > Insecta > Diptera > Culicidae > Uranotaenia > Uranotaenia lowii. Next base: position 323,783,508 of record NC_073692.1, read on the forward strand.
ACGACAAAACGACAAAACGACAAGACGACAAGACGACAAGACGACAAGACGACAAGACGACAAGACGACAAGACGACAAGACGACAAGACGACAAGACGACAAGACGACAAGACGACAAGACGACAAGACGACAAGACGACAAGACGACAAGACGACAAGACGACAAGACGACAAGACGACAAGACGACAAGACGACAAGACGACAAGACGACAAGACGACAAGACGACAAGACGACAAGACGACAAGACGACAAGACGACAAGACGACAAGACGACAAGACGACAAGACGACAAGACGACAAGACGACAAGACGACAAGACGACAAGACGACAAGACGACAAGACGACAAGACGACAAGACGACAAGACGACAAGACGACAAGACGACAAGACGACAAGACGACAAGACGACAAGACGACAAGACGACAAGACGACAAGACGACAAGACGACAAGACGACAAGACGACAAGACGACAAGACGACAAGACGACAAGACGACAAGACGACAAGACGACAAGACGACAAGACGACAAGACGACAAGACGACAAGACGACAAGACGACAAGACGACAAGACGACAAGACGACAAGACGACAAGACGACAAGACGACAAGACGACAAGACGACAAGACGACAAGACGACAAGACGACAAGACGACAAGACGACAAGACGACAAGACGACAAGACGACAAGACGACAAGACGACAAGACGACAAGACGGCAAGACGACAAGACGACAAGACGACAAGACGACAAGACGACAAGACGACAAGACGACAAGACGACAAGACGACAAGACGACAAGACAACAAGACAACAAGACAACAAGACGACAAGACGACAAGACGACAAGACGACAAGACGACAAGACGACAAGACGACAAGACGACAAGACGACAAGACGACAAGACGACAAGACGACAAGACGACAAGACGACAAGACGACAAGACGACAAGACGACAAGATGACAAGACGACAAGACGACAAGACGACAAGACGACAAGACGACAAGAAGACAAGAAGACAAGACGACAAGACGGCAAGACGACAAGACGACAAGACGACAAGACGACAAGACGACAAGAAGACAAGACGACAAGACGACAAGACGACAAGACGACAAGACGCCAAAGAGACAATGCAAAAATCATTAAAAAAAGCAAGCGAAGATATTTTCTAAGGAATTTATAATATTAAAAACAGGATTGACGGATGACAGTTAAACAAAAAGGCACCATACATTCATACTTCCCATTTGTTTACAAATATTTCACTCCAGACTTGGACCCCCTTCCCAAATACCGCACGCTGCCAGTGGAAACTCGTTTTCCATTTCATTTCCATTCGCAGCATAGTTTATAAGCTTGGGATTCCCCATCGCCAGTAGTTTATAAGCTTGGGATTCCCCATCGCCAGGGCAGGCAAACGAAACTCGCAACTGGAATCCCATACCCAAAATTCCTGGACCCCGAAGTTTTGTGGACCTGGTGAATTTCCCAGCCAGCCGAGAAGTGGGACGGTTGGCGGAAGCAATCTGGGGAAGGTGCCGGGCCAAAACCAAAATTAGTCCTCAGTGCGGAAGCATGATAAAATATCCTTATCCAAGCCAGGGGAGCCACATACACAGTAGAACAGGACTCTGTTGTCTCAACATTTGTCAACCCGGCCACCGTAGCCCGAGAAAGTGGAATTCCATTTCGGTTGTTGGTTCCGTTTGTTTTGGTTGGTCTGGTCCTATCCGGTGTGGCGAAGTAGGGAAGTGTTGTCAAGTTGATTGAATGGTGAATTTTTGGTTATACCTTAGTGGTTTCGAAGGTGAGCGAACATCTTCTCGATCACCAAAAATGGAAGGTTTTTAAAAGGGTCCCTACAGAATTCATTTTCCATCAAGTGTTTGTTTCAAAATCCTTCTTTCATCCTTTCGGTTCTTGAATTTAAAATTCATGGTTTAGATCACGCTTTTCGATTCATTTACAATGGATCAGAAGCTATCATTTAAGAAATTCTACATCGAAATCAATCAATTGATTACACCTGGAAAGATTCTTTCAGATTCATCGAAATTGTTAAAATGACCTCGATTTTTTACTGTTCAATAACATTGTTTTCTATTTTTATGAATTTGGATCTTTGCTATGCAAACTTAAATGAAAGGAGTTTTGAAGCGTGAATCGAGACCTTCCTAAAACTATTAAACACCTTCTCATTTCCGTAACTAAAATAGCAGAAATTCCTATAAGCGCACATACATTCGAGGTTTATAAATACTCATCAGGAATTCTACACCACCAAAATAATGATACCATTAGATAGATCTTTCAAAAATTACATATCATAACACAACTCAATCCAATCCGCATTAGCTGAGTAATTTGGAAATTTTACATTTTATGATAGAAAATACTTTAACGCATGTCATGTTACAAAACTTCGAAATTATTGATTGAAAAACCAAAAACTTTTATTAGAAATTACTTATTGGAGTATCTGTTATCAAAATATTTTTAAAAATATGGTTTGACATTAAGGCAAATTGATAATCCAAGGTTTTGAGACTTTTTGTTCAAGTCTAATAAAAAAAATGTAAATATTTCTGTTCTTTCGTATCATTCACATGTTTGCAGCTCATGGGCTGATCCAAACTTCAAATAATCACTTTGAACTAAGGTTGCCAGAGTTTTTTCAGCAGGTATATTAAAACCTAGCAACATCTGGGCATTTGATTATAAAGCTGACGTCCAAAAATCCGGGCAATATCCGGGCAAGTTTTGTCAAACCCTAAGAACCCAACAATTTAGAAAAACATTGAAAATATTTGTGTTTATCAAAACTTATCGACAGACCTTAACACATTGCGAACCAGCTACGAAATATCTCGTTTTTTGCTTGGTGCAAGTGCACTAAAATAAGAGTCAAAATGTTTAAAATTTTGTAATGAAAATAAACCTTTACTTTACAATTCTATACTATACTATACTATACTATACTATACTATACTATACTATACTATACTATACTATACTATACTATACTATACTATACTATACTATACTATACTATACTATACTATACTATACTATACTATACTATACTATACTATACTATACTATACTATACTATACTATACTATACTATACTATACTATACTATACTATACTATACTATACTATACTATACTATACTATACTATACTATACTATACTATACTATACTATACTATACTATACTATACTATACTATACTATACTATACTATACTATACTATACTATACTATACTATACTATACTATACTATACTATACTATACTATACTATACTATACTATACTATACTATACTATACTATACTATACTATACTATACTATACTATACTATACTATACTATACTATACTATACTATACTATACTATACTATACTATACTATACTATACTATACTATACTATACTATACTATACTATACTATACTATACTATACTATACTATACTATACTATACTATACTATACTATACTATACTATACTATACTATACTATACTATACTATACTATACTATACTATACTATACTATACTATACTATACTATACTATACTATACTATACTATACTATACTATACTATACTATACTATACTATACTATACTATACTATACTATACTATACTATACTATACTATACTATACTATACTATACTATACTATACTATACTATACTATACTATACTATACTATACTATACTATACTATACTATACTATACTGTATTATTCTATAGTAACTAAAGGGTAAAACGGTCAAAATTTTTTCAATATCAACTTGACGAATTTCTTTCAATTTTGCATTTAAAAAACCTGAACACCCCTCATTTTGACGGTGTATGTGTGTGTGTGTAGAATGTTGCTCCTATTTTGATTTTGGAATTCACTCTTCAGTTGTCAAAATGCCGTCCAAGGAAGAAGAGCAGCGTATCAAAATTTTGCTCGCGCATCGCGAAAATCCGAGCTACTCGCACGCAAAGCTAGCAGAATCGCAGAAAGTTCCCAAATCAACCTTTACAAATGAAATTAAAGTGTTTGGGGAACGTTTGTCGACAGCCAGGAAGTCTGGATCGGGAGGAAATTGAAAACCGGAAGCCGCTGAGACGACAAAGAGAATTGCAGGTAGTTTCAAGCGAAACTTTAACCTCTCTCTCCGAGATGCCGCAAATAAGCTGGGTGTATCGTCTACAACCGTGCATCGAGCCAAAAAACGAGCCGAACTATCGACTTACAAGAAGGTAGTGACTCCAAATCGCGATGATAAACAGAATACGACGGCCAAAGCGCGATCCCGGAGGCTGTACACGACGATGCTGACGAAGTTTGACTGCGTGGTAATGGACGGCGAAACCTACGTCAAAGTCGACTACAAGCAGCTTCCGGGACAGGAGTTTTATACGGCAAAAGGAAGGGGAAAGGTAGCAGATATTTTCAAGCACATGAAACTGTCAAAGTTCGCGAAGAAATATCTGGTTTGGCAAGCCATCTGTACCTGTGGCTTGAAAAGCAGCATTTTCATAACTTCCGGGACTGTCAACCAAGAAATTTACGTGAAAGAGTGTTTGAATAAACGTCGACTACCTTTCCTGAAGAAACACGGTTGTTCCGTACTGTTTTGGCCAGATCTGGCATCTTGCCATTACGGTAAAAAGGCCATGGAGTGGTACGCCGCCAACAACCTGCAGGTGGTTCCCAAGGACAAGAACCCTCCCAACACGCCAGAGCTCCGCCCAAGTGAGAAATACTGGGCTATTGTCAAACGGAACCTAAACTGGCTTTCTTTGGCGAAGAAGGTGGACAAGGTGACTGTACAAAATCTGAAAGCAGGAGTTAAGCGTAAGGCCCGACATTTCGGATTTGGAAAAGCGGAAGCCTAACTAAATATTTTTCCTGAATTGTATACTAAATAAACTTGAAAAAGAAATTTAATTTGATTTTTCATATAAACGATTTCACCGATTGACACGCGTTTTCCCTTGACCAAATTTTGGCCGTATCACCCTTAAAATGAGTTATTTTACATTTATTCATGGAAATATAAAGTTTTAATTTCTCTTCGTGGTTTGAAAATATGTTATAAGAAATGTTAAATTATCTGGACAAAATTGTTTTTAAAACATTCCATTTTTATATCAAATTATTCAAATAATGTATTGTTATTTTACGTTTAGGATTTTTGTTTCTTTTTTTTATTTAAATCACGCATACGCGCTACTTATGCAACACTCGCCGTATTTAAATTAGAATTAATTTAGGGAACGTTAAGGATTGTAGTATTATCATGAAGTTTTACCTTACTCATAGTAGGTACTTATGTTACGAATGTTTTATAATGATTGTAAATTCAAAGTGAACAAAACAAATAAATATGAAACATTGAATATCATAAACGAAAACATTTAACTTATTATAAGTAAAACCTATAAGTCATTCAAAACCAAAAACTTTGAAACACTGTATCTTACTTATAGGCCAAGATTGATGTGAAACAGCAAGAATCACTTATGTATGGTTTCGTTCATGATTTTCCAAGAGCAGCCATTCATTTGCACCAGTAGTCTCAGTCTCAAGCAACTGACATTTCAGCTCCGTCCCTCACATCAGCCCATGCGTTTTGGGGAATTTTAATTAAACAAATAAATATGGAAATGAAAATTAATTTACGTCTTCCGAATACTTGACTTATGCCACACAAAGCCAACGTATGCGTTATCCTGTCCCAGATTCGTCTTTCCAGCAACAGAAGACGGAAGGCAAGAAAGAAAGTTTAATGAAGAAAAAAAAATACTCGGCAGCATAAAAATACGAAATTTGCTTGTGTTTAAGGATTATCCTCTTGGTTGAAAAAACGAAGTCAAGCACAGTCAGGCACAGACTGACTAACTGGCTGATGGTGAATCAACAAAGAGACAAATGAAAAAGGACGACTGATGTGACAGTCTTGGAAAATGTCGGCAAATCGGCAGTCGGAATGGGGGCAGCAAATGAATGCGTGTGCGCTTTTCCGAGGATTTCCCTTCGCTTCAAGTCGAAACTAAAAGCAAATAATTAATCCAATTAATCTTGGAAGTCTATTCTGCTTTTGAGCACCCTCACGCACACAAAAAAAAGCTGAACGACGACTGACGTTGAGGGCTCCCAGCTGTGGGTATGATATTTCCCAGGCCACTAATTTTGTAGGAGGATTTAGGATTTTTCCTGAACTTATGGGTTTGGTTCTCGTTTTAATTTAACCCAGATTAATGGATTCTTGAAACACTTCAGACGATGGTGAATCTTTTATAATCCTATCAATTGCTTGGTTGAACACTATGAATCGGTTAAATCGAATTGACGTTAGGTCTATATAAAATATATTAAAATATAAAAATCTTCTAAAAAGGTTGAGGTCCTGAATTCTACATTGTAAGTTGAATCCTATTATGGTTTTTAGTTGTTTTAAATAGTTTTTCTCACAGGAAGACCATCCTCCCTTTATTTTAGCCTACCTTTCAAAAACTATAGTTAAATTTACTGTGCAGTGTGCATGATTTGACATCAAGTGAGTTGAATCTTGTTTAAATGACTTAAAGAAATAAATCAAAGATCATTTCACCGAAAGAAACATAGTGAGATAGTTACATCCGTGATATTTCACATATGGGACTGTTATGCGGGTATATTTCATATGAGACAGTCACTAGATGATATTTTTTTTTCGTAATTTCTAGAACAAAGTCTCTTTGTTTTATTATTTTATATTAAACTCCAATGTTCAAAATGACAAATTGTCAAGTTAGATGAAAAATGACGAAAATTCATATGCGACTGTTACAAGGCCGTGCGAACGGGGAGGGGGGGGGGGTGTTAGGGGTTTAACCCCCCCATGAAGATTTTTTCCAAGTAAAATTTTCACCGATGTAAAGGAAAATTACTTGATGTTAAATATTGTTAAAATGTATTTGAGAATAAGTGTTAACAAGCAAGTCGGAATTTAATCTTATATCACCCTTGGCTTGAGACATTTCGATCTACGATACTATTCGACGTTTACGAATTTAAATCAACTTTGGTTCTAAATTGCAATTCAATTAATTTGTTGTATAGGAACTCAAAACTTGACATACAAAAACCCTACCTCGTCTTCAAAATTAGTTTTTATTAGGAAGTGAAACTTAATAAGACCAGAGTTCAAAACGAATCATTTTTTTTATTTAACCCTCATCCGCATTAGGGTGTCATTTTGACACCATTGCAAGTTTGAAGGCTTGTAACTTTTTTCAGAAGCTTCAAAATACAAAAATTTCTTCGGGGACCCTAAATGAATTCAATGGTTCTTTAATATTGCATCTTTACTTTTTTATGGACTAACCCTGGAAGCCTGGACAAAAAAACTCCCTTTTCCGACTTTTGGTGTCATTTTGACACCACAAAAGTAAAATCTATTTAAGTCGTTTGAATTATTATGAACTTCATATAAAACTTATATCAATAGAAACCTTGTAATGTCAGTAAAATATGTTTAGAACATTAAATACAGCTAAAGTTACAAGTTTTCTCGTTATTCAGCATGAAAGAAAAAAAAATCCGAAAAAACATGCCTCACGAAAACTACTGTAGTTCATTTATTACACGTCCAAAAAAAATATTTGCCTTATGCATATGAAAGCTGAAGTTAATGTCTACATCATGAAGACAAGAAATATTTTTTTAAATTTTTTTTTTAATGAAATGGACTTAAAAAGTTCAAAAAAGTGGTCTAAAAATCTACTTTTCATTCGATTGCTAGTAAATACTGTTTGAGCGATGGTAGGGTGTTTTAAAAAATATGACTAAAAACTTTATTGAAATTCTAACATTTTTCTGTCTTTAGATTTTCGATGCAACAAAAATTGAATTTACTGAAATTTTTCAAAGTTGGCTACTTTGCGCGATTTTTTCACTAATTGAAATTTCATCTGTTTTTGTGGTCCTCCGTCAGGTTGTACCTGGATTTTTAGTGCAGCAGTTCTCGTGAGGCATGTTTTTTCGGATTTTTTTTTCTTTCATGCTGAATTACGAGAAAACTTGTATTTTAGCTGTATATAATGTTCTAAACATATTGTACTGACATTACAAGGTTTCTTTTGATGTAAGTTTTGTTTAAATCGGTTTAACACGTTTAACGGTTTTAACAGTTATAACGATTTGAGCTTGTGGTGTCAAATTGACACTCCTGGTGCTGATAAGGGTAATGAAATCTGATGCGGATGAGGGTTAAATATCAACTAGTGAGACATCTTTTGTAAAACTAGTAAAATTGTGGACCTGGGATGAACATTAGAGGTTTTGGCCTTAGTTTTAAGTCGAGATTGATACTCTTGATACACTTTAGTCGTTCTTCAAAATTTTATAAAAATTTAAAGTTTTGAGTTTAGAGATGCACATTTCGCTTGACATTCGTAGACCCTCATGAGGGGGGGGGGGGGGGGGGGGGTTTAACGCCAAAAAATCTCCCTACAGGCCCCTAGGGTCATGTCTCTTGTCAAAATTAATTTGACGGTTTATTGAATGAAAAGTACGGTTTTAACACCTCTTTCTCAAATCTTATGAGGTAATGATCTAAAACAAATTTTTTTTTTAATGTGCAACGTTAAGTTTCTAACTTCAGCTTTCTTGAACATTAAGTGAATTTTTCGTTGTCAAATTGACACTCCAGGGACTGTAACGGGAAAACATTTCAGGGACGGATGAGGGTCAAATAATCTAATAATTAAAGATCGAACGTGAGAAAAAAAATCGTGAATACAAACAGTGATAACATTTCCTGCATCCACAGTTTATCTTTTGCTCGTATAATTTAAACATAAATATATAATTGTATTATTAATCCCCCCTTCGGAATTTGTTGGTAAAATAGAAGGAAGGGGAAGCAGAACTTGTTGCAAAAATATTGAAAATCATAAGATAGCGCTTTTCAAGTAAAGTCTTAAAATATCTTTCAAGTAAAGTCTCTAAATATCTTTCAAGTACAGTCTTTAAATATCAACTAGTGAGAATTTTTTTGTAAAACTTGTGGAATTGTGGACCTGGGATAAATTTTAGAGTTTTTGGCTTTAGTTTTGAGTCGAGATTGATGAACCAAAACTGAAATGGTCAATTTTTTAAAGATAAAGATAATGTTGAAAGAAAATTCATGATTCATGTGTAGCCAACAACTTCTTGTTTTCTCAAGTTAATTATAAAACTTTTAAAATGTGTTCCTTCAAACGTTTTGAATAATAATACGTAGTACTATTGAAATTTCATTGTTGATTTTTTTAAAGTAATTTTGGCTTTTTTCGGTCTAGGGAATCTTTCAAACAACTATGCTTTTGAAATGCCCGACGTTTCGATCATTCTCGTAGGTATGTCCGTTGTAATTCTCTTGAGAAAGACCACCAAAAATGGTCGAAACTTCGGGCATTTCAAAACCTTAGCCGTTTGATAGAACCCCTAGACCGATAATAGCCAAAATAACTTCAAATACATCAATCACGGTCGAATACATAAATTGTTGAAAATCTTTCATCCTTTTTGATGATTTCTGAAAGTTTTCTTACTTTTCACAATAAATCGATTGTTTGACCTTAGACACGAGTACCACAAAGTTGATAAATTGTCATATATGGAATCAAAAATAAATTTCAACCGTTTGTTCATGTTTGATTGCATAAGTTAGCGTTCTTGAAGGCAATCGTATTTGTAAAAATGTGGTCGAATTAGAGTTTTTGAGCCTAAATTCAAGATTGTTCATATTTGTCAAAAGTACACGAACTGAACCTATTGTCTATCATCGATTTTTTGCTATCAAAAGAAAAAAAAAAAAAGATAACAATATTAGACTGAGTCGATTTGGGGTCATTTTTGAATTTCTCAAACCCTGGGGTCTTAAAAGCTTCGTTTTGATCCAAAACTCATCCATGATTTTTTGCAGAATTTTTAAGTAACGTTTACATAAGTAAATTTGAACTTTTATGTTTGTATGGGAAAATAGAATATTTTGTACTGAAAAACCAACATCATTTTTGTTTCACCTGTGCAACCGAGCCTGCTAATGGTTTTTGTGCCAATTTATAAAATCTTAAAGGGAAATTTTCCACTGAACAACTTTGTGGAATTTCATAACTTTGTATTTTTTCAGTCAAAAAAGTTATTAGCTGTTTAACAAGTGGCTGGCTATCGTCTAAACTATTTTGGTTGGCCAAAATAGTTTAGACGATGGCCAGTCAATTTGTCCACTGAAGAGGAGTGAATGCCAGAGTAGCTCGAAACGTATGGACAACTGGTAATTTGTTTTGATTATTTTTAAAACTCACCGAAAAACGTCGATAACTTCGATGTATTTTAAGATTTTATAAATTGGCACAAAAACCATTAGCAGGCTCGGTTCCACAGATGAAACAAAAATGATGTTGGTTTTTCAGTACAAAATATTCAATTGTCCCATACAAACATAAAAGTTCAAATTTACTCATGTAAACGTTACTTAAAAATTTTGCAAAAATCATGGATGAGTTTTGGACCAAAACAAAGCTTTTAAGACCCCAGGGTTTGAGAAATTCAAAAATGACCCCAAATCGACTCAGTCTATTACAATATCTCAACATCTATTTTCAAAAATTTTAAGTGGTTGATTCGATGTAATTTTGTTTTGAAAATATTCGCTCAATTCACTTCAGATTTTTTGTGAATTTTTCATTTCATTTTCTAAGAGTTTTGCATTTATTCAAATCATCGATTTCTGTCAAATTATTAAGATGAAATTGAAAAAAAACGCGGGTTTTATTTAGTTGTTTGGAAAACTGCAAACATATGTTAGTGCAGGGATGAGCAACACGCGGCCCGCGGGCCGCATGCAGCCCTCGGCACACTCATGTGCGGCCCGCGAAGCGTTTCCCAAATTGAATATTATTTCTCAACTTTTTCCTACGTGAGATTGATTATTTTCATAAAATACAAGTCATACAAATAGTTCGCATTTTTTCTAGTATTTGAAACATTTATTAGGTGGTATGAATAAGAAAATAGCTATTGCTTCGATAGCTTTTACTTAGCTCGAACTTTAGAATGGCAACATTTGAAAGCATTTGCACAACTAGATATGAAAAACCAGAGTAAAACATTTACTTTCAACCTGCTCCGGATTAAAAATATGCATGCCATTCGAAGTAATTGACTTTCAAAACTGCTTGAAAATAGCAAAAGCAATTACTAGAGCTTTATTCATATCAGCCATTGTGTTCTTTTTATTTCAAAATTAATGACATTGAGTCGGAAAAGCAAACAAATATCGAAAGGCTAGAAAATAAGCATTTTAGTTTTTTTTTCAAAGCACGTACCCGGCTCAGGCACACTCGGTAATTTTTTTTTAATCCTGGCAAAAATCGTACATTTAATTTCATATTTTCGAATCTACTAATAGCCAAGCAATATCCGGGCAAATCTAAGCATTATTAAAGTATTATTAGAACAAATTCAAAGAAAAATGAAAATGATCCCATAAAAATAATTTTTTTCATCGCAAAACATCGAATCTTTTTTCAAAGCGTCAAAAAACCTTAGCTCATTTTGAAGAAAATACTTCTTAAAATTAATTTTTGCATGCAAACATAAAAATTTATCATAATTTAATACGAATATTGTTAGATTCTGTGACTGATGTGAATAAAGGCTGGAAAAATTCCGGCAGGTTCCCATAAAATTCGAAGATTGAGCATCATTCAGTCCAGAGGCAAAGTGATTATTTTCTAAGCTTTAAGCAAAAATAATGTCGTGTCACGTGTGGTAAATATGGTCAGAAAATTAAAAAAAAATTTATTTTATGAAAATAGCTTAATACTGGCTTGTTTAGTTTGCGCTGAAATATTTACAGAAAATCCAACAATTTTTTTTGGTTCCGAAAAGTCATGCGTATCAGTGGTAGATTGAGTCATTTTAGGAAAGGATAATGACAATTCACACTATAAATGTCATAAGATTTTCAAACCACCTATAAAAATCCTGTCCTGCAGTGGTATTTTAATAACATTAAAAATATCCTTGGAACCTGTAAATAATTTCAGTCATCTTATTTTAATCGCCGCTGGGATATACCTATTCTTATTTAAATGCCAAAAATTAAATAAGAGTAAATAATTTCATGAATAAAGAATCAAGATTCTTCGACAAAGGGACTCTGGGTGAAAATGTATGTTACTTGGCTTTCTGGTGTACACGGATGAGCAAAATACGGTTCGAAATATCTTGAGACATGACTATTTCTTGTCCAATGTGTCCAAAAAATCTACCGTGAAACAAAAAGATATGGAAAAAAGAAGTTGTTTTTGGTATAAAATCAACGGAATTTGAAAATCGGCTCGTTAGCTGTAAATCTTTGCCATTTTTTCCATAGAAAAACACAGCTTTTTCAATTCATAACTTTTTTCTTCTATGGTAGATTTCCTTGGCCTTTTAAAAAAAATTTCTAGTCTTGTCAAGACATGATGTGCTCATCCGTGTACATCCGAAAAACCAAATGGCCCATCATTTTCAACCTTAAAAATCCTCAAAATTATGGAAATTTCCGAATGTAGGAAAACAAAAATCAAAGCTTCAAGAACAAATTTAAATTGTAAAAAAAAACTTCGAAGAAATATGCACAGAAAAGATAAATTTTGATCATCAATTTTTGATAACATTTCAACGTCAAATGCTGAAAAGACAGCGATTTCCAAAAAATGTTTTGTCAACTATTGCTAGACTTTCATATAGTACACTCGACTTTGATGATTAGTAAAAAGTTTTCGAAAACTAGCACTTTTAATAAAAAATGCAAAGCAAATGATGTCTCTTTTTAGGAGAACGAATGATTGCGAAGAAGTGCAACTCAATTAAAAAAAAACTTAATTATTTATTGCTAGAAAAACCATTGAAAAACTATGATTGGTTGATTTCGGCTGGTGTTGTTCGACTTGAATTAGAAAAAGGAATTCGATTTCTCTTTTCAGATTTTGATGAATTTTGTATTAGGTTTAGTTATGAAAGGTTGATATTTAACTTATAAATATTTTTATGAAAAAGCTATGCAAATAATTCATCAATGACTCACTTGGCAAAGAAGAGCTTAACAGCGATTAGCCAGCATTAGGAAATAAAGTTATCAAAAAATACAAATCAGTGTTATTTTGAGTGCGGCCCGCCGAAAAAATCTGAAATTCATAGTGGCCCGTTGGCTCAAAAGGTTGCTCACCCCTGTGTTAGTGGATTTCTGCAGTTTTGGCTTCCTTCTGGAATGTTATTTTCTTACTTTTGTAATATCAAAAAAATTTATCGTGTCGTGAACAGAAGTTTTGCAGTGGCTTGAAACGCTTAAAATAATTTGTCAACATTTATCTGCCCAGATTATGCACATATTCAAGATGTTACATTGCTCAAAGTAGGAAATTAGTACCGTTAACTGTGGGAACATTGTTCACTTTTTTAATTCACTTTTGAATATTTTGGAAAAGGTTGCTTTTTTGTAACACTAAACAGTTTTAAAATACTTACTGAGGTAAGGAGTTTAAAGCATGATTATTGATAGCAGAATTTTAAAACGACATTAGTGGCTATAACTAAAGGTTTGTTACAAAACTAGATTTCATGTTTCGGGGTAACTTTGATCACAATGGTTTTAACGTATCTTAACATCTTCAAAATTATTGTTTTGATGCCAACTAGCAATTTTTTGTTTTTACTTAATTGAAATTTGTAACGTTTTCTTTCAAAAACAAAAAAATGGATAATGTTTCTGCATACATTTAGGGGCAAAAATTATAAACATTTCTCAATATTTTTCGGCCTTAAATACAAATGAAATTTTAACTTCATGCAATTTCCTAGATCTTCCCACTGTTCCTATATTCTTTTTTTATAATAACTTAATCATTTGTTAGGGTTTTTAAACATCTGCTCTATACAGGCTTCTTTTTTTTCTGAAATAACTACAAAATGTAGGGGAATGAAGGGTTAAAACAGCTATAACCTAATTTTCCGAAGCGTGCGGTTGCTCAAACAGCCTTCATTGGATTCCTCGAAAAAAATCGCATACTATAAGTCAAAATACTCAAGTCCGAACATGATTTTTCTGACTATTTGAAAAATGTAGGGAAATTGAGAGTAAAACAGCCATAATTCGTTAAATAGGCTTCTTTGGATTGCTTGAAAAAAAAAACACAAGGTATGCACCATTTTATTAAAAAATTTCAAGTCCAAACATACTTTTTCTGAACTATTTGAAAAACGTTGGGAAATTGAGTGTAAAACTGCCATAACTATAGTTTTCAATCAGTGCGTGTCTAAATTATGTTTCGTTGGATTCCACGGAAAAAATTACACAATCACATAAGGTACGTCCCATGTTTTTTTCAAATTTTTCAAGTACAAACATGCCTTTTTCTGAAGTAATTGAAAAATTCAGGGGAATTGAGGGTAAAAGCAGTCATAACTTCATTTTCCGAAGCGTGCGGTAATTCAAACAGTCTTCATTGGATTCCTTGGAAAAAATGACATTATTTTAGTCTCATTTGGTTCAAAATTTCAAGTCCGAACATGCTTTTTTCGGACTATTTGAAAAATGTAAGGGAATTGAGGGTTAAAAAGCCAAAACTTCAATTCCCAATGCATACGGTAGCTCAAATAGGCTTCTTTGGATTCTTCGGAAAAAATCACATCACCATTTGGTTCAAAAATTTTAAGTACGAACATGGTTTTTAATAATTGAAAAATATAGGGGAAATGAGGGTTATACAGCCATAACTCCATTATTCGAAGCGTGCGGTGGCTCAATCAGCCTTCATTGGATTCCTCAGAAAAAATTGCACAAGTTTTTGTTCAAAATTTTTACGTCTAAATAAGTTTTTTCCTGGATTGTTTACAAAATATAGGGAAATTAGGAATCAAAAAGGCACCATAACTCCGTTGTTAAGCTTTTGCGGCGTCTGAAATGACGTCCAATAGATTCTCTGGACATTTCTACAATAAGAAAGTACTTATTCCTGGATTTGTTTCATGTAGGATGGAAGATAATGAACTTCTTTGCGGTTAATCCAATATTTCCCATTGTGATGTCTCAAAGTTTATCTCTTTTTTCGACCTGATATATTGTCAACATAAACCGGTCTGAAGGGCTTTTTATTAATACTTTTCTAAAAGTTGAAACGATAAAAATCTGTAAACATATTTGGTAAAGGTTCGCAATTGCGTGTGAAATATAAAAACATACGTATTGTATTTAATTTGCATGCTTAAATTTCTCTGTGCTGGACAAAGGGCCACATGCAAATCTGAGCTAGTTTAGAACTGGAACAAAATAGCTGTGAAAAAAGTTGTCTGCAAAATGTTATTACATACTTGAAATTTCGATTGATTTATGATTTTCTATTTATGATGCTCTTAACAGAAACTTATTAAATTAATTTTCGATTCACACCATTCTTAACAAAACTCTGCATTTCTATGGCCATTGCCTGTTGAAGAATTTCTTCCGCTTTAAAACTCAATAACATCAAAAATCATCCACTCTGCTCAGCAATCGAACGTTGCAACTTGAAATGCGACAGCTTATATTCTCGACTCAAGGAAAAAAACCCGTCAGGCTCATCCCGAAAAAAAAGGAAATTCATTCGACTTTTCTCGTCTTTCCAAAGTACCAAATCACTTTCCACCACTAGCAGCAGAGAAGGGAAACTTCGAAAGCGAGGGAAATCCATTGCATCATATGTATGCGAAATTTTCACAAAATTCAATTTGGTCCTGGCGTCGACGTCGTCGTCGTCGTTGTCCTCGTCGTTTTGCACTTCAATTTCTCCCGACTGAAATTGACTCCGGTCTTTTATTGTTCCTGCACCGAGCCACGTGATTGTAGCCTTCATTTCCGGTAATGAAATTTGCATTCTCTTCCGCGATTGATACTTGCGAAAAAGTGGTATTTTGGTAGATGAAAAAGGTTGGGAAAGTTCTTTATTTGAAGCAAAATCGTTCTGATTATCTTAATTTTGGATTTTTGAAGAAAAGATTTTGCAAAAGTGTTACTTCAATATGCAAACTTAAACTTCAAGAAAATACCAAGTCAATCACATATGAGATGAAATGCGCGCTTTCCAAGAAGCCTTTAGATACTTCATATATAAAGCTACTGTTTTCCCCCGATGCTTGCAGTGAGCATCGTAATAACAGAAGCTTTACCTTCGACTGCAAAGAGTTATTCTTGGAAACGCCCGACGTTCCTATCAGTCGCTACAACTAAAGTAATGTCATTTAGATGCACGGGCATCACATAAACCGATTTATGAAGATGACTTCCCGAACGTCAATGATGATGTGACAGGCAGCCCAGGCAGAGATGGCAAAGATTCTTGGGCTGTTTGTCGTCAGTCGACAGGACTGACTGTTAAGCTGCAAGGCGGAAAACGTTGGAACTTTCACGATTGTCGTAGGTGGCTTTTAAGATTGGTTCAAAGCTCAATTTAATATAGTGTAAATATACTAAACTAGACTCTGAATTACAAGTCTACGAACAATCCTTCACCATTTTTATAAATTAAAAAATCCGATGCGTTTCAAGTTGTAGAGAACCACTTTTGAAGCTTCCTAATGTTAATGTCATGTAAAACGGCAGGGAGAAACTTCGCCTTTGCTGACATCATACAGATGATGTGCTCATGAAGTAATTGAATCATTCTACGGGGACCTGAGATGCACAAAGTGAACTCACTTCTGCATAAAGTAAAAAAAAACATTATCCTTTACTTAATATTTTTGTGCTGGTAAATGTATTATTTTCTGAGGGGTTTCCATACTTACGACTTTTGCCGAAAACAGGAAAATGTAAACAAAACTGTTCTTGCATTGAAATGTTTTTTTTCAAAGAAGCTTAAACTATGAAACTATGGATATTAAGTAAAGCTTAGAAAATAGAGATAGAAAATGTCAATTATACAGGAAACGTCGACTAAAGCAGGTAACTTTAAATAAAATGGAAAAACAACATTACATTATTCAACATCAAACATAAAACATTAAACATTAAACAATAAACATTAAACATTAAACATTAAACATTAAACATTAAACATTAAACATTAAACATTAAACATTAAACATTAAACATTAAACATTAAACATTAAACATTAAACATTAAACATTAAACATTAAACATTAAACATTAAACATTAAACATTAAACATTAAACATTAAACATTAAACATTAAACATTAAACATTAAACATTAAACATTAAACATTAAACATTAAACATTAAACATTAAACATTAAACATTAAACATTAAACATTAAACATTAAACATTAAACATTAAACATTAAACATTAAACATTAAACATTAAACATTAAACATTAAACATTAAACATTAAACATTAAACATTAAACATTAAACATTAAACATTAAACATTAAACATTAAACATTAAACATTAAACATTAAACATTAAACATTAAACATTAAACATTAAACATTAAACATTAAACATTAAACATTAAACATTAAACATTAAACATTAAACATTAAACATTAAACATTAAACATTAAACATTAAACATTAAACATTAAACATTAAACATTAAACATTAAACATTAAACATTAAACATTAAACATTAAACATTAAACATTAAACATTAAACATTAAACATTAAACATTAAACATTAAACATTAAACATTAAACATTAAACATTAAACATTAAACATTAAACATTAAACATTAAACATTAAACATTAAACATTAAACATTAAACATTAAACATTAAACATTAAACATTAAACATTAAACATTAAACATTAAACATTAAACATTAAACATTAAACATTAAACATTAAACATTAAACATTAAACATTAAACATTAAACATTAAACATTAAACATTAAACATTAAACATTAAACATTAAACATTAAACATTAAACATTAAACATTAAACATTAAACATTAAACATTAAACATTAAACATTAAACATTAAACATTAAACATTAAACATTAAACATTAAACATTAAACATTAAACATTAAACATTAAACATTAAACATTAAACATTAAACATTAAACATTAAACATTAAACATTAAACATTAAACATTAAACATTAAACATTAAACATTAAACATTAAACATTAAACATTAAACATTAAACATTAAACATTAAACATTAAACATTAAACATTAAACATTAAACATTAAACATTAAACATTAAACATTAAACATTAAACATTAAACATTAAACATTAAACATTAAACATTAAACATTAAACATTAAACATTAAACATTAAACATTAAACATTAAACATTAAACATTAAACATTAAACATTAAACATTCCTGCTTAAAAAAAAGAATCGGCTATTTTATTGAAGAGCCGTAAAAATTTAAGGGCATATCAAGGGTGTTGAAATGACATCATGTTATTTTCAAAATCTGAGCTTAGAGGACAACTTTCAAATACAGACCCCGTTCGCTTTTGGCAACATGCCTGAACTTTTTTGCTGCCAAAATCGAATGTTGCCGAAATCAAACGTTCTTTTTCCTTGATATGTATTTGTTAATTTTACAAAACAACTGTTTTTACTATCATTAACGTTATTTTTAGTCAATTTCCAATCATTTAAAATCATTTTTTTTATTTATTTTTCCACATGTTTCGATACATTTTGCACTATTCTTGTTTTGATGAAAGTCTTTGATTTTTTCATATTTGCTATTTTTGCCATTCTCAATCATATTTAAGTAGTTTTTTGTCATGATTAGTCTTTTATTTGTACATGTGCTTTAAATATTTTATTTTTTCATCTTTTTGTCATTTTTGAGTACTATAACATTTAAAGAAATCTTTAGTTTTAAGGTTGTATTATACCACCAATTTTGAACGTAAAAACGTCTAAATGGTGTTTTTTTTCTAAATTACATTGGTCCTGTTATAGAGAAAACTAAAAGGTTATTTCGCTTCAGAAAACGGTTAGATTTTGGCACATGTGCCAAAATTGAACGTTGCCAAAAACGAACGGGGTTTGTAAAAGTAAAACCAATGAGTTGAGAGGACAGATGATAATGAAAAGCATTCCAAGTGGCTGCTTGAAATTTCAAAAAAGCAAGTTAAGAGGCAATAAAATATAAATAGTCGGCACTTTAAAAAAATTGCTAAACTAAAGAGGAGAATTTTTCCTTTCTATCGCACTTTTCAGGCAAAAAAATCGATCGGGGTCAAGTACAATTCTTCAAAGATTTTCAAACTTAATACACAAGAAAAACATCAAATTTTACGTTTTGAGGTCAGATGTGTTAAGTTCTTTAATAGAAATTTCGGAAATTCAGATAAAAACGATTTTAAATTAAAAATATTGGCAAAAATGTATCATTACGACAAAAAATTTACAATAAACAGTAAGAATTATCAAGAACATGTCGTAAAAATAACTGGTTATTCTGAAACAAATAAACAAAAGCACGATAATAAAGGTAATTATCCAAGATTATTACTGTTGAAGACAGAATGTTATTTTGAGTTGAGTAACGAAAGTTACAATTTCATCATTCTACAATACCTTGTTGCACCCTGGAAAAACCATGAAATTGATATTCAAACTAAATTTTTAAAGATTTCAGAAAAGCGATGAGGTTCATCGTCGATGCAAAAAATAATTTTAAAATAAAAAATACAATACCGTCAACTGGGGCAACATGCAACAATTTTCAACTTCAATGGCTTCTAAAAAACTTATGTTCACAGTAAATCGTATCCTTTATGCATCAAAAGTTTTAAGGATGCTGGGGCATCAAATTGGCGTAGTTAAAAAAATTATTGGTTTATCCAGTTATTTTTAATTTTCTAAAAACATGCGATTTTCACACTCCTTAGAAAATGGGGTAACTTGCAACAAACTTTGTTTTTAATGAAAAATCTTATGAACACGTACGAAAATTCATAGTTTTTAATATATTTGCGATGCCTTAAAGGCCATTACGCATGACAACACTTATTGCAGTAGTTTTTGGGTCTGTAAAAACAAATTTTCACATTTTTTCTGAAAATAAGGATGCTGCATACATTTAGGGGTTAAATAATACTACGGAAAAATCTACAAGCTGAAATCATAAAAATAAATGTTTGAATGCATGATATTTAATTGTTTACAAACGCGTGATGCAAAACATTCATATTCCAGCACATGGAAACGAGATTTACAAGGTATTTCTTTGATTTGAATTTTGTTGCATTTAACCCCAGACACCTAACTGAATTTAAAAAATATTTATTTAAAAAAATTGTGTAATTCTTCGAAAAATATTTTTACACTAACAATGTTGGTATAACATGAGGAAACCTGTAAAAAGTTTGTAGGTAATTTTATCAAGCCGATCCGTCATACTGGGTAAAGTTTTTTTCAGCATCAAAAAATTTTAAAATTTGTACATTTATTGCTCGATTTTTCAAATTTTACATAAAAATAAAAAAACTAAAAACAACTAGCTTAATATGCGAGAAATAATGTCATCATCATTTTGTTATCATTAAATGATAACTTTATTACAATACACTAAATTAAAAATTGATTCAATGTAGTGTTATATAAATGTTGCATCGAACCCCGCTGTTGCATGATGCCCCGTTTGACGGTACTGTTTATTTGATAATTTTCACTTTCTTCTTGGTAGTCTGTAGAATTCGTATTATTGTCCAGATTTATAGAAAAAGTTCTGGTGCTACAAAGGTAATGTGTGTTTTAAATTCGAAAATAATATAGAGACAAGGATTTAAAGAAACGTTGCAATGCTTTTGATTGATATAAATAAATATATTTAAAGCACTCTTTAAACTGGAAATTCGATGTTGAATGGAAACGGTTTTAATGGAAACACATCAAAATAACATATTCACTCATACGTCATACTGTTCAAGGATTGAATTGTAACTTTTTTCAATCAACTCAATACTAGCTTTTCTCTTCGAAATAAATGAGTATAGAGATTACACCTTTATTATCATGATTTTCCAATATAAGCTATAGCATTGGCAGTTTATTTTAAGGATTCTTAATAATTTATTTTGTTAATTTTCAAATTTTCTTCAAAACTGATCATTTTTGTTTTAAATATTTTTTTTTTCAATATTTTTGAAGATCTTTTTTATTTTTGAAGGAATCTCAACACACATGAGCTTAAAAATGTAAATTAGCATTAACAAAAAATATGAACGAAAATTTAAAAATTTTGCGAGTGTAGTTTGTTTGAAAATCTTCAAAAGAAAGTTGATCTATATAGCCTTGATCGATTTTTTTACCTGAATAATGCGTTAAATAGGGAAGAATCTCTTCTATAATGTGGCAAATTTTCGGATTTTGTGAGATGGGATGGGAATGGAAAAGTGATGAGTTCGATTCTCGTTTTTTATCGCCATCTTTTTTTTTGCATGCAAATCCAATAAGATTTTTAGTTTATATTTCCTATCTGGATGAGTTATAATTTTGTTTAAATTATAACAACGGTTGATATGATTTAGTTATGGTTGCAAAGACTGTACGGACGAAGGATTCCGTTGTATGATGTCCCAGGAATTGGGTCCCAAACGGTAAGTGATGAATCCGAAATCAGCAGACAACTTTGGTCATCGGATGACCAACGATGGCGGAGCGAACAAAGGCCAGAGAACGAACCGATATTTCGGGAGCAAAAGAACGTCCGTTCGGGCGAATAGGTTTTGAAAAGTGATTTTATTGAAGCATAAATAAATATACATGTCACTTATACAACTAAACTTTCAGTTCACTTATCACTTTCATGTCATGTTTGTCTCACTCTTAGTTCTATGTTGTGAGTGTACAGTGTTGGTAGTTCATTTTATGTGTTGTGTAAAATAGTGGTGGGGTAATTCATTGTTTTGTGTGAAATATTTACAGAATATTTTTCCCTTAAAACTAATTCACTTAACAATTTTTAATTATTTCATAATTTTCGTATTTCTTCGTATTTTGTTTGTAATTCATTGATGTCTTCGTATTTTACCGTAATTAATTGTTGTGGACCGCTGTTCATTATGACTGCGCCGGAACAAAGACTTTTTGATATAATTTGAGATATTTTAACATCCTACGAGTAGGATAGGGAAGCATCTCCTCTATAATGTGGCAAATTTTCGGATTTGCCCATTTTTTTCCTTAAATTGTTCTAAAAAAGACATCGTGAATAGTAAATAATTACAAAGGTAAAAAAACAGCAAGTTGGAAGAACAGTTGATTCAAATCTCAAAGAATGGGCGTAAAAGCTTGAGGAGGAATACTTCAGAAAACGGTGTACAATTTCATATGCCATTATTGGAAAAAAACATTCGAAATTTTAAAATCTGTTACGCCTTTCAAAAGTTACAATTTAACTTTTGAAGCAGATATCAATTTAAGTTAGCTCATTCTTTAGTAGAATCGACGGCTTCAATTTGGTGCTGGATAAATTAAATATGCAAAAATGCTGCTTTTTCACAGAGACAGCTGGAATAACTTATAGCTAAAAGAATCAACATATCCAGTCGAACGGAAGCATTCCTCGCATACAGTTCTTGATATCTCGAAGCTGATTCTTCCGAGTATCTCTGTTGCTTCCTGTTGCATGAGGTTTAGTTCTTTGGAATCCAAAATACTTGAACTTATACAACAGGAAGCAACAGATATCGGAAGAATCAGCTTCGAGATATCAAGAACTGTTTGCAAGGAATGCTTCTCTTTTGACTGGATACAGGCAAGGTTTCCGGGAAAATTGTGTTTTTGCAAAAAAAAAAACTGACTTTCTGTGATTTTTCCCAAAAATTCTGCGATGCTTTTTTGTAATGGAAATAACTTAAATTTCTTTGAAAAGTCATGAAAAAATGGAGTCTTTTATACATTTTACTTTACTTTACTTTATACATTTTACTTAAGTTTGTAGGTTGATGGTTGAACCCTTCAGAAAAAAATTAGAAAATCTGCAATACAATAAATAAACAATAATAAAAAACGCCCCTTTTAAAGCGGGATGAGTATTCAAACAAAGGCAATTTGTACATAACATTATGAAAAAACTGAGACATTGGTTATGTTAATGATATGTCCGTTGAATTTATTAATAATGAAAGCCTTCATTTGTGAAAATGGGAAACGTCGATCAGTAAAATATATCATCATATTTTGTTTAAACTTATTTGTCAATTCAATGAATCATCTCATCAAAACGCTTGCGTTTATAATTTTTTTTTTAAATCCGTCGAAGATTAAAACGAAGAAAAATACTGTCAATTTTTCGTTCTTTTGTATGGGAGCAATTAGGATTTGAAAGAGTTTAAAAGCAGTATAGAAACTATTCTCGGTCTTGGAAACGGCTGCACACAAAATTATACGTTGGTCGGTTCAGCAGATTGCTCCTACACCTACAAATTTTATCTTGCTTTTATAATCTTATACCGTTACTGGTGATGTAAGTATATGTACACAGCAAAAAAAAAATGCAACGATGGACGATGTAATTTCTGGGGATTACGGATTTCTGTTGCAATAATTCATCTAAATGATGTACACAACTCGAATACGTCGTGAAGTGTAATATTTCGATTCAAATTTTAACGTAACCGATTTGCGTAGATGTTTGCCAAAGTGTAAGGCACTTTATTCAAATCACGAACAAATTCGTTGTTTTTCTAGGGAAAGACAACCTGAAGAACTACATAAATTGCATAAATAAAATAATTCAAATGCATACTCAGAAAAAAAAGTATTCGTTTCAAGCTTCTTTCAACGTTTTGCTCTGTTTCAATGAACTTTTGAATTAAGTTCAGTACCAGTTATCATGCCATTAAACGGTAGTTTATTAGTTTCTTAGAATAAATCTTTCAAAAACTGAAAACTGGAGAAAATTTAAAAATATTTTAAAAATTTTACTTGAGTTTTTTGGAATGGGTCTGAAAATAGCCTTTTCAATGATTGATCCAAAAATGAAGTTAAATTATTCAAAAACTTTATCTAAACGCAGTCAACTTCAAAAAACAACAGATGCCAAATATTCTACTTCATCTTTAAGTCACTAATTTATTCGTTTTTTTCACCTTGTAGCACTTTCTTCAATTGTCGAGATGCACGGATTGAGTTCGTCGAAAGAACAACATCTCCAACTTCAAAAGCAGCGCTCAACAATTTGCTCCCGACTTTCGGCTCCCTGTCCCGGGCGAAAGGTCCAGGAACAACTTTCCGAAAAGCATCTCCATCGATTGGAGCACAAGTTTCGACTTCCGGTTTTTGTTCGGTGTTGTTTTTCCAGCTCAGAAAATTGCAGCAAGCCATCGAACGCAATACCGATTCCAACAGGCTGAATTTGCCGCTTCCGGCCAACTTGCCGACCGAATGGAAACGATCGAATAGCCACATGAAACTGAGCGATGCAAGCGCAAAAATCAATTGCAATCACTGGAGAGTTCTAATTGAAAACTATTGGAAAAGTTCGAGTGCGCTGGAAATGTGCGAGAGCGAGAGAACAAGAACGCGAGGGAAAAACTATTTCGTGATGATGGTTTTCCTGGCAATTGTGTTTTTCTCGATTTGCGACGGCGGAATGTTGAGTACAATAAATTTATTCCCTTTTTATGTGTATTGAATACCAGACACATTTTTCCTTATTCAAGGATTTATGAAATAACGAAGGTAACTCATGCAAAAACAAAGAACAGGATGGAAATCTGTTTCGATTTGAGATTATGGGTAATTTATTTTTGGGTGAATTGAAATCTTGTTTTTAAATCATTCAGTTTGTTAAATTTTTCTAAAAAATTTGAGAAAAAGTATACATATAAAATGAAAATTTAAGCGAAATTGTTGAAAAATATATGGATTAATTAAAACTTATCTACTATTGAAGATCACTTGTAAAATTTATCCTTTCAATATGCTTAAGAAATTAACTAAACTATTCGACTTAAAGTTTTTACGAATTTGCATCATAAGTATACCGAGTTTCTATAAAAAAAGTTTTTGTTGACTTCATATCAAAAAAAAATTTGGAAACTTCAAAACAATCATCTAAAAAAAAATAAAAATGTATTAACAAATTCGTTCTTGTTCTCGTGCTCGTTTTCATTCTCGTTTTCATTCTCGTTTTCGTTCTCGTTCTCCTTCTCGATCTCGATCTCGTTCTCGTTCTAGTTCTCGTTCTCGTTTTCATTCTCGTTTTCGTTTTCGTTTTCATTCTCGTTTTCGTTTTCGTTCTCGTTCTCGTTCTCGTTCTCGTTCTCGTTCTCGTTCTCGTTCTCGTTCTCGTTCTCGTTCTCGTTCTCGTTCTCGTTCTCGTTCTCGTTCTCGTTCTCGTTCTCGTTCTCGTTCTCGTTCTCGTTCTCGTTCTCGTTCTCGTTCTCGTTCTCGTTCTCGTTCTCGTTCTCGTTCTCGTTCTCGTTCTCGTTCTCGTTCTCGTTCTCGTTCTCGTTCTCGTTCTCGTTCTCGTTCTCGTTCTCGTTCTCGTTCTCGTTCTCGTTCTCGTTCTCGTTCTCGTTCTCGTTCTCGTTCTCGTTCTCGTTCTCGTTCTCGTTCTCGTTCTCGTTCTCGTTCTCGTTCTCGTTCTCGTTTTCGTGTTCGTTCTCGTTCTCGTTCTCGCTCTCGTTCTCGTTCTCGTTCTCGTTCTCGTTCTCGTTCTCGTTCTCGTTCTCGTTCTCGTTCTCGTTCTCGTTCTCGTTCTCGTTCTCGTTCTCGTTCTCGTTCTCGTTCTCGTTCTCGTTCTCGTTCTCGTTCTCGTTCTCGTTCTCGTTCTCGTTCTCGTTCTCGTTCTCGTTCTCGTTCTCGTTCTCGTTCTCGTTCTCGTTCTCGTTCTCGTTCTCGTTCTCGTTCTCGTTCTCGTTCTCGTTCTCGTTCTCGTTCTCGTTCTCGTTCTCGTTCTCGTTCTCGTTCTCGTTCTCGTTCTCGTTCTCGTTCTCGTTCTCGTTCTCGTTTGAGTTCTCGTTTGAGTTCGCGATGGAGTTTGAGTTCGAGTTCGGGTTAGAGTTCGAGTTCGAGTTCGAGTTCAAATTCGAGTTCGAATTCGAGTTCGAGTTCGAGTTCGAGTTCGAGTTCGAGTTCGAGTTCGAGTTCGAGTTCGAGTTCGAGTTCGAGTTCGAGTTCAAGTTCGAGTTTCGAGTTTCGAGTTTCGAGTTTCGAGTTTCGAGTTTCGAGTTTCGAGTTTCGAGTTTCGAGTTTCGAGTTTTGAGTTTCGAGTTTCGAGTTTCGAGTTTCGAGTTTCGAGTTTCGAGTTTTGAGTTTCGGGTTTCGGGTTTCGAGTTTAAAGTTTCGAGTTTAAAGTTTCGAGTTTCGAGTTTCGGATTTCGAGTTTCGAGTTCGAGTTCGAGTTCGAGTTCAAGTTCGAGTTTGAGTTCGAGTTCGAGTTCGAGTTCGAATTCGCGTTCGAGTTCGAGTTCGAGTTCGAGTTCGAGTTCGAGTTCGAGTTCGAGTTCGAGTTCGAGTTCGAGTTCGAGTTCGAGTTCGAGTTCGAGTTCGAGTTCGAGTTCGAGTTCGAGTTCGAGTTCGAGTTCAAGTTCGAGTTCGAGTTCGAGTTCGAGTTCGAGTTCGAGTTCGAGTTCGAGTTCGAGTTCGAGTTCGAGTTCGAGTTCGAGTTCGAGTTCGAGTTCGAGTTCGAGTTCGAGTTCGAGTTCGAGTTCGAGTTCGAGTTCGAGTTCGAGTTCGAGTTCGAGTTCGAGTTCGAGTTCGAGTTCGAGTTCGAGTTCGAGTTCGAGTTCGAGTTCGAGTTCGAGTTCGAGTTCGAGTTCGAGTTCGAGTTCGAGTTCGAGTTCAAGTTCGAGTTCAAGTTCGAGTTCGAGTTCGAGTTCAAATGCGAGCTCGAGTTGGATTTCGAGTTCGAGTTTTCTTCCTCGTTCTCGTTTTCGTTCTCGTTCAGTTTATGTTCGAGTTCGAGTTCGAGTTCGAGTTCGAGTTCGAGTTCGAGTTAGAGTTCGAGTTCGAGTTCGAGTTCGAGTTCGAGTTCGAGTTCGAGTTCGGGTTCGAGTTCGAGTTCGGGTTTGAGTTCGAGTTCGAGTTTTCTTCCTCGTTCTCGTTTTCGTTCTCGTTCAATTTAAGTTCGAGTTCGAGTTCGAGTTTGAGTTTACTTCCTCGTTCAAGTTCAGTCGAGTTGGAGTTCAAGTTCAAATTCGAGCTCGAGTTCGAGTTCGAGTTCAAGTTCGAGTTCGAGTTCAAGTTCAAGTTCGAGTTCAAATTCAAGTTCGAGTTCAAGCTCAAGTTCGAGTTCGAGTTCGAGTTCAAGCTCGAGCTCAAGTTCAAATTCGAGTCCAGCTTCAGGGAGTTCGAGTTTGAGTTCGAATCCAAATTTTACTTAGAGTGAGTTCGAACTAAATTCCTAGTCTAAGTTTTGGATCGAGCTCAAGTTCGATTTTAGAACTCTTGCTCTAATTGCAGTTCTAGTTATAACTACTAATTCAATATTAAAACATTCCTTGCATTCACAGAGATGTTCTTTTACAACACACTATAATATTAAATTTAGCAAATCTGTTCGTTATTCTTCTTTAAAAAATACTCGATAAATGTTTAGTAATCTTTGTTTCGTTTTGTGGACTTTTTTGTAGCTCCGATAATTTTTTTTTCACCTTTCACTGCCCGAAAAAATGGACTTTCCCCATTCGAAACTCATGCATTGGCGTAAGCTTAACTTTTCAACAAAACTGCAAATTGATTTCCCTAGAAATTCGAAGAACTTGCTGCCATACCATCATCATCACCGCCATCATCATCATCATTTCCACCGCGCCGTTGCCATCGTCTTCACGTCGACTGAGATATTGGTTGAAAAATTCTGAATGGGTTTCGTTGTTTCCTCCATTCGCCAATTCTTTCTGATTAACCTGAATGGTTCTCAATTTCGTGTATTGCTGTTTCCGATTTCCTGGTGGAGTTGAGGTGGCGAAAGTTTCGGAACGTACTACCTACCGGGGCAAAACCGACTAAGTTTGAAACATTCTACGTGGAAAAAATAGCTAAATTCTCATACGTGCTTCCGGTCGTATGGGGAAGGATTTTTTCCTTGCCCCGAAAAACTCTGTCGTTCAACTGAACGCTGCTTTCCCTGCCTTCGAACGTCTATATCTCTTCCCACTTCACTAACAGATGAAAGCAAATATAAAAGCACTGGGAACAACTTTATCTGTTTATTAAATTTCATCATCGCAATCAGCACTGGCACTAATGGTAGCTCCTGAAGTACATACTAACAAACCGTTGCGTTTCGCTTGTTTTCCCTCGCTTTTCCGCTTTCCCCAGTATCGAACACAAATGTCGACTGCAGCTGGCTGGAGGAGGAAAATTGCTCACTTTTGCCTTATTTTCAAACAAACCATTAAACGACAAGTGCCAAGCTGTAAGACTAGAACACACAGTCGGAGGCTGACGAGCCTTAGTTGGGCGGCTATAAAACTGTAAAAAAATAAACCCAACAAGCCAAGGGGGAGGGATTGGTAATAGTAAAAGTTGAAACTTTGTTACAATTTTTGCATTCATGATTATGGCAAACAATTTTCCAACTTTCCCAGCAGAGATGCTAGCTATTTCCCCACTCTACTTTCGGTGGCTGGCTGGCAGGAAGTCGGGCGGTGGGAAGTAAACAAAAATGTAGTGTATAAATTGATCGCTTAATTGAGGAAAAGCTTGGATTTAAAATTTAATTTATTAATCTCATTTCAGGCTATGGTCACGGCATGGCAAATACCTGACCAGAGCAGTTGGTTTTGTCCGTTTTGCATGAGTTGGGATAGGAAAAAGAACGGCTAAATGCATTTTGTCCGTAAAAAAACGTAAACCCATTTGTAAGCTATGCAGCGTTTATTTTCAAATTGAATCTTCCTATTAACTTTGCTTTTGGTGTTATTTAATTAAGCAATGATGCAATCCCGATGGTTTGAAGTC
Source organism: Uranotaenia lowii (assembly GCF_029784155.1). Taxonomy (NCBI): domain Eukaryota; kingdom Metazoa; phylum Arthropoda; class Insecta; order Diptera; family Culicidae; genus Uranotaenia; species Uranotaenia lowii. Next base: position 323,812,457 of record NC_073692.1, read on the forward strand.
CAACTAGAATGACTACAGGTTTTAAAAACAGGTTTTTTTTTATACCTAAGAAAATAATCAATCTATTTCCAAGTCATATTCATACGAATTTACTTAATTTTTGTTCAGAAAAAATATTCAAAGAAGAATCATTTGAATTTCAAGTTTATTTTGTATATTTTTTTTACACAATTTGTTTTTAATGTTACAAAGATATTAAGGATTTTAAGCGTTGGGTATAAAAATGGGAATCTTCTTCACTTAATTCAATATATATCAATGACCTTTTTATCGATATCAATGGAATTGTCGCCTATAATAGTCCGAATTTGTTATTTTGAAAATTTCTAGAAAGTTTTTACAGAGAAAAAAATCTGAATCACAATCACAATTTTCAAAGATTTATTTTTGGATGATTCGAGTAACAAGAAGACTCCTCATCTTGGCGATTCAAATAGTATCATAATATGAATTTCAAATATTGTTTTTATTCCAGTTAACTTCAACCAAGTTTACAGAACATGCTTCAAAGATTCCGCTAGCAAAATTGTACTCTCCGACACGAATCCATTGAAACTCACATCATTCATCACATGGTATCAGATCATCATCATGAAACAGCATCACGTTTTTAACCGTGTCGGCTAGAAAAAAAAAGTTCAAATATCTTCCAGATTGCAACGATACGTTAGAGAGCGAAAAAGGAGGCAGTAGCAGCTAGCAGTTGAAAAAAAAACTGACAAAATACACATTTCATTCGGAGTTTACATTTTCCGGGCTGCACCATGCTGCGGGTCCGCCCTTGAGATGAAGGGTTTTTATTCTCTCAGAGCTCACGCTTCTGTTTTGATTGAAGATCCAATTTCGCACAGTTTTGAGTTTGTACAATGGCTTTGGTGAAATTGCATTTCTCGCATGCACTTCTTTGCCATTTTTAATTGCTATTTTGGCTCCACGGTTTGTCGACAGTGTTGTATAGAGGCCGCACATCCATCTGACTATGCATTTCGGCGCTTTTTGATTCCGGTTTACTGAGTCAACTCGCATCATATGCCCTAGGGTTGATGGAGCAGTATCTGCGGTTAAATGTATAGTATTTGAATTGCAATAATTTTTTAAGTAAAACTTTTTTTTTACATATTCACAGCGTCCGTCAATTGTAGTGCAATATTGAAATAAACATATAAATTGATCAAAACACCAACTTTTTATTTCACATTCATTAAATTTCTCTTGAAAACAAATTACTTTTTCAAAACTCACTGGTAAAGTTCGACTTCGCCGCAGACGGTCGAGGAACGCATCCTAGGGTTATAAGCCAAGGGGGATAAAGAAGACCGGACAACGGTCGGAGTAGACTGACCCCTTCGACGGGGGCCCACGGTTTGAAGCTACAAAGATTAGAAAATATCTTCTGCGTAGCGAATGCCGTGGGTGCGCCGCGTTCGTGCGTAGGATGCTCCACCTTCGGGGATTATCCGAGTAGGGCGGTTCTCAACGACAGAAGCTGCGGGTATAAGACTTGACCTTCTTCGCAGTGGAAATCGTTGGGAAAGTGCTATTCCACGATCGGGGAATACCCACGGGAAAAGTGGCTCTCGACGCCGGGCGAGCCATTCGAGTCGGAGTAGGATGACGTCTTCGTCGGGAATCATCCGAGTCGTTGCGTTAAGTCCCGCGCGTGTGCCGTGACAGGCGCGAGTCTAGGATAAGCTGCTATCGATCAGACACACGACGGGCAAGGTGGCAAACCTCGAACCCTGAAGATAAGAGGTCGGGCCTCGAGTCGTTAGAGGAGAGGTCAGGCCTCAAACCTTCAGGCGGAGAGGTTTGTGTGGTCAACCCCGAGTCTTTATGATAAGGGGTCGGGTCTCGAGTCGTAAGAGGAGGGATCAGGCCCCTTATCAACAAGAGGAGGGGTACAAGTGGTCACCTCGAGTCATTACGAGGAGAGGTCAGATTTCAAGTCGTTAGAGGAGAGATCGGGCCTTGAATCGTGCAGAGGAGAGGTAAACCTCGAGTCGGTGCGAGGAGGGGTCAAATCTCAAGTCGTTAGAGGAGAGATCAGGCTTCAAGTCGCGAAGAGGAGAGGTTTGTGTGAGAATCTCGAGTCATTGCGAGAAGATGTCGGTTCTCAAGTAGTTAGAGGAGAGTTCAGGCGTCGATTCGTAAGGATGAGAGAATTTTCTGAAAGTGGTCTCGTTAATGAGTATTGCCTTGGAGCGCATTAGCGCGAATAGACCTCCCACTATTGAAGCATAGTGTACTAAACAGTTCGAGGTGGGAACCAGGTCTGCGGCCCCAGGTGGAGTTTAGGGAGTAGGAGGTATACATGGAGTATATCACGAGTCTTCCCATTGTACCCATGGACCCAGAATCGCAAACTGGGGGGACGCGGTGGCTCGCCGTGCCTTGGAATACAATCCGTAAACCGGGATTTACCACCTGTGGTTACCAACTAAAAAAAAAGAGCAGACTTCGGCCTCCAACAAACAGCGAAGTCAATAGGGTTCAGGTCTGGCTAACGCGCCGGCCACACGGAGCTCTAAATGAACCCGGGAAAATGTTGCGCAATCCAAAGTTGGGTTTTCTTCACCTTGTGAGCCGGCGCCGAGTTCTGTGGGAAAACCCAATCGCTGGAACCAAAATGTTGACTCCAGCAGAGTCCGGCCATCACCGGTGATTTCGGCCCAAACCATCACCGATGCTGGTTTCTGTCGCCGGGTGGCCGTCAGCAAGTAGGCTTCGTGATCTGTCTGGCAACCAAACTCTGTCGTTCTGCTTATTCACAAACTGCTGTACTGTGAAGAGTTTCTCGTCGGTAAACACGATATTCTTTAACCTTCCTGTCGTATCCCGAATAAGATCCGAAATGTTGATTTCGATCAACCGTTTTTTTAAATCGTTCGAAACTACAAATGATGCGAAACATCTATACTAAGCAACAATCACGAATAGACTAGCTCGACTAGCTTGAATCCCAAGCTAACGAACTTGACGAACTCAGACGAGTTGTCCTTTTTCTCTTTCCTTCTTGCGGTCACATGTAGTCCGTCTCACGTACAACTAGAATAGTTTCGTTCAAAACACTGATACAAATCATTTTCTGTTTTTTTAATACCTTTGTTGGTATAAATTCATTTCATTAAATGTTTGTTTCTCTTATTTGCCATATTCTCCACAATACTCCCCTTCTCTACCCTTTGCTGAAGTGAGATTTTTTTTTTATATATATATAACTCATTCAAGATATCTTGCTGGTTTTAGATCCATGTATACATATTTTGATTATCTCTAGCTACCGAATCATTTTCAAGTTGCAAAAGCTTTTCATTAAAAATCATTCTGCATTCGATAATTATCTTGATTTGGTTTATGCTGATTTTATTTTTTTTTTTTTTGTTTAAAATAACAACTCACTCCGGTGATTCAATTAACTGAAAAAAAATTCTCAGATTACAATTGTTTTTCATTTATTTCTCTGACAAAAGCTTTTTATCCATGCTATTTTTAAACCTTATGTTTTCCTTCGACGTCTATTGATCAAATCTTGCGTTCCTCCAATAGTTCCTGAGATAATATCGAACTATTATACGGTTACTCAAAGGTATTAATTATTCGAATATTTCATAAAATAGTGAGATTTAAATTCCGTATTTTTCTATTCAAGAAACGTTTTTTAAATAATTTTTAAATAATGCGTAAACTATCTTTCTTTTCATGAGAATCAAACTCCATTATCGAATTTAAACTACGATTGCCTTATCTAACCTTTTTTTGGCATAAAATCAACATTGGATTTTATAACAAATCTCTTTTCCAGAAAAACAACTTTTGATTGATTTGAGGTCAGTTTTGTTTAGGAAAACGTTTCCAAAGCTATATTGAAACCCTGAAATATCGACGATTATGGTTTTCAGAAAAACAGATTGAGGGTGATTCTGCTTTATCATCTCACTTTTAATATAAATCTTTTTCTTATTTAAGGAGATCAAATAATTTCAGGTAGCAAACCGAAATTTTATTTCTCCGTTGTATGGATTAAATCAAGAAATGAGAATAATGTTGATGATAGTTACTAACATTCACATGATCACTAGATCATCAAAACGTATTCGGACACTTCTTAATATCTTGAATACCTCTATTTTGACTTTCTTTATTCACTCACATACAAAACTGTTCTTTTAACCAACCAAATGTTTCATCGCGTTTGTTTTGCTCGACTGTCTCAGGCTGCAAACCGAGTATGTCAGAGGCAAACATACAAGAGAAATCTTAGACTGGAGTACTTGTGAAAATTGGTAAATCAGGCCTTTCCATAATCGAAACATTCCTATGAGTCTCTCGCTCATACGTACAAAATCAATCATCGATACTTCTCAGAGTCTCTCGCTCTGGCATAGAATTAGCCAATATCGATATTTTTCAGTCAGAGTCTCTCGCTCTTTTTTTTTCATGGATATTACAATTTGTTCAATAGAGTCTCTCGCTCTAATCCTTTTTCTTTTTTTTACAATTTCAACTCATTAATGAAGCACCTGATTTACCATCATTTTCACTGTTCTTCCAATATACTTAAATTCTCTTCAACTTTGTTTCGTGGTTTTCCACATTTTTCACGAAACACCGAGCGGAAGAGGAAGCTGAAGCGCCATTGTCGTATCCCTAATAAGATCCGAAATGTTGATTCCGATCAACCGTTTTTTTAAATCGTTCGAAACTACAAATGATGCGAAACATCTATACTAAGCAACAAATACGAATAGACTGGCTCGACTAGCTTGAATCCCAAGCTAACGAACATGACGAACTCAGACGAGTTGTCTTTTTTCTCTTTCCTTCTTGCGGTCACATGTAGTCCGTCTCACGTACAACTAGAATAGTTTCGTTCAAAACACTGATACAAATCATTGTCTGTTTTTTTAATACCTTTGTTGGTATAAATTCATTTCATTAAATGTTTGTTTCTCTTATTTGCCATATTCTCCACACTTCCTTCCGCAGCCCTCTTCAGCAGCGCCTTCGCTCTTTATACCCGTTCTTGTTTCTGCTTCACCGTAGGGTCTTGAACATTTTGGATCTTGCAGGGCTTGGTCTGAAGTTTATCTTTCAGGATCCGACGGAGACTTCGATCCGATATGTTGAGATCCTCTGCCAATTTAGTGACACTACGACTAGGATTTCTTTTAAGGCGCTTCTTGACGATCATCGCCATGACAGGTGTCACCAGAGTAGGTCGGCGTCCCCCACCATACCGTTTTTTCGCACTTCCGGTCTCCAGGTATCTTTTAACTGTACGGTAAACAAAACTTCTGGACACACTTATATCGGATAGCTCACGAACTCTGTCTTTCTGCCGCTAGTCAGCTAGAAACAAGGCAACACAGCGCTACGTTTCTGTTCGAGATCCATTTAGTAAGTAAGTAACACTTACATCCAATGCTAGCTAAGACTTAATGTAAACAAAGCGACGAGGGGTCGTTCAATAATGTTTCGTGTGCAACGAAATAATTACTGTTGGAGTAATGTAGCAGTCCAATTGCCGGACCCTGTACTTCTAGAGCAATTGAAAAGTAGGACTGAACTTGTTTAAACTTTTCCTCAAAGTCATTTTCATATCTAAGTCTGCATTTTGAAATCCTTTCTTCCTCTTCCAAAAAATGCTAAATCATTTACATTTTAAAATTGTCCTATAAACTCTGCTTCAGAATCAGTCCCAGGAAAAAAAACTGATTATTTAGCCACTGAAACAATACGTGAAGGAGCGGGTCTTCTCATACATATTGAAGAGATACAGATCGGTGGTCTTGCCAAAGCCAGGAAATAAAGAGAGTGTAGGGTGACTTCTTTGTCGGGGCGCATCTGAGTCTACCTTCTGCGTATGCCGAGCTGTTAGATACGCCACGTACGATGTGTAGGATAGTTACCGTCACGGAGTATCTGAGTAAGAACGCGCCTCGCCCTTCTTCGCAGTTGAACTCGTAGAGGGAAGAGTATTCGCACCACGGAATACTTTCTGGTAGAGTGGCCCAACGGTACGTGGGTGTATGACGACATCATCGTCGAGATTCATCTAAGTCGGCAGCGTAGAAGTCCCGTAAGTGTGCTGTGACAGGCGAAAGTCTGGGATAAGCTGTTCTCGAATCGGTACACGGTGGGCAAAAGCCTAAGGTTGCCAGCCCAAAAATAGCCTATCTTAAAGACGTAGGAAGACCAAACCACGATCGGAGTAGAATGCCCTTTCGACGGCGAGCTTTCGAGTCGAGTGCGTCCGAACCTAGCAGTAAAACATACAACATACTTCTGCGAATGTCGAGCTGCTATGTACTTCGCGTGCATAGTTAAGGATACCTCCACCATAGTGGAGTATCTAACTTGAACGCGCCTGTTGCGATGGAAGCTGCTCGGATAAGACACAATACCTTATTCACAGTTGAATTCGTAGAGGAAAGAGAACTCGCACCACGGAATACTTTCGGATAGAGTGGCCCCCCGTCGCCATTGGGCGAGTCACTCGTGTCGGTGCAGGTCGGAAATCATCTGAATAGTTCCGTTAATTTCCGGACGTGAGATGTGTGGCGCCAGTTTAGGATAAGCTGCTCTTTATTCAGCACACGGATTAGCAAAGTAGAAGGCCTCGAGCTGACACAGACAGAGTTAAAGCTTCAAGTCGTAAAAGAAGAGCTGAAAAATACGAGCTACGAGTAAAGGCATGACCTAAAGTCATAAGTGGAGAGGTCCTTAGTCTTGAATCGTTGCAAGAGGTAGGGTTATATTTTGGTTATATGCTGAAGGTTACTTGTTAATGAGTACGGCTAAGGAGCACACAAGCGTGGACATAGTCTCGCAATACACTGCTTAAGCGTAGTTTCAGAACTGGGTGGGAATCAAGATTAGAGGCCCCAGGTGGACTTTTTGGCATAGGGGTGCAAAGTTTTATGAGTTGTCCGATTGCCCCTATGGATCCAGAGAAGCATCCTGGGGAGACGCGAGGGCTCTCCGTGCCTTGGAATGCAATCCGTAAAGAGGAGTTACGACCTGGATAACCAGCTGATAAATCTATACTGTTGTTGGCTGTAAGTTCCATCTCCTCGTGGTTCAGAGTGGAAACGTGTAAGTAAATCTGGCGAACCCACCGGTCACCAGATCCTTGCTAAATTCGCGTGGAAGAAGTTATGCACCTGGATACCGGATATCAGTAACCAGGTATCAAAAGTTTTAAAGGTCCGACATGCGGTTCAGGGGGTCATGTTTATACGGTCATTTAGCTTTACTAGACTTGTTTCCTCAGGGTCGGCTTTTGCTTGTGGGGAATACTTACCAATACACGACGCAGTGGATGAGGACTAGCAAACCATAGAGGATTTATTCAGGTCCAACCATTCCCAAAATATACCAACCTTGGCTTGGACACGTGTTTGAAACTCATCTTGGGACTTGAGCGAAAGGTTCGGCTACAGGATCGGGCTTGAGGCACGTGTTTAAGGTTCAGCTTCGGACCTGGGCTTGAGATTCTGCTCCCAAATTTGTCTCGATGTTCAGCTTCGAGGGTGGACTTGAGACTTGAACTTCAGACCTATGTTTGAAGCTCGAGCTTGGGACGTGTGCTTGAGCTCGTGGGCTCCATAGCCTAGTGACACGTGGCCGGACTCTGATTCCGCTGATTTAGCGCAGAACACGTTATTGTTGGACCTGCGATTGCGCGTCACGATGACAACGCTGCACCCGCGTTGCGATCGACGGACGATGCTAGATCTGCTCCCCGGCTTTCGGCGTGTATGGAAGTTGCCCTCGGTAGTTAGAGGCACCACCATCCAAACGAAATGCTTCCTTCCGATAATGCTGCCCATGGGCGACCGTTGTCGTAACCGGTGTGCATTGGCAAACCTGGTAACCGGAGGTGTATTGATTCCCGCACCAGCGATCCTCAAGGAGTGAATGAATCCTCGCCGATTTGGTGTGCTGTGTGTTGTGGCCTTGGATCGCACCGATAAATATGTTTTTCACGGTACAGACGGGAAACAATTGGTTCCCACAGCAGGAGTCTACTTGTGGTAGCGAGTGACCCGCCGAGCTGATTTGAACGGATTATACCCGAATTTGGGGTCACTGACCCCCTTTTTACACGCGGATGTTACACTTTTCAGAACTTGCAATATATGCGCACGATCACCAGGACGGTCACTACAACTCTCCTCGATCTTGATCGCCTACCTAACGCTGCACGATCCATATGATCCTCTTTCCTTCTCGTTTCCTCTTTCAGATTTCCGGGATGTTGAATTCTCCACAGGTATGAAGTATTCATTTAAAACGCGAGAAAAACACACTGAATTGTGCACTGGAATTCATCAGATGTGCAGCAAAATTCATCAGATGTGCGGCATAATTCATCGAGTGTGCAGAAAATTCACCAGATGTGCGATTCCAACTCTTTGATTTCCATTTACATGGGATTCGATGAATACTTCATAGGTATTCTCTTGTTCTCTTATTCTCTTCCCATAGGAATTCTCTTGTGAAACGCAAACTCGATGATGCGATCCAGCTTATCGTTTAAGAAAGTTTAGTGTACACACTTTTAATCTTTTTATCAATAATTACTTGTGACCTCAACGCCATTAAAATAACACATACGAAAAAGAATTTGTCAAACCTGTCAAACCTACAACTGAAAAAAAAACTCTCAATTATTGTCCAAATCAGGCTCCAAAAATTAGCGGAGGGCTAATTGAGTTCCCAGGAGTAAACATGGCATGCAGCGTGGTAAAAGATGACTGACTTGCCAAACTGGCAGTATCACAAACCCACTTTTCTACTAAATGATACCTTCTTGATGGCTCAAAGTAATGTAAATTTGCTCTAGGAAGTTAAGGAAAATCATAAAAGATAATTGAACAATTATGTTCTATGAGTTCTTTAATTTTATATTTAACACTAGAAACCTGTCAAAATTACTGGTTGGACACTTTGATTGTTTATTATCTTTAAAGTTCTTCGCTTTAAAATTTCGCAAAAAAAACGACTTTTCATAAATTTTGAATCTCTACAAAACTGTGTATTTTTTGTTTCACAAGCTCTTTTAATAAGCGATTAAAATTTCGCCATGGACTCTTGGACGGTGACCAGTCAAAATTACTGGTAAAATTCACAACCCTATAACTCGAACAAGATAATTTTTTTTCGCTTGCTTTTGGTTTCATTTACAATCTACATTCAAGACAATGAGCCTTAGTTGATTTACGGTGGGCTGAAGTCTGTCATTTCTTATGAAATTTTTGAATCTCGATGCGAAGTCATAAAGATTTGAAGACAAAGTTCACGGGCTGACCGCTGTGTGGCGCTTCTGCACTTGACTCTCATTTTTTTTTGTTTGTTTTTTGCTCAACTATAATCAAACTTTCTGTCAAAATTTGGCAAAATTTCATTAAGATTTGTAAAAGTTATGTTAGATTTAATACATGTCCATTCGTGTAATTGAGTAATTTTAGGTGATAAATATGTTTTATACTAAACTAATATGAGTAAAATAATTATGAATTATGTACTCATTTATTCAAATTTAAAGACATAAGCTTTTTATATGTTGGTTATCCACCATGGGTGAACGGATTCACCGCAGATTCTACCTTAGTATGTGTTCGCATGTATTCTTAGATTATCAGGTTCGACAAATTTCCAATGCAAGTTTACTTACAGGTATTCGGCACTTTAAAAATTGCTTGCAAAATTTTGGCATTTTAAAAATTGCTCGTGCAGTATGTTCGCAAATCTTCGAAAACAGTTGTTCTAGACCCCTTGATCGATTTTTCCCTTGACTAGTTCTTATGACAGGGAAGAGTCTCCACTATAATGAGCCAAATTATCAGAGATGCTGTTTTTTTTTTCTTTTTAAGGTCCCAAGGCACCATAAGGTATACAAATTTATTTGAAACACTTTTTTACAAGAACGGTTTTAAGGATATTCAAACTTAGCACTTCCTTATAACGAATGTCATCTTCAATGTCCAGAGATGCAATTTTCTCTGGTGAGTCATTTATCCTGGACCGGATAGGTTTACCTGTGCTTTTGGTCTCTTTCATCCTGAACATAAGAAAACCGCATCCTGCAAAACGGAGCGAAACACCGCCAAACATCGTCCCCTAAACAATCCGGCTCCCATCCTTTCGACGATGCAACTCCAACTTGCTCCAACTATCGACAAACTAATCCCATTCCTCCGGAATGGAAGAACAATTTTAAAATTTTATTCATCCGATCCCCACCGGGGCCGTAAAGCTTTCATCCAGTCATTTATAGAACCAAACCGATCCTTCTGCCCGTTTGGAGTATTTCTGCTGCCTTCGCTGCTCAGCTGCCAGCTGAACCGGGTCCAAAAACTTGTGTTTCGGGAAATGGAAAGATGATTCGTCTTCTGCCTTCTTGCAAGAGCAGCTCAGTAAGAACCCTGGAATCATAAACGGGAAAACGGAACGAGGGAGACAAAAACGGAACGGACTTTAATATATGCTTTTAGAGAATCCCCCCGAGGGTGATAGTCGGATTCGGTTCGTATTTCAAAACTCTCCTCAGCTTGGCGATGCAGTTTGGGCTCTAAGGTGCTCAAAAAATATGCTATACAATACCGTATTAAACATTTTTTCTCAAGAAGAAATATAATTTACATTCAGTTTACTATGAGTGTCATTGGTCAATTCTGAGGCCTGTTTCTTCCTACGATTACAATTTTCCAAATTGTAAAATCTTATTTAGAATCGTTAGAAATGGAGTGGTTTTTTCCATATTGATTAATGAAAGGAAATCATTTTTGAAAAACTTATCAACGTTTTTGTAAAACACTAATATGTACCATGGAAGTTCAAGTTTTTTTTCGCTATGGAAATAATCCACCCTTCACCCTTTTCAACGACACTTTGGGCAAACTATCCGGTAATGCAGCTCTGGCAGCTCGTATCTTTTGATCAGATCATCGAAACATCAGCAAGGGAAAAAGCCATATCAGAGATTGATGAAATCGCAATAAAAAAGGAAGCTTCTCGGGAAAAGTGATTTCTTTATGTTTGCGTTTCATTTTGAACAACTGTTTTTTTGCTTCGAGTTTGATGCTTTTCTTAAGTTTTTCGCTCCCACAAACGGAACATGATTTGGGTTTTGCTCAATTTTATTCCGGTTCCATCGAATGGTTTGTTCAACTTGATTTCAATTTGCTTTGAACCGTTGTAAGAGTTGGATTACTATTGAAAACTGATTGAAAAAAATTTAGAAACAAGCGGTCTTATATGTACCCTTGTTTAAAATTAGTTTATTTATGAAATTATTTCATAGTGTCTATCACTAATGCTACTTATGCTTATCCGTACGTTTTTTTACATTAGCTTTCCAAACCTTTTACGCAAATTGGTTTTAAAAAATGATCGTTTTGACACTGAATACAGTTTCGACAAGTCCTTTTTTTCAGCACTGAATTCAGTGTCTTATCATAAATTATTTTTTAAGATGCGCATTTTGTAGGTTTAACTATAAATTTTCAATGGATTTTTTTCGAATATGCATAAAATTATGTATGCAACCTTTTGCACAACTCGATTTTTCAGCACTCGACGTAATTAGATGGCCTCGTTGGATAAATTTTCGACTCGTGCTGAAAAAATCCACTTTTTGCAAGTTGTTGCAAAAATAACTATTTTGCAACTCTGGACTAAAATGTTTGCTTTTCGCTACGAAGTTTGGTTTTGTAAAGGCCTCTTTTTCCTACCGAAAAAAAACCAAAGTTTTTTCAATAAAGATTCAAAACAGTGTTGAAAAGTGCTACTTTTAAACTTATTTGTAAAGCAAAACCCACAATCTGTTTCATAAGGCTCAAAAGCTTGATTTTGAGAGTATTTTGTTATATTGCAGAAATTGTGTATGCAATTCGTTGCAAATCTCGATTTTTTTAGCACAAGGCATGATAATCTAAATATGCAAGCCTATTGCGATTGATATACGACTCAGGCTTAAAAAATCTTACATTTTAAAGCAGCTTGGATTAGTCAGTTGACGAACTCATCAGCCGATAATTCGCAAACTTGGAGAGTCTATCCCCGTGTTTTCATTGAAGTTGCGAATGAAAAAAAAATTAGAACTTTGAATTTTTTTGGTGAATGAAAACCAATCACCGGAAACGCCAACGGCATCGGTGAAAGCCGAACAAAAACACTCAGTCCGACAATTCAATTGAAAACACATTTCATTTCAAACTGCCTCCATAATAGTGACAACACCATTTCGTTTGATCAATCTTGTCCTGACACATAATTTGAATCGCCGGCACGTAGTCGAGGCTGCTTTCATTTTTGCATTGGGTGTCAATGTTGAGAGGATGAAAATGGATACAACAAAAAAAAATCCGAATGGAGAAACATTCACCTCTCGTTTTCCGATGCAATATGACGATTGGAAAGCACTCAACTCAACTCGGGCAACCAAGGGCCTTCAAGTAGACGAAACGTCGTCGACGACGTTGAACGTTGACTGAAATTCAACATGGCTTCTGGTTATTCTCCCTTCGTCTTTCACAACACCTGACCACCTGCTTGTTTTGGGAAAATGTTTATTGATAAACATGAAAGTCTTCCGAAAATAATATCCCCTCCTCTGTACCGGATTGTCATCGTCTCTTAGCAGCTTTAATTAGCGGCAGCTCACGTAAACTTCATTTTTCATCACAACACATTTATCAACCAACCTGGGCCGGAGTTTCGCTGGGCCTGGAAGGTTTCGTTTCGAAATCACCGGATATCTTCGAGTCGTTCCATTTCGAGTAGATTTTTTACTCTCCCCTTGCCCTATCGCCAGAAAGCTGTATTCAATATTGCATCGGTGCTCACGAAAATTCATAAATGATCAGTCTTTCGTATGACGCTGAGTGCAAACTATAAATCAAGAATTAATAATCTCGTTGGCGTCGATTCCGATACAGAGCGATAAGAGGAACTGTTTTTTTTTTCTGCCAGTTTAAAACTTCCTGATCACTATTTTTACAAGAAAATTTTTTTCTCTTAGAGTGTGGTAGGGATGAAATACAGATTAAAAAATCGGTTATCATTTATTTAAATTTCACTTTCAATGACGAATCATCGCTCAGAGATTAAAACACGTTACTTTATTCGAAAGAGACTATCATGCAGCTTCACTTCACTTTAACTTTTCTTCACTCTCAGCACACTCTCACTTTACTTCACTTTATTTCAGGATTTTTTCGGCAACGTTGCAGTTGCACTGTAGTCTTATTATATAGTTAGTTTAAAAATTTCACAAAAGAAGGAACTAACACTTGCTGTTATTTTTCACTTAGTTTCAAAAAAATTTTTGGCCTGAGATATGAAAACTCTACACACATAAAATTTATTCAACTTTCACTAAGCGATGAACAATAATTTATGGTTTTAAATGAAAAACTGCAAATTCTAAAGACAAAATTGATAAAATTGACAATATTGACAAAATTGAAAAAACTGACAAAATTTGACAAAATTTACAAAATTAGAAAAATTTCCAAAATTGACAAAATTAACAAAATTGATAAAATTGACAAAATTGATAAAATAGACAAAATTGACAAAATTGACAAAATTGACAAAATTGACAAAATTGAAAAAATTGACAAAATTGACAAAATTGACAAAATTGATAAAATTGACAAAAATGACAAAATTGACAAAATTGACAAAATTGACAAAATTGACAAAATTGACAAAATTGACAAAATTGACAAAATTGACAAAATTGACAAAATTGACAAAATTGACAAAATTGACAAAATTGACAAAATTGACAAAATTGACAAAATTGACAAAATTGACAAAATTGACAAAATTGACAAAATTGACAAAATTGACAAAATTGACAAAATTGACAAAATTGACAAAATTGACAAAATTGACAAAATTGACAAAATTGACTTAATTTACAAAATTGACGTTATTTATAAAATTGACAACGTTGACAAAGTTGCCAAAATTTACAAATATGACAGAAATGAGAATATGAAACAATAGACAAAAACGACAAAAATGCTATGAAAACCAAATGTTTACCAAATGACAAAATATTTTGACAAAATTTACATAACATTTTGAAAAAATCGATGAAATAATTGATAAACTGGATGAAACTGACTGTTCGGCATCATTAACTCAAAATCGACCATTTTGTCACTTATACCCCTTTGGCTGTGAGGGCCTCATATCTATAGTTAATTCGATCAATTATTGTAACCTACGTTGAAGCATCCTTTTTTCCTCTAGCAATTGTTATTCTACTCAATTATTTTTTCAATATATTCGCTTTCTTCACTTGAGAGGTTGACTTATTTCAAACACATGGTTAGGCATCTTTTTTTAAGTTGTTTTCTTATTTTGAGTTGTGTTTTTAATTTTTAGACCTGTTCTATTTTATAGATGTAAGATCATAATTAGACTGGCCCATAACATAAAAAATCTTTATATTCCACGCGGCACCCCCTAGGATGGTGCATTTAGGTGAAAAAACGACTTTCTGAAAGTTTCAGGTCATTTGGAAGAAGCACGAGCTGGCGCAAAGGAATTGAAATTTGTATGGAGATTTTCGGCAAAATGTATGAAAAATCGACATACTCTCACTCTTTGTGTTCTAAAATATGTTTCCAGTATGCCAGTAAGCTCAGAATTTCAGGAATTGTAGTTCAAACAATGACAAACAAGTTTCTAGAAGATTGTGACGCGATACGAGTTGACTGTGATGAGTTATCCGCAATTGAATGTGTGATTTTTTCGCAATTCATCGATATATCTTGAACGGTGTATTGGTGGATTATTAGTACTAAATTGATCGCATTGTCACACAATGAGAATTACAGATAGAAAGTTTGTGTCTTCGGCAAAGTTGTAGCTTATTTTATAACAAATATCTTTGAAAAAAATTGAAAGAATGGTTTGAAAAACTATAATCTGCTTCATTGTGCGACGACGCGATGAAGTTAGTGCGATTTAATCCCATACACGGTTCACGGTATATCAATGAAATGCGAAAAAATCACACATTCAGTGGGGGATAACTCATCACAGTCAACTCGTATCGCGCCACAATCTTCTACAAACTTGTTTTTCATTGTTTGAACTACAATTCCTGAAATTCTGAGCTTTCTAGTATACTGGAAACATATTTTAGAACACAAAGAGTGAGAGTATGTCGATTTTTCATACATTTTGCCGAAAATCTCCATACAAATTTCAAGTCCTTTGCGCCAGCTCGTGCTTCTTCCTAATGATTTGAAACTTTCAGAAAGTCATTTTTCACCTAAATGCACCAATCTAGGGGGTGCCGCGTTGAAAAAAATGTTGTAAATATCATCCCATACAAAGTTGGGCCAGTCTAATCATAATGTCATAAAACCGGACAAATTAAAGATATTCCAGAATTCAGTCATTCAAAAATTTCCAATAAGTTTTAAATTATGTTATTCATATGAAAATTATAATTTATAAATCTGTCATTTGTTTATTATTTTATGTCATAAATATCCAAAACTAATTTTCAGGCTCTAAGAAATGCTGTACAATCCACTGTCAAGTGTTTTAAATCGCGTTTTTATTAAGAAATTAAATCAATAAAATACGATTTTTTTTCTGCATGTACATATTTAGCAAACCGTAAATAACGACTTTAACATCACAAATTAGGAAAATAATCGATCAAAGTCTTAAGCTGATCCTATAGTTTAAAACGCGTCCATTGATTATTTGATAAGCTTAAGAATTTTCCTCAACATGTACAATCAATATTAGAGCAAGTTCAATTAAGAGAGGTCGATTGACGATTAAAAAAATAAAAATGTTTACTTTTCAATTTATCTCATGAATGAATGTGGGTAATCCACTGTGGTTTCACGGATACTGCCGCCTAAAAGATAATCATAAAATTCGAGGAACGGTGTTATTAATGTCAAATCAAATAAAAAGGTTAATAATTTTTAGTTTTTGATGTATTTGTGACGTCATAACGCATAAAGAATGGTAGGCGATGATTCTTTGATATCGCACGCGTTTTTTCGCTCCGTCTGCGAAAGTTTTAATTTTAATGTTTAAGTGTGAAAAATAGTTTTGAAATAGTTGGTTAGTGAATCTGGTTTAATGTGTGAATATGATCTGTGACACTTAGATGGAGTTTCGTCGAAAAAGTGTTGAAAAAGTATTACTTTTATCCAAAATTATCGGATGAAAATGACTGGTACTACGCCCGAGGGCCCAATGCGAGAGTTCCCGCGAGCTTTTATATTATACTACGCTTTTCTGATCCGGATTTCAAGATAAGTAGATTTTTGTTTGTATATTTTGTCTATTTTGTGTTTCTATTATTTTATTATGGGAGAGTGGGGAATCATGGGCCACTTTTTTTCGTTGTTCCATAACTTCTTTATTATAAAAGATAAAATGAAAACAAAAAATGGTATGGTTTTCTACATTTTCAAGGTATCATTAAGTATTTTTTTAAATTTTAATAAGTTATTTTTATGAGTCGACCCAAAACTGTGATATCCTAAGTCATTTCGTTATTTTATAGCAATTTCGGATGATGAAATGAAAAAGAGAGCTGTGTATGATCGCATATATTCCAAAACCTGGTTCGCGAACGTTTTGGAAAAATGTCTTATATAAGATGGACAAAATATTTTTCATAACTCTTCATTTGGCATAAGAAAACTTTACAGATAGGAAAAACGTATTTTAAGTTCTGAATATGTATAAACACATAAAAATATCGGTGATTCAAGATGTGTGGCCCACGATTCCCCACAAGCTATGATTTACAAATTGGTTGCGTTTGTGTGACGTATTGATGTTTCATCAAAATTTACTTTTCCACGTGAAAGATCATGACAAAACTAAGATCATATAGGTATGAGCATATTTTTGTTATGCACTTTAGGTTCCCCATCGATGAAATTAGCGGGTGTTTTTTTAATTATGTAAGTTAATTTTTCTAACTTTTTTTAGCTTGATAAATAAAAGAAGCATATGATGCGTATTTCAGTCAACAACATATAGGAATATATGCTCACGCAAAGCGACGACGATTACAGTTAGTTTGAGAATTTTATCTCTACACACATCTGAGATATTAAAAGTGGCCCATGTTTCCCCATGTCCCACGATACCCCACTCTCCCCTTCTTATTTTAAGCTTAATTGAATTGAAATATAGAAATAAATAAAATCTTATTTTGACAGCATAAGTGTTGGCAGCAAGGAAGGGAATATTTCACAGAGAGAAATATTTCACATGTAAACTTTACTGGATAAAAACTTGCGTGCAAGCCAAAAAATAACACAGATGGCGCTTTACAAAAGGTTCGGACCATAGCTATCTGTCAGAGATCATTTTTACATTCTGAGCAACAATACCAGCAAAATAAGTTGTTCATGTCATCACTCTTTCTCAGAAAATTGTTAACAAATTCGTTGATTTAAAACCCTTAAAAGTTAGATTTTGTAATGTAATAATTTAAAACCAATCGTAAGAATTATGAATCTGGATTGGGGTTTTCAGATAAACATTCGAAATTAAATTTCAATGCGATAAACAGCACTTCATACATTTTCAAATGAATTTAGGTTTTGGTAAATAAAATTACAACTTTAAAAACTGTTGAGATACTATTTTATCATTTTAATTTGCTGTTAATAACTTGGTAACTTATTTCTGTGATAATATGGCGATATGAAGTCCTAGAAAAGTAACATGACTAGCATAAGCGCACTTATTCGCGTAACTCTTACCAATTGGATTCAAGTATACCTTGAGGCGCAATCCAAAACACATTTCGAACGGAAACATAGCAAATTTTATGGATTACTTTATCAAGTAACATAATGTTAGTTTAATGTGATATAAATTTTGATAATATCTTATAATGAATAAATTATTCGTTTAAATTTAGTGAATGAAAAATGTGTTCATGCCATGCCTTTCTACTTTGTAAGTTTTTATCAACATGTCAAATTGAACTGAACTGGCTTAAATTTACAGAATATGCAGAGCAGGGTTCCGGCATGAAATAGGTTCTCTTTTTTAGGCAATAATTATCAGCAAGTTCATTCATTGGAATGCTTAAATCAAAAAGGTTTGCAATATCTCATAAATGCATACAACTTAATTATCAGGTAGTTCGCCAGACTTGAAATAAATTGGACTCATGAAAATCGAACCCGCAGTTACCTTATACAAAATTCTGTTCTATTAAAGGGTATTATTTTCAACAAGAAATTCAGTTGAAAAAATAAAAGATAGCGATTCGGAAACTTAACAAGTCTCGTATTAACAAAGATTATGTTACTTTTAAATGCTAGGTATTCAAACTTGTAAATTCATGATTATGATGAAGTTCAAATGAAAGTATAGATTCAAACATAATTTCATACTCGTACTGTTCAAGTTTTGCTATTCATATTCACTGTTATAAATGCTAGGTCATCGCATGAATAAGTAAATTCAGATTACCAAAAACATTTTCAAAACGAATCGGCTCGTTACGCAAACACAAAAAATAACAAGTTATTTTTCGCACAGATTCTGTGAATGCATCATGAATAGTTCATTATTAATTCTTGAATAGCATTTGATTTTAATCAAAGGATTAAAAATTTTTAATGTATAACAGGTAACTTATTACTTAATTGTTTTTATATAAGGTGCCCCGGGGTAAGTGAGGACAATGGCCATTAAAACAATACTAAGCTCTTTTTTAACTAAATTCTCAGAAAGTTCGTCGGAAGCTAAAGTGTAACAACAGAAAAGAAACGATTTTGGAAATAACAAATGTTTAGAGACAGCTTAACTGCGCTTTCAAGGTGATGTTTTTGGTGTTCATTTTCAACGATTGCTTCTAAATATCTCGATGCTTATTTTTTCTAAATTTAAAGCTGTTTGTCATTGTTAAGGTATTAAAAAAGCAAAAGTCCATAAAAAATCTTGCGAAAATTTTCTCGCACGGTATCTTTCTAGCTGATATTTTCAGCATTCATTAAAAACACGCTTAGCATCCAACTTAGCTGTGTTCCATCAAAATCGACCCACAATTGATTTTAATATGATTTTGCAAAGTTGATCTATATGAAAAAACCGTTCCCCTCACTCCGGTGTACCTTATATAAAGATCAAATACTTCGAATGTCTAGATTAACTTGACTTTACCTTTATGACGGTGAACTTTATTCTGAACAATCATCAATGCAATAAACAAATAGCTATTAAGGCACACAATACTATAAATCAACCCAGTACATATTCACTGAAGTTGTGTTTTAATATGAAATACGTGTTAATTACAAGCTGTTTTGAAACTCTTCCATTTTCCAGTAGGGGTTGATCAAATTAAGGCAAAAATCAATCAAATTCATCACATTTATACAACATTTAAATTCAGGCTCAGGTGATACTAAATAATTATGGATCGATTATTCGGTAACTAAGTTGAAGGCAACACAAAGCTTCCTAAAAAAAATTATCACGATATCATATTAGGGCTTTATTTCTTAGTGAACAATGCGAATCTAGTATCTACAAATCATATTGTATTTAAAGTTTCATAATCGAATTGTAGGAGATAAATAAAAAACTGGTTAAAAATCAGATCCATGCACTTGTCAAAAGTGTTTCCAGATCGTATCCCTTTTCCCACATTCCCAATCAAAATTTTTTGCTAGGATGCAGAGGTGACCTCGGTCCTAAAGCGCGAATCTATGTCTTTTATTTCTCTCTCTACTTTTCCTAACTATCTATTGACTACTAGGACGTGGCCGGTGCCGTTATTGATGTTTAAAGAGAGAGCATTAGTTTTGTGCATTGTGAATGTGTAGCCAATCCCAGGTTCCGTTCATTTGACCTCTGAGCAAAATTGATGGCCTCGGTCAATCACGGAGTAGCAACCATTGGTGATGTGGAACTTGTTCTACTGAACCTCGCCTGCGAACTTGGAATCCGAAATGTATTGACTTGTATTTAAACCAAATAAAGAAATCAATCACAGAGTATACTAGAATATTTATAAATTCTTCATCCAGACATTTTAAGGAGCATTTCGGATTCAATGATTCAAGGTGGATGTGAGTAGTCAATCAAGCTAAGCTAAGCTAAGCTATTTGTGACGTCATAACGCATAAAGCACCAATTGCAGTAGTTTTTGATTTTGTTCGAATTCAATTTTACATTTTTTGTGCTATCAATAATGATTTTTTAGGAAATGCATTAGGGTGCTGCTTACGTTTAGGGGTAAAAAATACTACTTAGAATCAGAAACAACCTGACGATGTGAGATACAATGTCATCACCATTTTGTTATCATTAAATGATAACTTTATTACATTAAATAAAAATAAAATCGAATAACTGTTGTGGTAAACAAATGTTGCATCTAACCCTAATGTTGCATGATGCTCCGTTTGACGGAATATACTATTTTGAAAGTACGTGTCAATCAGGTACATTAAGCAAATTATAATTTTAGGAAGCAGGAATTGTTTCCCTAATAATCAAATAAAATTTAAGTGAGACACAAATTTTATGTCTATTGTCTGCCCTGATGACAAATGATTTTTTTGTGTCCTTCTATGTTAATAAAATGAAACAAGCTGTTTAATATTGAATTGAATTTACTTCAATGCACTCGCTTTGCAGCACCGTTTCGGAAAGGGGATAAGAAACAATCAAAAAATGGACTGGCAAAGGTCGCTGCTGTACATGAATTTTTCAGATAACGTGTTGTTAACGACCTTCCCTTACATTTCGGCTGGATCAGAGAGCTGGGAGCAGGAAAAGGAGGCGAAAAGCATCACCTTCCGCTTTGCTCACTGCATGTATGGTTTGTTGGGAACATATCCAGTGCTTCCTTTCTGGTGCTGGTGGTTTTCTATTCGTTTTTTTTTTATAAATAACACCCAATGACAGCCGGTCGGTCACCGGCCGAAACACGAGTCCAGGAAAAACGGAAAGTTGGCACCGATTCAGCAGATTCAACACAAAGGCTTCTTAAAGTGAAAAGAGAAACTCAAAATATTCAATGGAGGAAGAAATCACCTCGATATCTTTTCAAGCCAAGCATTTTCCGGACGTTGGTGCTTGAAGCAATATTTTTCACAAAAAATCACAGGTACATGACTATAGAAAATTGTTTAAGTGAACATTTGAATAAACAGGGTGAGTATAAAGTTCCCGTTCTTTTTATAAATATTTCAACAACCTAGAATTTTGGTTATATACAATCAAATCGAATTGAATTTCGTAGACCTCAATGCATTTTTTCAGTATGTACACATTTAATCTTTTCTGCTATGATCGGAATAATTTTGTCCTCTTTTTCCAACAGCCTAAAATTTAGGAAAAATCTCAGGATAGCAAATCAGCTCAGAAAAACTGTGATTTGCAGGAAAATTTCGAAATTATCCTGTAGGCTCGAGACTGTTTCCTTTCGCTATGTACATGAAAATAAGAGATTTATTTTGCACTAGCTGACCCGGTGTGCTTTGCTACCCCTTTCATTGAAAAAATAAGGTGCTTTAAAATTATCATAATATTAATATAGGTACTTCCTTTTAAATTAAATCTCAACATCATTAAAAGCGAACTACTTTTCATCACATGTAAGCTTTTTGATTGTTTTGAGTCTAAACGAATGTTTCCGTTTTCAGCTGGATTAATAAACAAAATGATTGATTTTTCATCAATTGATTCTGGAAACATCTGATTTCTCAACAATTAATTTCCTATTTGAATTTTCTTTATCCAAAAATTGAGCAATAAACTTTTACTAAAACCGTGTCAATGACAATTAAATGATAACTCAGATGTTTGCTTTGCTTACTCAGTGTGTAGAATTTGAAAATATCGACTTCATTATATATTTTTTTATTTAAGAATATTATCCAAATCAATCCGTTAAACAGGATGGATACCAAATTCGAAACAAACACTTTCCGTTCAGGACAGTTTTGTTTTCCCCTCTTTTGTCAAGAAACCACAATGAAACCCCAGCAGAGAGATGCGAAAAATTGTTTGTTCATTTGTTCAATTGATTGCACCTGGCTACCCAAGGGCCAATACGAATTGGGGGCCTTTGTTTGGTCAACAAACCAATCACCTGAAATTGTGTTGGATCTTTTGTTGCTTTCCGAAGAATCCAAAGAATGGTCGGTCAATCGCATTCATACCCGCATTGACTTTGACGAATTCGAGACCTAGTTCCGATTCCGAAGTGTTTCCTAAATATAGAATCGGCAGTAGGTAAATGTGGAAGTCTAACTTTGTTAACGAAACGAATTGAGAGTGTACGAGCCCCCACAAAACGGGCCCACTTCTGAGAAATCATCTGGAATCGGGCTTCTGATGCAATGAAGATTGTCGGTTGTAGCTTCTGCATTGCTCCGTATATGGGAGGAAGAACTCGTTATATGACTTTGTTTTTCCTTTGCTGCTGTAACAGTTGGGTTGTCGTTCTTTGGATTGCTCCTTGGGGAAACACACACCCATCCACCCACACATTCTACGATACGCACACGTACACATGTATGGCTCGATACAATTTCCAAAGACAAACAATTCATTTTCCTTATCCGTATTATGACCAGGAGTGAGGCTGACACAATATGCTAGCTTAATAACCTCGAAGTTCATTTGGTGCCTTAAAAGTTGAAGTTATTCAAAATAATAATCGAAGCATGAATTTATTAATAAATCATTGAACAATTGTAACAAATGTTAAATAAAATTATGGGTATTTAATTTGACTATAAACCTTAAGACATGTAATTTTTTTTTCGTTGTGTGTGGAATTGCCCTGCTAAAACTTAGGTTCTAATCCAGTGTGAATTCGCGTTATTTTTTCTTATCAAATGTATAAAAAAATCCTGAACATCCCTTTCTTTTAAGGTGTGGGTGTGTGGAATGTTGTTTCTATTTGGATTTTGACATTAGATCTTAAATTATCTTCATGGCGTCCAGGCTAGAGGAGCTACGTATCAACATTTTGTACATGCATCGTGAAAATCGAATCTGCAAGCACGCAGATATAGCAATATCATTGAATGAGGCCAAATCAACCGTCACGAAAGTAATAAAAGTGTTCAGGAAACGTTTGGCTACAACTAGGAAGCATGGATCTGGGAGAAATCGAAAATTTGGAATGTGGAAGAAAGTATAAGAGAAATATGAGATATCAAAGAATGAAAGCATAAGCCGTAATTATCATGAATATTCCAAAAAAGATATTACAGCTCACCGACGGGACTTGAACCCGCAATCTCCGCTTCAGTACAACGGCGCGTTAGCCAATTTCACCACAGTGAACGTGATGGAATCGACCGACACGAGCGTACACATCGAGCTCCGCCGATCGACCTTCTATCGAAACGCCATGTAGTGTAAACGACTTATTTTGGACCGGGTACATATTTTGGACCACCTTGTAGCTTTTTGCCAATATTTCTCTCATAAATCATGTTAATCATGAAAATTTTGAACAAATATAGTTAAATCTACTTCTTATGATTCCAATCATATCTAACATTTCATTTTAATAAGCTGATAAGGGAGAGAATATAGAAAATAAAGTTTCGATTTTTTACAGATGGACCGAATCAGGGCCATTTCAGGAGGACGTGTCATTGGAGTCAATTTTCAAGAGGTTTGCTGCATAGCTGTGATGAATTTAACAAATACAAACATGTTCACACCTATGATAAAACACATGAAAACTATTTTGCAAGCTCGAAAAAGCAAAAAAAAACTTGATTTAATAGCAATTTTACCCATGTCAAAAATAAGTCCTACTTTAGGGACTTATTTTGGACCACTTAACATAACCTGGGTATTAAACTTGCTGTTAAATGTTCATGAGCGTAAGAAGACATTGTACGACGATATGAAAGAATTATGCTGAATATTACAAACACTCATTTTAAATAAAATTAGGAATTTAAGAAGAATTTACTTTTTGTGCACTTTGCTTAAAACCACGTTAATCTAACAATCTACATTAATGGCATATGTTTGATAAGCGGTTGTTAAAAGCTACAGCTTAAAGAAACTTAAAAATACGAAAAAACTAGACTTGCAAGATTGGTTTTTAAGAAAAAAAACTTGGTAAGAAACTTCAAAAACAACTGTTGAAAACCTACTCCAACGATAATTTTTATCCTAGAACAAAGTTAGTATTAAACTTAAAACTGTTTTTTGTGAATTTTTTAGCGAAAAAATCTGGCTTTTAGATGGTTTAAAAGATAGTATAAATCTCGCACATTTTTATCTTTTTGAATCTACCTACAGAACTGAAGCCAAACCAAATCCACTAAGGTTTTGGAAGTCAAAATGCATCAATTGATGTCGCAGAGTTGATGATGTCAGACTTTCTTAGCTCATCTTTAAGTCGCCAGAAGGAGATTTGCGTTCTGAAAATTGATCCTGAAGATAAGTGAACTGGCCAGTATTTATCACTGCAGAACAAATTTAATCGAGATTGCAGAGTGTTGTCAGAATTTTCAAAACATTTGGAACACACTATATAACGAAGGATTTTTTTTTGTTTTTACTCTATTCTTATCGAACGAATAAAACTTGACTACAAGAATAAAAAAGACAAGAATTAACTGAATTATTCGCATAATTGGGCATCAATCACTGTCAAAATAAGGCAACATTTAGAAAAAAAAACTTATTTATTTTAAGGGTGGTCCAAATAGGTCCAAAGGGTGGTTCAACATAGAAACCTGGTGGTCCAAAATACCGACCAGAGTAAATGTTCGTAGAAACGCGTTTTTAGGCTTAAATCTTGTTACATTGCTGCAAACGATAGAAAAAGCCTTGATCTTCGGAATGAACGGATGAAGCAGTCAATATTATAACATGTGCTTTTTTATTCCAGAAAATAGCATAGCCACTTCCCAAAGCGGTCCAAAATTGGTCTGTTACCCTATATTCCGCGTATGACCTTTACTTAACGCAAGTGATAATACTTTCCTTCACCTTCGAAAATTCGATTATTTTCAGGTACAAAGGTGTACCAAGATGAATTCATAACATTAGCAATGATTTCAACAGAGCAACACCTCCCTATGTAACTGGTCTGCTCGGGACCTTGAGCACCACTGATTGCTTCTTCATCTGACCGTAAGCAGAAATGCCACATGTACCGATTTAAATTTTCGACCAAGAATCTGTTTATACCGAAAACCGATTTTTGGCAAAACATACCGATTTCCTACCGATTTTTTAGATTTATGTACAAAACATAAGTTATATTTCAGTCTAAACAAGACTTTTGAAAATATTGGATTTTCTGTTCAATTGAAAACGACCAGCTAAGTAAGAAACATTTGAAGCTTTTATGATAAGTGAACGTGTTTCAATATTTCAAGCGAATAACTCTCAAATTTAAAAAGAAAGAAGCATTTTTTTCAGCATTCGTAAAGAATCCGTAGGAAACACTGAATGTACGTAGATTTTGAGCATCGATCCGTTGCTCCGTAGAAATGATTAAAATCCGTAGATCTACGAAGAAATCCGTAGATTTGACAACGCTGCTGGTGGTGATAGAGAAAGAAAAAAAGAGAGATCAATAGTGAGAAACAGGGTTGCTAGCATTTTTCAAAAAGTCTGGGACTGATGAACTAGAAATCAGGATACGTCAAAGTAACGGAAATTTTGCTAAAAGTGGTGACCTTTTTATGATAGTCTATCCCATATTCACTTTAGCAATGGTATTTAATGCAGTTCCTGATAACCCATTTTTCATCACATTTGCAAAAATCAGCAAAATCAGGCTTATTTCCAAAAATAAGGGAAATCAATGGCTTATCAGGTTGTCAGGCTGGGCCTTGAAAAATCTGATAAATCTTTAAAAAATCAGGCCCATTGGCATCTCTGGCGAGAAAGATAACATGCGGGCAGTGATGCCACATAAAAAACGGTTTTTTGAAGCCCCAAAGAATCGGTATTCGGTATGAAAATTTCAAAAATCGATGTAAATACCGATTTTTTTTCGAATCTCTTATAATTAAGTTTACTGTAGAAAAGCTATTTTTCAAGTATATCGAATTGAAAACATCATAATTTCTGAGAGAGTCTTGACTGGGACCAAGTGAAGACGCTGACCACGGATCGTCAACAGTGGAGGTCTTTTATCACGGCCCTATGCGCCGGAGAATCGACGCAGGACCATTAAGTTAGTAAGCTAGAATCGAATTTCCTGGCGGATACCAATGACGATAACAAATGTTTGCGGTATTCTTTCAAAATGATGACATTTTGGGCTTTTTGGTACTTTTTGTAAAATGTATCGTCATTGCGGATTCCACATTCATTACACAAGCTGTTTTGAAGCCCTCCGATGTTATAGAGTTTTAATTTTCCTTTGTTGGGGTCATTTAAAAGCATGAACATATTTGAACGATCAGCACTTGAGAGCCATTTCCAATTGACATTCGACCAAATAAGTTTCCAGTCCATTGGAGGATGTTGTTCTCCTACCACAGGCTTGACTCCACGTACATTGATGAAATGCCAATAAATTTTCTTTGCCGAATCTAAATGCTGCAACCGTTTTATTTGGTTTCCTTCTTCAATCCATTCTCTCATGTTTCTTCCAAGAAATTCAGGATGTCGAAAATTCATTAAATAAAGTTCTTCTTCTTCGATTATCTCCTCACTTTCTCTTAGTAAAAGATATCGGATGAACAACGCCTTGGTTTTTATTCCAGGATCCACTTCGGAGTAAAACCTGTTTTTTTTTTAATTTTGCAATATTTGACTCCTGAACAGTCATTTCGAATAACAGATATAACACTTGATAATGACACTAGTTTGAATTTTGTTTTTTTAAAGGCTTCATGGAGAGAATATTATGATATTTAAAAAAAAACTGGTCAAATTTAGTAGGAAGTTATACCGAACATAAAAATAGATTTATTAATGAATTGAACTATATATTTGTCAAAGTGTAGTGATTTAGGCATTTTTGAAGGAAGAATTTTCTTCATTTGTCAGCTTCCATTGAAACCAACGATTGTGAATTTTACGGGAAAATCGATTCTTTATAAATGGGGCAATTTGCGCATGATATCTTAAGATTTTCACCTCATTTCTAAATTGGCGCATTTTTGCAGACGGTACTATTTAGTGATGTTTTAAGCTTATTTATAATTTTTAACATTGATTTTCACAACTAATATTTTTAAAATATTTTATTTGAAAAGCTAATGACTTTCAATGTGTTTTGATGTGCAATGTTATAATATTTGCTGAAGTTGTTGTTATGGAAAAATGTTAAATCTTATACCACAGATTATATAAATTATGAAAGCTGCAAAATATCATGTGTTTCAAAGTCGCAAAAATAAACATATTTTGTAGTCTTATGGAAGTTTAAGGAAGCTTGTCACACACCCGTCAAATTATAAAATGGTCCCCATATCGATGATACATTCGCAAAAGCTCGAAACCATTGTAAATCTTTGTTATTATAATTCTGTTAAAACAATTATTCTTTTATAGAAAAAAAAGTGTTAAAAATGTGTTGTTATTATCGAAACTGAATCTTTGATTTATTTTCTAAAATTATGTTTAAACCATGATTTTTAAACTAGTGCAAATTGCTAAAAAATTATTAAATTATTAAATTATTAATTATTATCTCTCAAAAATTAAAAAAATTAACTTTTCAAATACGATGAAAAGATTAAGGTAACATTAAAATCAATGAAAGGAAGAGCGTTAGCCATGAATTTAATTTTTTTTTTAGTTAAAACAACAACCATTGTAGCTTTTTTAACTTTGCCGGGACAAGAAAGATTGCGTTTTTTTTAGTTCAGACACTTCTATTTTCAGTTTCATTTTCAATCTTCAAATTTTTTAAATCTGTTTGGATATTGTTAATGCCAATTTACAGGAAGATCTGACCATAAAGAGGGGTTACTTGAGTCTCAAACGTGAATAAAATTTTAAGGTATTCTGACCTGGAGGAACAAAAAATACTGGTTTTTCATCAATAACTTTTTTCATCACTAGCTGATTGTCTTTTATGGTTGGTTTTCTTAAAGCTTAAGTTGAGACAAATATTTCACCCCAAGACTGCAACACGATTGGACTTGAAGTAAAAAAGTTATTGCAGTTCAAAGGCCGCAAATTTTGTTCGACACGCAATGAGTACCTACTTTTTACGCATGGCGTTTTATACGAGAATTTTCGACAAAAATAAAATTTTTGAACAGCAATAACTTTTCTGTTTCAAATCCAATCGAGTTACAGTCTTGGAGTGAAACATTTGTCTCAACGCAGGCTTTAAGAAAATCAACCATAAAAAATAATCAGCTAGTGATGAAAAAAAATATTGATGAAAAATCAGTATTTTTCGTTCTTTCCGGGCAAAATACCTAAAAATTTTTATTCACGTTTGAGACTCAAGCAACCCCTACCTACGGTCAGATCTTCCTGAAAATTGGCATGTGACCTTCTGGTAAGCTAATAAATAATTTTGACTTGGAGCGAGTGAGATCTATCATGTCTCATTCTTCCTATAGCTTAGCTTAGCTTAGCCTGATTGACTACTCACATCCACCTTTAATCATTGAATCCGAAATGCCTCATCATTAGATTTGAAAAGATTTTTTAATTCTGGTTCTGTACATGTTGCTGATTTTTTTAATTAAATGGATCTTACGAATATATCTTGATTAATATCATTTTTATTTATGCATTTCGAACACCATGATCGCAGGCGTGGCTCAGTAGAAATGATTCCACATCGCCAATGGTTGCTACTCCGTGATTGACCGAGGCCATCAGTTTTGTATAAAGGTCAAAAGAATGGTACTTGGGATTAGCATCTCATCCTCAATGCCAAAACAGATGCTCTCTCTTTGATCATCAATAACGGCGCCGGCCACGTCCTAGTAGTCAATAGATAGTTGGGAAAAATTTAGAAAGGGATGAAAGATATAACTTTGCGCTTTAGGACCGAGGTCACCTCTGCATCCTAGCAAATAATTTTTCTGGGATGGGGTGAAAGGATATGAGCAGGAGACACTTTTGACTAGTGTAAAGATCTAAATTAACTGTATTTCTGTGGTTTCTAAAGGAATGTTAAATATTTATAATTCAAATGTATTGTGTTTCATGTTATTTTCATCAAATAACCAAAAAAAATGTACTGAACATCTTCATTCCCTGCTTGAAATTCCTTATTTGTTAACATTATTCAACCAATCCTTTTTTTATTGCATTTGTTTTCAAATGATTTTTTATATTTTAAATTAATTTTTTACAAAACACGAAAAAAAATTTGTTTAATCAATAATTACTATTTTGATAAATCATAATGCATAACATTTACCAAAAAATCAATCTGATGTTTCTTATTTATGATAGATTTTTTCAAAGAAGTACAAAAACCCTTTACAGGCTAATATAATCATTACTTTGTTTTAACTTCATCAATCATGAAACAATCTTTTACTTTTCTTGTACCAATATATTATTGTTGTAGATTTAACAAAAGATAATTTGCTAAAGATGGAATCATTTCGATTGCTGCGGTATCATTCATCTCGATTTTGTCAAAGGTAAAAAAATTTCATAATCATAATTCAATTTTAATCTCACAATTAAAACAAGTTTCTAACTCAACTAGAAACGCTTGAAATTGTGATTAATTTGATAAAATTAGCATTTTCAATCAATCTCGAGCTATTTTTTGCAATCTACGAAGCTTCCTAATACTACATAGTATTACTACATTGCACTCATCATAATTTGAGATCATTTTATGAGATAAAATTGAATCATTTCACTATCCATCATACATTGTCGCTCAATAATTTTGAAAAAAAACCTAATTGTCGAATTAGCGGGCAAGAAAAATATGGTTTCAGTAATTTGGTTATTTCAATAACAATGCTCATAAATTTTTTGAGAGAATACGTAGCCATTCCAGCAACACTCAAATCTCAAAGGAAGGAACTTTCACCATACGGCTTTTCTTGGGTTAACTTGTATACAACATTTATGAAAAGGTTGGATCAGTCGGATGTGAAGTTTAACGAGGTTAAATATTTCAAGACAGGTGCAAAATATTGATGGAGAAAATAATCTAAAATACATATTTTAAAAATTGAAATATCTATCAATCTTCTCGTACAACTGGAAATAAATTAAACAATATATCCACTTAGCTTATCTGAGCCTAGCTGGCCCTTTCAAATCACGAACTTTGGATTCAAGTCTTTTCATATTTTTACAACTCTTCATCACTTCACGGGAGGTATCAATATAAAATGCACTTAATTTTCAATAAAATTTAATCAAACTAGTTAGTATTCAACTTGGAAAAAACAAAATTTAAATTTCTGACACCATAAATTTTTTCGTCTGCCTTATCATGTCTCATTCTTCCTATACTATGATAAGTGTACTGCGGTTCGTTAAATTATAAAAAACTACTACTGTGATGGAAAAGTAGCCATAACTTCTTCAATTTTCAACCGATTTTGATAAATAACCACTTGAAATCTTTGTTTTAAATGACCCTCAAGCGCAGAAGAAAATAAGAGTTTTTAAATGCTACCCTCGAGTCTAAAACTTTGGCTGAAACAAAATTTTCTCTAAAAAAATATGTTTTTTAATATTTTTTCTCTCATAAAATCACTAATATCAACAAAACTGTTGAACATACGCAAAAATAGTGTTCAGATGATCGATAGAAAATTTATTCACCTTTAATATGCAAAAGAGGGATTTCAAATTACTGTTATGCCGTTCGAGATATTTCAATCTAAGTACAAGAACTTTTTTTATTTTTCCGAAATTTCATATTTGGAGCATAACTCAAAAACGGTTCTACTGAGATTTTTTTGAAATTCATTTTCGGATTCAGCGCCCGATTTCACATTAGAAATGACCTTCAGTTTACCAAGTTCAAAAATGCTGTAAACAAATTAATAATTTTAATAATTTTAATTATATTTTAATTTTAATTATATAATTTTAATAATTTTAAAATAAGTTTCTGAACAAGTTGGTTTGCAAAATAATATGAAAGTTCATTTTTGGGCAACGCTGCCGATAAAATTACGGCATCTGAAATGGGCATTCTTAAAGCAGTACGCACATGTTAAAAGTGAGTTGAAATATTTTTCAAGACGTTTGCAGTCAATACATATCATCACATAATTTTTTATGTTCTTTTTCTAAGTAAAAGTTAGAAAACTCCATAGTCAACTCCAGAAGTCAAAAATCAATCTTTTTTTTGGGTTGAAAAATTGTAAGACCATGAAGAAAATTTAATGAATTTTGGAATTCCCACATTATTAAACATTCCTGAAATAAATTTACCCAACAAAAGTTTCAACCATAAATTAAATTTTTTTTAATTCGACATTACCCTCGCTAACATATATCGTTACTTTATTTAATTTGGATAAACCCAAATTTAGTAATGGATGTATTGGGTGTGATTTAAAAACGAGCTCTCAATTTTTTTTTAAATCAATCTAAGTAGAAACAGAAGAAAATTAATCGTACTATAGGAACTACAAAACTGTTCCTCTTTAAAAATATTTGAAACAATTTGTACTTTCGTGAAAAAGGGGAGTGCTAACTATGCCCCGGTTGCTCGTTATGCCCTCATATCCCTATATTTATCACGGCTCATGCATTCGTTTTAACGCGCCAATCTTTAAACGGCCAAACATAGCATTAATTTTTCAAAACTGCAAATTTTCATTTAAAGTGAAAAAAAAAGTTAAACATTATTTTTGAAGCGTTCATTCGGCCAAAATCAAATCTTCTATCCATTTATTTTCAAATTCGGTTAGTCCATTTTTATTTTCTTTCCAATTAAAGTGTCTGTAAGTATTGTTCTCGATCTTCGGTTTCTTTCGGGTTTGTTCGGCTGCTAGCCATTTTTGCAACATTGTTTTGTTCTGTGGCTTTGAATATGGTTTTAGAAAAACAAGTTTTTCAAGCAACGAGATTAATTCGAGTTATTAAAAATCATTAGCATTTGAAGAAAACACATTTTATCAACGAAAAAATATACGTGGAATACAATGCAATTCAGCGATTCGCTTGGGTGGAGCATAAAAGAGCATGTTCCCTTAAATAAACTAGCAACTGAAAGAGAGGGTCTCTTTTAAGTTCTGATTTTTACTGTTAATACATAAAAGAAACCAGGAAGCGTTAGAAAGGACAGCTAAAAAGTGCAGCAAATGGCGTTGAGTGCGTAAAGGCAATAAAAAATGGCATTGAACGTACCCAGCAAACATTTTTGTAGGTATATTTCTCAACAAACTTTGCTATACGTTCCATATACATTATAAAATCATCTTATATAACTCGAAAAAACAGCATTTACGTACTAAAGTGGAGGCAATATACATACATATTTTTAACTTCTGGCTTAAGCGATAAGAGTTGTAAAAATTGGACGATATACAACACCTTTTACCGTACATCCTAACAGTATGCGAGAGAGCGCAAGTTTTGCTCTCAATGCATGCAAACCGTTGCCAGCGACAATATTTGCTGCTCCTCTCATTGGCCAATTTATCCAAATGGACCCTCTGATTTTTAGAAATCTGGTTGCACTGCTTATCGCAAAGAGAACAACAAGGTTGTTTTCTCAATTGAATCTCGCACGCGGGAGAAAAATTTGCAAACATGGCGGACTTTTGTCATATACGAGTCGGTAGACTTTAACTAACCATTTTTACGATCATTTACTTGGTTTGGTAGGAATTACGATTCGCATTAACATTGTTAACGAGTTGAGCTGACATTTCTTATGCGATGTTATGTTTGCTGGGTAAAGTGGAATTGCGCATTCAATACCAAACGACAAGTGGCTCGGAATCACATGATGTGATCTTGATTTTTTTTTAATTTTTTGGCGCATTTCCCATTTTTCTAATACAGTCCACCTCTGTTGTTGGGAACTTGAAGACTCTTCTGGGGATCCAGTAGAACATTGGACCAGCTACCAATTATTAGGAATGACATGCTCAGCCAGCAGTCAGCAATCCTCCAACCTCAAACTAAGCGTTTATTACTGAAACATCTAAGACATATCTACTAACACAACGTTTGACCAATTTCAAGAAGTTTCTTCAGCATTGCTTTTTCAAATTCAGAGATTAGTAGGTATATTTCAAGAATGGTTTTCATTAGAATTTCAACTTTTGAGATGAAAAAATGTTCTGAATTATTACATCCATCGCATCCAAAAAAATTGTTTTGGAAATAATAATGAAGATGAGTAAGGCTTTTTATGTATTTCATTCCGAGTCCGAACAATCATTTAATTGTATGCTAATTTAGTGTCATTCTCTTTTCCAAATGAATTACTTCGTGGATCCTCACTCCTCACTCATCACCAGCCAGAGTTGTTGTTGAAAACAGTCGAAACAAAAACAAACCAGGGCCTCGAAAGATTCTAACATTTAATTCAATTTTCACCCGCTTTTCGGATTCAACGAGCTAGCTAGAAGCGAAAGATTAATGAAGATAAGAGAACCGACAAACTTTGCCGCCGCCCTTGGAGTTTCCATTTTCACCACAATCACGATTATCTGAATAGATTTCTGATGATTCGCGGGAAATCCCTTGTCGCAAAGTCCTTGTTTCGGTGGGTTTTTTTTTCTTCTGTGGGCTCGGATGCTGTTTATTGAATAATCACGAAATCTTTTTCATTTATTTTTGTTTTCTAGCTAAGCCGTCTGCCCGAAAGTTCGGTGGAAAATTTTCCGGACGAAGGCCAGCCAAAGAGTTCGTGGATATTATACAGTGGAAGCTCCATGGAAGAATGCTAATGGAAATTAATGAATAAGCTGTTTTATTAAATAAGCCTAATGAAACGTGGAAAATGGAGGCGCGGATACCTCGAAGCGAGTGAATTGCTTAGAGCTCGGGCAGAAAATACCAAATTGACGGCTTTGGAGAATTTTGTTGAAAAATAATAAACAAGCAATTGGTAATTGA
This sequence comes from Uranotaenia lowii, assembly GCF_029784155.1. Classification (NCBI taxonomy): domain Eukaryota; kingdom Metazoa; phylum Arthropoda; class Insecta; order Diptera; family Culicidae; genus Uranotaenia; species Uranotaenia lowii. Next base: position 323,846,474 of record NC_073692.1, read on the forward strand.
AGAACAAAAGGTGTATTTTTTTCCAAATGATTTAATTTTTGGTACTCCTTCATTTCACGAACTTATGTTTATCTGACGTTCATCCGGTCAAGAAAATTAAATTAAGCCTACCCTATTGTTCACCAGATGATAAGAAAGGTAGGAGAACCCTTCTCAAAACCAAAGTGTCCAGAATGCCACCTTTCTGCAAACCAACCCCCTCTCTCCATTCAGTTTCCCATGCTCTCCAAGATTGATTACACCAGCATCTTTTAATTAATCCCTTCCAATGTTCTCGATTCATAAATGAAAAGAAATATCATCCTGCTCATTCACGAAAGATGCAAGAAAAAACACTAGACAGCCTCAAAAAAAAAAAAGGAAACCATTAACAAAATCCCTTAAAACACCACACCTTTTGGAAAGAATGGTTCGCCCAATCTTTTGTCTCAAGTTCACTCGCCTGGAGTCCCGTCACCTGCTGGTTGTGGCCTAAAGGGTTGATCACGCCAAGAAGGGTTTCTTTTCATACAATTTCCAATCATTAATCTTCCGAGGAAAAAAAGTGTTAATGATTTTTTTTCCTACGTGTCATGTTTTGAAGAAAAACATATATAAAACAATTTTAAAAATTGAAAATAAGATTTAACTTATCTATCCAATAAATAATCAAGTGTGATTAACTGAAAACTTTAAGAGCTCTTTTCAAATTCCATCCCAAATTCAGTTGATTTTTCCCAACCGTTTTAAATAAATAATATGAATAAATAAAGTAATGTTCATTCATATTATGAATGATCGTAAACAAATAGAGGAAGTGCACAAAAGAAATAAAATAAAAATATTACCAAAATAAAATAAAGCAATAAAATTAAAAAAAAAAATCCGATTTGTTTTCAGATTCATCAACAATTAATCAAAAAATGGCATTGTTTGATTTAAATGTTGCGTTCATTTAGAATTTTCAGAACGTGCTAATGTTTTAATTCTTCCATCCACACATTTATAAATTAAATTTAAAGTTGAAATTCAGCTTCAGATTTGAAGTTAAAAAGCCACTGAAATTTTGAAAAATTCGAATTTTCCATTGCAATTGACTCAGACCCTTAGGGGTCGTTCAGTAATTACGTAAGCACATAGGGGGGGTGGGGGGGTGGTGTGGTTTCGCATTTGCTTACGATCTCTTACTAGGGGGGCAGTGGGGTTTCCAAAAATCTTACGTAAGAAATGTTACTTTGATAATTCGTCACAGCCATACGAAACCAGAATACTCAGGTTAAATTTTTTTTTTCTTACTTCTTATCTGTTGTATATTTTCGATATTTTGTTAGATATCTTTGAATGTATTTTAATTAATAAAAAAAAAGCTAGTTCTATAAAATTTAAAGGGAATCAATTCAAACCAACATGCCACCAAAAAATACTAAATCACATTATTATAAAGATCGTCTCAATTGTCGTTTTTTATCAGAAAGAGAAATTTATAGAAATAAAAAGGAAAGTGGCATCTTGTTACACCACGATTTAAATCCAACGTATTTCGAAAATGTCTTCATCAAGAAAAAATCTTTAAAAATCAATATGAGGCACTTTAAATAATGAATTTCTAGACAGTTTTTTCAGTGATCACTATCAACTTTAAATTTCACAAACGATTTACCAAAAAATCCTAAAGCTTTGTCGCTTACCAATGAAATGAGTCTGAGCTTTTAGGTAAGCTGACAACGTGATTGTCGGTAAACATTTTTGCACCAATTCTAGTAGTATACAATGATTTTTTTAGAACTTTATGGTTTTAAGCTCAAAAACATAACAATTTTTCATGGCACCTTGTGCTAACCTGATCTTACACCCTTTTTTTGAATCGGAATTTAGATTATTTTTTTATTTTTTTTTTATTTGGATGGAATTTAGATTATATATTGTTTATTCGATTATGAAAATTTATTGAAGACTATTGCTACCCCGAACATGCTATGTCTTCAACAATATTTTCTATAATCGTTTATGACATTTCATCTATTGTTTTGTATAAATTGTGCTCTTCAAATGCAGTTATTGAGTTTTACTTTAAAAGTGTTTTACTTTGAAGCATGCCATGCCACAATTTTAAAACTTTCAAGTTTTTTTTTTGAAAAAAGACGTGCCAAATTCTCAAAGATTAAAAAACGTAAGATCTTACAAGGGGGGAGGGGGGTTTTTGGAAAATCTTACTTTTTCTTACCAGGGGGGGGAGGAAGGGTTAAAAATTTCCAAAATTGTGCTTACGTAATCAGTGAAAAAAAAAATTAACTATCAAAAATGAATCTTAAATACAATTTATTAATTTGAAAATTGAACAAAAAAAATTAAAATAGATATCTTTTGTTACAAATTTGTTCGTGTTTCATTTATTTCAGTTCCAATGAAATTAAAAATCGAGAGCAAAACTCAAGAAAATCAAGTATCAATAGCTTTATACCTAAGACTGACCTAAGACCTAAGACTGACTTTATCTGACTTTGATGATCTTATTTAAGAATTAAACTGTTATTTAAAAATTTTACAATCGAAACAAGAATTGATAATAAAAATACAATATCTTCAAATCACGATACAAATAATTCAGAAAAATAATTAAATATCCGAGTTTTACCATTAGTTTTTAATTCATAACATTTATTCACCAACATATAGTTGCAAAATGAGAATCGTTTAAATTTTGTTGTGAAAAATGTGAAAAAGCTCGGGAAAACTTTGGTAGAAAACGTAAAGATTGATTCTTACGTTTATTGCTTCCAAAATGTGGGTATTATTTTTATTTTAAAAATAACAATTATAATGAGAGGTTTATTAAAAAGTCATAAAATGATAGTTTTTAAACTCCCTACCAGGTATCTGTACAAACTATGAAAATTACACAACTCATAAAAATCTACATTTCGACTAATTTGCAGATGCAGATAGATTCTATTTCTATCGGTTCTTATTTCGAGATATCTTTTTAATAAAATTCCTAAAATATTTTTGTACACTTTTTGTGCAAAATTGTAAAACATTGAAAACATTTGGAAAATAAATATTTAAATTCAATCATCAACTCTCCCAAAAACCGCGAGTAATTTCGACTCCAAAGAAAAAAGTAATAGAAATTTAAATTGTTTATTTTCCCTCAATTCTGAAAAATGCAGGAGTTTAGATTAAATTTATCTAAATTTAAATATGGTCGAATGCAGAATAATAAAAAAATCAATTTTTGTTTTTAATGCTGGTTTATTGGATTAAATGTTCACTCAAAATTGACAACGTTAAATCCAGGACGTCATAATCATCCATCAGTTACTCAAACAAAGGCATCAAAAATGTTGTTCCCTTGTTTTATGATTATATCAACATTTTCTCACTGTGATTGTTTTAGATTCGCAGATTATTTAAAAAAAATGATGATTATACTGTATAAAAGGATATCAAAATAATAAGTTTGTTGAAAGTTTCCTCTATTTTTCTCTTATTTCTTATTTTTCAAAATAGGGTGAGTTGCTCAACTTTGAATCCTTTTAGTTTTTAAACAACCATGTTTTTCTCATAATTTAATAGGAGGTTTACATCATCCGGCAAATTTATTTCTAATTCATGATCTTATCTGCAAGTTTAAATAAGAATTTTCAACATAGGATTCGCCGTTATTGAAAGATTTGCAAAGATTTGTATGTTGAAAATTTTCTTCTTTGAACCTACTGTTCCTATTTTGGTACTATACTGGTACCTTTCATTGAACCCAGAACTAATTATCCAATATATTGATAATATGATTTTTTAAAATAAATAAACAAATTAATTGAAATGTAATCCTCAATCAAATGTTGATTATTCACCATGGGTGCACGGATTCACCGCAGTTTCTGCCTAAGTATGTTTTCATATGCATTCTTAGATTATTAGATTCGATAAATCTCCAATGCAACGCGTACACCATACCCGGACCCCATGGCTTCGTATGAACTGTTATGGATGAATGTATTGTGTTGATGTAGGTGTATTTTGGAAGAACGAGCCAATCAGATGGGCTAGTTTACTTACTGGTATTCCGGCATCCGTGTATATACCTGGCCAGCTGGCAACTGATTGAACATTCTTTTAATAAAGTCAGTTATAAGAGGAAACACATCTTACCTGTCGGCCACTTATGGGATTCGAATCCAAAAGTTTTCTTGCCGATACCGGGAATCGAACCCAGTACGCCTGGCTTACCAAAACCAGACTCGCCCCAGCCTATCTGCTAGACCACATCGGCGCTGAAAATGTAATCCTCAATCAAATATTATCTTTAAAAAAGTTTTACAGCTTTTAAACGATAACAAACACTTAAATTTCTGTTATGAATTTCCCAAACACTTTCACTCCCCGTCAGCTCTATAAGCAGAAAAAAAAGTTTTTTTTGTGTTTTCTTACTTGTTGTTTTTTTGCGTACTGACAAACATATTAGAAACATTCATTGTTGATTCTGAATTTTGCTCCAATTAAAAATTAGCACCATTGTTGATTTGTTAGTATTGACACAACGTTTGGGTGATGTCAGGTCTAAGAATGGAACATCAAAATGAAGACTCCCATTTTTGGACCCTGTACCAATTTTCCGGGTTTTCCATTGCTTTTAATTTTTTCAGGAAAATTTGATAGTAAGGTTCATATTCATTACAGTAAAAGAAATTTCCGTTTAAACTTAGGCTTGGACAGTGAAAAAACGTGATTTTTTTTTTCACTTTGATTTCTAAAAACTTCAACTCCAACTGATTTCTAAAATTTCAATAAGTAGAGCAATTGAGGCGTCTCCTTCACCTGTGATGAGAAGGTACATATTTAAAAATGGTGAAAAATCTATCAGAAAGACTTTTCATGAAAAAAAGCGGTATGGCAGAATTCAGGAAGATCAAGAGTTTATTATGTGCAAAGGAGTATTCTCTACCTATGCTAGAAAAAAAATTTCGGCATTTAAGGACTGAAGTAGACTTTAGGTCCAACGCAACGGGTTTGAGGCGGAAAAAAGTCAAAAACTGAACTTAATCGAATCGCTTTTTTATTTTTCTTTTTAATATTTGACTAAGATATTCCCAGTTTTTCAACTTATTATCTTGAATATCGAACGCACCACAGACATAAGACTTTGAAAAATTGAAAATTTTACATGATAAAGAAAAAAATTTAAATCACGTATATTTCTAAGGAAAACATTATTTTCAGAAATTTAAAGTACATCATTTGAAAGTTTATATTAAAAGCTATCATTTGAACCATGAACAATTTTAACACACTAAATTGATCTATGATAAAAATGAGTAACTAATTATTTTTTCAAAAGTCAAAAACTTTAAAGTCTTGCCCAAAAAAAATCCCCGCATTTCCCCATACTCTTTTTACTATCAAGATCTAGTTTCTTGTCCTAAAAATAAAATGAAAGAAATACCAGGCACCTTGGAGTACCGTTTTTGAGTTATAATCAAATATAGTTAAAAATATCATGCAAATGGGTAGTTTTTACCTATCAATGAGTATAAATTCAAAAAAGTTTATGTTGGTTTGTCAAAAAAAAAAAAAAATGTTTCTCATTATTGATTAATCATTTCATACATTTTTCCCTTGAGTTTCATGAAATGTCTTGATGATATTCATCATTTAATGATCAATTAGTCCAAAACCCAGTTTTCAAAAGAAATAAAAAGTAGGGTCATAAATAACACCAAGTATCCTAAATTAAAAGTTTTTTAAAAATAATTTTTGTAAAAAAAATATATTTTAAAGTTAGTTAAAATAAAAATTTTATAAAAATTAACAAAAATGACAAAATAGTCCAAAGCACCTAATCATACTTTTTGTCGCCTCATTGTATGGAACTGCCCCCTAGTGCAATGTAGGAGCACTCACCCTACGTGTGATTTGGTTCAATTCAATTCAAGGGAGGAGGAGGAGCAGTGGTAGAGTGTCCGTCCCGGGATTTCCCGGTCGGGAATTCCCAATTCCCGGGAATCGTAATTTCATTCCAGGAAATTCTCGACATGTATGAAATTGTTTCTCTGGAAAAGTCTGAAAACCTCCGTAATCATTTTGTAATCACGCCGTATTTATTGAACGAAAACCCACAAAAGTTCGAAAAATATATGAAAAATCGCGCAGCAGGTAGAAAGATTGTGTTTTCTCGAAACTAACATTCATGCACTTGTTTCCCTTTGGCTTTGGAAGCTAGATTTACTTCAAAACCTCAAATTGAAGAGTATATTCTTTTTTTTTTCATATGAAGAGCAAATATGTAAAGTGTTCAGAAAAACGAAAAATTATTGGAATAATCAAACAAATAAAAACATAATTTTTTTATCAACCCCTAGTTGCATGGATGAATTCTTCAATTGACTTATTCAGATTTTTTTTATAGATCGTTAAACTGTTTTTAATTTATCATTGTTGAAAACAGTTTGATCAATTTGATTAAAAATAAGTTAAAAGAAACATTCTGAAGTTTACATTTTGCACAAATTATGGGCTCGTATGCATGAAAGGTTCGATAAGCTGTGTATATTTGAATCGAAGTCCAGGAATATTTAAAGGAGGTAGTGTCGAGGCAGCCCTGCTTTAGTATTAGTACATACTGCGACGTCACAATCACGAAAAATCTGTTAATTTACTAGGAAATTTGCCTTTTTCGTTGATAATCTGAAGAATTTTCTGGAGATGTTCCATTTTTTATACCTGTTATTCCAGAAGGATTCTTGCTCTTCAAGTTCGGTATGAAAAAAGTTGGATTTTCGAGTGATTTTTGTATGAAATAGACCATCGAAGTTAGAAAAAATGGTGGATTTTCCCTACTCAAATTTGCAAAACTTTAAAATTAGTTCAAAGTCTTCCATGAAAATGATCAAGTCAGTGCAGTTTATGATCATTATTACAAAAAAGTTATCAAAAACAAACTTTTATACAAAACCACAATTATTTATTGGTACTTTAGTAAATCGAGTTAACAATCATCAATTGATGTTAATTGTTCTACATAAGAATTGAATATGGTAAACCAATTAGATAAAAATCATTAAAATCAGTTGAACACTCAATAACTACCAGCTAGCCCTTTTTAAAGAAGATTTTTTCTTCGTTTTTGAACGTTTCAGCTTCAAGATGACATTGCGTTCATTATTAAAATGAGAAAAAAAAACATAATGCAATCTTTAAAGGACCAGAAAATTTCATAACATAGTGAAATAGGGGTCTTACAACACAATAAAAATGAAATTGGAACTCGTTTTCGTTCTAAAACATGTTTTTCTTCGAAATTTCTGCCATTCGCATATAAATTCTCGATACATTCGTTTTTGTGACGTCACAAAAAAAATCCAATATGGATCTCGACACTACCTTATTTAAATATTCCTTGAATCGAAGTGCATATATTTTCATGATTTTGAATTTTTCCGGGATCCTGGGAATTCCCGGGAAATAGGCCACCAGATTTCCCGATTCCCGGGAATGAGAAAATGGCCGGGAAATGGACACTCTAAGCTGTGGGCAGCTGTACACTCATTTGCAACTGACTCCCTCCCCTCAGGAGAGGGGGCCTCCTTATCTCGCCTACCCACAATATGATTCGCTCTTTGAAAGTAAAGGTTCATTTTTACCAAATATTTACGTTCTGTTTTATTGACTGATTTTTTAATATTTGGAAACTCACTTACATCTTCCATCCAGTCTTTATTTTTGAAAAAAGAAAACTTCGAAATGAATACAAACTTTATTGTATATTTTTGGTTTCTGCTAGTTGATTTTTCCGAACTGACTCTGATTAAATATTTAATTCATGGTAATATGTTTATTGATTAATATGTTATGACATGGTCGTAGTACTGGGAGGGGAGGGGGGGGGGTTTGGGGGTTAAACCCCCCTCCCCATGAGGATCCAAAACATGTGAAACAAAATGTTCTTCTCTAAACTCAAAATTTTAAATTCCTAATCAAATTTTGATGAACGACTACAATGAATCTAGAGTAACAACCTCAACTCAGAACTACGACCAAAATCTCAAAATCTCTTCCCAGGTTCACAATTCTACTACAATTTTTCCATAATTTTCCCACTAATTGAGAGATATTTGAAGTCTGTACTTTAAAAACGCTATCAAAAGTTATTCACATAAGAGCGTGATTTTTTGGTACAGTACTTAGTCTCGAATATCGAACTTTCAATAAGATTAAACTCACTTGGGTTACCTGATTGCCCGAATTTTATTCGAATGTTTTTACTTTATTTTCAAAATTAAAGAAAAAAAATGTATAGCGTGATAACAATTATGTATTTTGTGTCCAAAACATTTTTTAAAAGTTTATCCAAATAAACTGGCTGATGTTTTCGATGAAAAAAAAAAACAACTTTTCGATCTGATTTTCTTCTAGATTTTAATTGAAAAATTCCTAAATTTTAAATTGTAAAATTTTAAATCGAATGCCCGGATTTGGTAAGGTTCTAAAATAAAATTGACCAGATTTGCCCTGCTCGGATAGGTTAGGAAAAATATCTGATTTACTTATGTTTGAATCATTTCCAATATTAAAATCGTTTGAAATTTAAATAAGATTCATGTTCTATGTTCGAAACTCGTCATTCCGGAATATTAAAAGTAAATATTTTAAATAATGCATTTTTAAGATTCAGATTTGAAACTCTTAACTCTTAACTCTTTAACTCTTAACTCTCATGCAGAATTGAATCTTAAAAAAGTCCCATAATGGTCATCCAGAATTCAAATATATCCATCATTCGAAATTTTTATTCAGTTTCACTAGTTGAATTACGTATAAATAATTGGAGAAAAAAAACCATATTGATAATCAAATCGGTTTTAAATCAGAATTTCAAAAATTTTATTCAGGTTCAAAATGCAAAATGTGGATTCGGTACTGAAATTCAAAATTGCTCAAAACAAAACACAAAAAAGATGAAAACCACTATTATAAAATACGATCTGAACTCCTTTTCAAAATTTCGTTCTTTGATAAATCTAAATTTGAATTTTTTTTCACAGGATTTAAAAAATAAAACAAATTATTAATTTTGATTTATTGTTGTTAAAATAATTTAATCTTAAGGTTCAGGAAAATTCAGCTGGATGTATATTATATTGGTTTGATGTTTAACATAATTAATATTGTTGAGAGTACATCTGATTTGAATTTGAAAAATTTTTCGTTCAAATGTAGCTAGCATTCAAGATTCCTCATTTATTTTTTAAAGCTTCAAAAAACTGAACACTTTTAAGATCCATTTTATAACTGAATAATTATAAATGAAGAACTAATAATATGAAAGAACTTAAACCCGAATAATCAGATACTCTTATTCACTTTTATTACTATTCTACGTGTTTGCATATTTCAAGCAAAAATGTTATAGGAAAAATTTAATCACCAAACTCCCCCCTTCAAAGAGGCAGTTCTTCCTACGGCCCTGTGATTTGATATTTATATGTTTAACTTGATTATCAAACTAAACTTCGAACTGAACCCTAATCCGAATATTTTATTTGAATTCTTGATTTGAATCTTGCTTTTTGAAAATGAGTTAAAAATGTGATTTCCAAATCTGACAACGAGTTTTTACTTTCCAGATAATCAATTAATGAATCAAAAAGCGAAATTGGTATCAAATCACTTAACCACAAATCACTTAGCCTTCTGATACGAATTCTTTCTTTAGTGATTTACTTGAGATTCAATTTGTAGATCTAAATAAAAATTGCAAATGTTGAAACTGTTTCGGATTTTTCAATTGTGGATCACTAGAAATGTTATAATAATTCGAATTTCAAATTTATTTCACATTCCAAAATGATGAGTTTCGAACATGGAAGATGAATCCAGTTAAGGTTTCAAATGCTTAACCAAGATTCGAACATTTTTGAAGTTCATAATTAGAATAGGTCTTAGCATATATATATAAAAAATATAAAATACTTAATAAATAATAAATTTATATACATATATAAAAAATAATATGATTCAGTAGTTTCATAAACTCACTCTTACCACATTACCATTTCGTTAACCGTCCTTGATTTAATCTGCAGCTTGTCTGATTACAAGCTGCAGAACACCTGAACACACAGAGCTGGTGCAGATTTGAAGGAAAACTAATTATTCCCAAACGCTTTTTGCAGCCACTCTGCAGCTTCCCAAAAACAGCAAAATGTTAAGGGGCAGGAGGTGTTAGGATTCTGCCATTCTCTTGGTTTGGTAATCTTGTTCTCGCGCAGCATCCCATTCCGAGCATCAGTTGTGTTGGCTCGACATGATATCCTCCAAATATAATTTGTTGTACACACAAAAACCGCCACTTTCATCATATCAATATTCTTCATCTTTGCCTGTTAGCGTACGCCATTTTCCCCGAGTGTATCTTTTATCCTGCTCGTTTGATGAGGTGACTTCAGCTTCGGCAGGGATGGAAGGAGTTGAGCTGAGTTGCCAGGAACGGTCTCCGTCATTTTGCCTCTTAGTGTTTCATCGTTCGAACCAAATTGATCTAATTTTTCCTCATAACGGTTTTCATCCCGGAGGAGTTCCGCGCGTTCCACTTCCTAGCGTCAAACATCAAAAAGTGTACGCGCGTGGCAAGATTGTCACGTAATCGACCCCCCTCGCGTCTTGCGTCTTGCGCTCAGATACGCCACAGAACAAACCGGGAGGACACACTTTATGATGAGAGGGAATATGATGGCTGGATGGTTGGTTGGATTTTGATGCTGCCTCAGCTTGGCCGTCGTCCTCGGTTGACGGTTCATAAAGATAATGTAAGTATTATGTCATCACATCTCATCATACTGTGTAGCGTGGCTCTTCTGTGCCTCGAAGCCACCCGGAAATGGCAAAATCGTGGGGCGTGAAGATTTTAGCACACTTTCTCGGGAACTGCCAGGCGTTACTTCGATGTTTGATGATGAACAGATTGCCTTGGCAGTGTGGAAGATTTACGCGAAATCTGGTTTTATTTTTTAGAAGAAGATTCAAAAACATAATTTTCCTAGGAATGGTTTATTGGCGAATTAACATATCTTTGAACGCTCTCAATCTATCACAACTTCTCAAATAAAACCTTTGAAGAAGTTTATTCTCCCTTATCAAATTGCTTTTCCAAATATTTGTCTTTTTTGTAAAAATTTGATTTTTAATTCTAAACTTTTGGGATCGATAATTATTCATTCGAATCCTTATGATCTGGAACTTGGCAACACAACTCAATCGAGTATCGTTCAGTACAGTGTAAGAATCCAATTATGAGGACCATTATCTTTCGGTCCTTTGATGGGGTGGACCTGTCCCGAGAAACTTTGGCGATTGTGGTGGAATAACCGATTGGCCAGATTTCTATATATAAAAAAAACCCTTCGCTCCCCATACAATCTGTTCCAATCAATTTCATTACATTGCTGCAAGCAGCCAAATACTAAACCTCATTCCTGAAAATGACCGGAAGTTGAGTACTTCCTGGTGGATGGAGCTGTATAAACGAAAATCCTTAGACAGGCCTAGCTACCTTATCGTGTTTCGTTTCGTGAGTGCTAAGTAACGATAGACCGGAAGTTTATTATCGAGTGAAAGTAAACAAAGTTATGTAGATGTTCAGAATTATGGATGTTCAGAAAGTGATAAAAACACTCTTCACTGCATGCACAAACTTGATTGAGGAATGTGGAGTCAAAAATGTGGAGAGCATGCATGTCTTCAAGATGTCTCCAATCACCAGTTTTTTAACTTTTGAGCAAAAATTTTGAATCAAAATTTCATTTTTTATATTTATAAAAATAAATTTCTGTCTATCTGTCTGCCTGTTCCTTATAGACTCAGGTTGCCAGAAATTTTTCAGCACGTATCCGAGCCAAACAAATTCTTTCAATTTTATTAAAAAACCTGTGCAAAAATCCGGACATTTGTTTTTTAAATTGAAGATCAAAACCTGGGGAACATGCTGGTAAGTTTTGTTGAAACTCATAAATTACTCAGCAAAAACAAGAAAAAAAGGATGTTTTTTTTTTTAATCATCGACAGATTGTAAATCGTATTTCAGGCTTCCAAAAAACCTCCCATGATTATTTTTATAACACTTACTGACAAAAAACTTAGTTTTGGAGACATAAATAAATAAAAATTTGAGACACAGTTTTTTGATTTTCTAGAAAAGTGAATAAATCCGGGCAAAATCTGAGCATTTTTCAATGAAATCTGGGCTACCAGGACGCGCCGAACTGTTTCCAAATTTAGTATGAATTATCCGGGCAATCTTGCAACCTTACACTCATGAACTACTGGACCGATAAACTTGAAATTTGGTATGTAACCGTCTTCAAGACTGGGGATGGTTTCTATAATAGTTTCAGAACCTTCAGACTTGATGCTCTCAAACAAATTTATCATATCATATGACCAACTCACACAATTTGTAAGCAATATCAATAAAATTTTGTACAAAATGTATTTTTGAACATGTTTTGTAATATTCAGTTGGTTTGTTATATGAAGCTCCCTTGCCATTTTTGAAAGGTCATCCTCCTTTCAACATTTCCATGTAAAATTCATATAAAATGTTCAAGAACTTGTACCAGTTTTGATCTATCATGTTAAAATTTGGTATACAATTAAAAAATATTTACTTGGTTCCAAGACAATTCGATTTTAATGAGTGTTATTTAAAACATTATTTTGAATTGAAGGGTAAAGTTTACAATGTATTCTTCTAAATAACAGATTTTTTTTTTTAATCTGAGTCAAATATTCTGATTTTTAATATAAAAAAAGAATTTTTTTTTTAAAGCACATCAGGTGAGCTAAAAGGTTGCCGAAATTCCAAAAATATCTATTAGTTCACAGAATTCTCAGAATTTTGAACATTTTAAATCACAGAATCTGTGTCAAAGAACACAGAATTTCAGAAATATGCACAGATTTCACAGAGTTTTTTTGTTTTGTTTTTTTCTTAAAGTTAAATTTTTCTTGTCAAAATAAATTTTGAATGTTTCTCTTGAAATAAGAAGAATACGATAAAATTTGTAATGATAGGTAATTGATTTTTTTTTTTAATTTAAATGTATAAAAGAAGCAATTTGATATAATTTTTACTCATTGGCATTTGAATTGGTTTAAAGTGAGGGTTTATAAGTTTTTTTTTTCTTTAACAATTATATTTGCTTTAACTCTGTTGTCACCTTGATTCGTGGGCCGAGCTAGTTTTAAGTACAGGTGTGTCTGCCTCTGCATGCAAAATTATCCTTGCTGGTTCAGCTTTTTATCGATGGTTGATTCTATGGTTCAGAATCGTAGAACCTATGGTAGCGGCTTAAAGTGGCGTTTTCTCAACAATGACTATTCCGACTCGCACAAATTTTATGTCACTCAACTTCACAGGCTGGCGCGCTTAAGACCCGCTGGTTTTCTTTTGAATCGGATTAAAAAATCAAAATGACTTTTACTTTAAATTAAACAGTAAAATGTATTAACCGAACGACATTTATTATAAAGGCTGATGTTTATTGGCTAGTATCAAGAGCTACACTAAAGTCGCCAAGAGCCGATCTCGTTCTTCTCAACCGCTTCGGTTCTTATCAGTTTAATCTCCTGCTCAATTTTCTACTACTGATGATTATTTCTCTTATCAATTTAATTTGATGATTGAAGACGGTTAGAGATGCTCAATTATCAAACTCATTATAACAGTTGACAAGATCTAAGACCACAGCCAACATTACCGGCCTCCTTGAACTAGCTTCAAAATTATTAAACTAAGCTAACTAAGCTATAATTAACATTATACAAAATAAATACACGAATTGATGCTACTCTCCTCGACGGAATCCCTGTTCTCCGGCTCGGCTGTATTCGAACATGGCAAAAAACAAAGCCGGTACACGGAACGCTTGTAGATTCCATTTGTTGTTCGAACGGTGACCACCCTAACAACTCCGTCGCCACCAGGATGAACTGCGATGACTCGTGCCAACGGCCAGTAGAGTGGTGGAAGGTTATCTTCTCGCAGAACAGCAATGCTTCCAATTTTTATCTCCCTTGGACTGATGTTGTTGTGGGAATTCTGCAACTCGGTGAGGTACTCTTTCCGCCAACGTTCCCAAAAGTGCTGGTACATTTGCTGTCTTTGCTGGTAGTGGGAAAGGCGGTTGAGGGGAGTGTTTTGGTAGTTTTGATCGGGGAGATCAGTCATTCGAGAGCCAATCAAAAAATGTGAGGGGGTTAGAGCATCGATATCTGATGGATCATCTGAGAGAGGAGTCATAGGCCTGGAATTGAGGGCAGCGCTGACCTGGACGAGCAAAGTGCTGTAGTCTTCATAAGACATCTGACGAGTGCCGATCACTTTTTTGAGCGAGGTTTTGACGTTACGAACTGCAGCTTCCCACAGTCCTCCAAAGCTAGGGGCACGAGGGGGAATGAATTTCCAATTGATTCCTTGCTGGGCGAATTCGCTAGATATGGTATTCTGAGTGGTCTTGTGTTGCAACATATCATACAGCTCCTTCAATTCACGCTTCGCGCCAACAAAGGTTGTACCGTTGTCGGAATGTATTTCTGCAGGAATTCCATAGTGTCCGATGAATCTACGAAAGGCTGAGAGAAACGACGTCGTAGTTAAATCACCCACACGTTCCAGGTGCAGTGCCTTTGTTGTGAAGCACACAAAAACCGCTATGTAGCATTTAGGGGAAGCAGCTCGCCGATGGGGTGGCTTCAGATAGAATGGTCCACAATAATCAACTCCTGTGAATTGAAAGGGCCGACTTGCTCGAACTCTCACATCTGGAAGCTGTCCGGTTGGCTGTTGTGTAGAAATTGGGTTGGCTCGGAAACACTGATGACATTTGCGCAAAACCTGTTCGATGACTCTTTTGCCATGAATTGGCCAAAACTCTTGTCTAAGCACTGAAAGGGTTAATTTTTGGCTCCCATGGAGAGTTTTGAGGTGGTAATATTCTACAATCATCGTGGTTAAAGGATGGGAGGACGGTAATACCACTGGGTGCTTGACGGAATACATTTCCTCTGAATTTCGCAAACGACCTCCTACGCGAATAACACCTTCCGGGTCCAAAAAAGGTTGCAAAAGTTTGATGGGGGATTTTTGAGAAACGATGAAATGCCTTTGGAGGCTTCTTAATTCCTCTTTATAATGTTCCTGCTGCGCCTTTTTAAGTAAGACCGTCTTAGCCTTGTTGATTTCTTGGACAGTTAAAAAAGGGGAACGATTTTGTTGAGTGGGAAATTTTAGATTGTTGAAAAACCTTAGACAATATCCAATTATTTGTAGTAGCTTGGGGAAGTTGTTGACAATTGTAAACAAGAAACTGTGCTCAGGTGCTTGGCAAACGACATTTACATGTTTTCGTTTTTCCAATTCCGCTTCATTCAATTCCTCAATATCCTTTTCTATTGGCCAATTATTTTCTCCTTCAGCTAGCCATTCTGGCCCGTGCTTCCAAAGTCGGTTTTCTAAAAAATCAATTACGTGCAGGCCTCGTGAAACCAGATCCGCAGGGTTCTCCTTTCCAGCAATATGATACCATTTATGTGGATAAGTGTGTGTTTGTATGCAGGAAACCCGATTTGCTACGAAGGTTTGCCAGGTGTTTGGCTGAGCCTTCAACCAGTTGAGTACCACCGTTGAATCTGACCAGAATACAGATCGAACGGATTCCATACCAAGCGCTTTAATAATTCTAGAATGCAGAAGAGCAGCTTCTTTGGCAGCACAAAGTTCCAATCTCGGTAATGTCAATCTTTTCAAGGGCGCAACTCGTGACTTCGCAGACAGAAGTGTAATATGAACTTTGCCCTCAAAATCGATAGTTCGTGCATAAATGCAAGCTCCGTAGGCTAGTTCGGATGCATCGGCGAAACAGTGCAGTTGAACCTCTTTTGACTGGGGGGCAAAGGCGAATCGATTCAACCGTAGATCCTTCAGACGTGACAGTCCATCGTAAAACGTTGTCCACTTATTTTCAATGTTTGAAGGAACAGTTTCATCCCAGCCAGTTTGAAGAAGTGCTAACTCTTGCATGATGATCTTTGCGCTTACTACAACAGGAGCTATTAAACCTAAAGGATCGAATAATTTTGCAATGACGGATAATATTTGCCTTCTGGTCCATTGTTCTGTTAGATATTGAACCTCATTAACAAAAAGGAATTCATCGGAACGTGGGTCCCAGGAAATACCCAATGTTTTAACTTTTTCGCCTGGACTGAAGTCAAAAGTAACCGTTAAGTTCGTTCCCAGCATTTCGACAGGCAGGTCACGTAACACTTCTGCTTTATTGGAACAAATTTTTCTCAAGGCAAATCCACCTTTCTTCAGAAGCAAAATTAGCTGGTCTCGAAGTTCAATTGCATCTTCTACCGTTGCAGCACCGCTAATGGCATCATCGACGTAAAAATCATGTTCTAACACATTTCGAGCAGCTGGAAAGTTCTTGCCTTCATCTATCGCTAGTTGCTTGAGACACCTGGTGGCCAAGAAGGATGAGGAGGTCAATCCGTATGTTACTGTTATGAGCTCAAAAACTTGTATAGGATCATCTGAGGAGAATCGCCAGAAAATACGTTGCAGAGGATAATCATTTGGGTGGAGCAGCACTTGTCGGTACATTTTCTCCACATCACCTACTAACGCCACTTCATGTTTTCGGAAGCGGAGTAGTAAATCGAGGAGATCATCCTGAATAATTGGACCTTTCAATAAACAATCGTTCAAAGAATATCCGCTTGTGGTACGCGCTGATCCATCAAATACAACACGCACTTTTGTTGTTGTGCTCGATTCCTTTAAAACTGCATGGTGCGGAAGATAATAAACATTGTGTTTATTATCCCCACCATTTTCCTCTGTTTTTTCATCACCAGAAACTTTCCTCATGTGCCCAAGCGCCAAATACTCCCTCATAAATTCGTGATACTGAGCTTTCATTTCAGGATTCCGTTCCAACTGAACCTCCAAGTTATTAAAACGCTTCAATGCGGAGTTCCGAGACTCACCTAACATTCGATCCATAGTTATTTGTTTTGGCAATTTTACAACATAGCGTCCGCTTTCATCCCTCCCATGGGACCTTTGAAAATTTTCCTCACAATCTTTTTCTTCCTTTGACCATACGGGCTGATCCTCCAAAGATTCAATCGTCCAAAATTTTTCAAGCAAACTTTCCAAATTATCCAACGATGTTGCTACGTTACAGCTTACTGTGGAACTAGACTGCTGAGAAACTCCTCCGGATACCACCCAACCAAAAACAGTATCAATTAACACAGGCAGGTGCAACCCCAAAGAAACTCGTTTCAATTCCTTTTGGTAAAGAAATTGGTAAAAATGCTCTGCTCCGATCAATAGATCTATGCGGTTTGATTTGGTGAACTCTAGATCAGCTAGTGAAAAATGTTGAGGAATTTCCCAAGTAGAAACATCGATATCGGTTGATGGTAAATTAGAGGTAACGCGCTGAAGCACTAGAAAATCTAAATTAACCTGGAAGTCAGTTATCCTAGAACTGACAACAGCAGTAACTGCATGACGTGAACGAGATTCTGACTGGCCGACCCCGCAAACGGGAACGTTAACAATTCTGCGTTTAAGCTTGAGTGATTGACACAACCTTTCGCTTATTATGTTAGCTTGTGATCCATTATCTAGCAATGCTCTGGCTAAATGTTTTCTGCCGCTTGAGTCTCGAACTAACAAAACCACCGTAGATAGAAAGATGCATGATGAGCCACTCTTAATTCCAACGTTGAATGATCCCACGGAATTTTGCTGCTCAACTGGTTCACTGGTTTGATTCCCTTCCTCAGCCTCGCTCGGTACCTCCACTTGATTAACGCTTGCTTCTGTGGTCGCATTTGAGTATCCAGGATGGATTAGAGAATGATGCTTTTTACTACAAGTGCGACATCGGAAACGCGTGTTGCAATCTCTGGCCCAATGACCGCTTCTTAAACAACTGCTGCAAAGTCGCTTTCTCCAGCGGATTTCCACACCGTATAATAGGACCGTGATCGTGACTCGTTCCGTAGTTCGAACCAAGAAAAGAGTAAAGCTCCCAGGTAACACCAATTAAACACCGTGAACCTTTGGACATGCACTCACCTAAGGCTTGTGCAAACTAAGCCTTGTAATACTGTTTTAGTCGTTGGCTCAGTAAACCAAAAGAAAACTGCCGGTTGTTTTACTACGCCAGACCCACCGTATATGTCGTGCTTCAGAAGATGCCTTTTAGAGATCCGCAGGTTTCAGCATGTCCCTTGCCACTCGATTCGGTTGAATATCGTTCGATTAACATGAAAGGGGTAAAGAAATTCCCAGGTAACACCACTTAAAAGGAATTTAACTTCTGGACAGGCACTCACCTGAGGCCTGATAGTGCAAGGCCTTGTATATAATAAATCAATTTTCCTTAGATGACCAGTTTGATACAGATAATTATCCTCAGAAGCATCCAATGTGTTGCCGATGTACGTCACAACGTTCGATGCGTTATTTGAATACCAGTCCAACAGAATTCAGCAAGCATGAAATGAATAAAAGATTCACGAAGCACCACCAAAAGTGATTTAAAGGAATTGGACAGCCACTCACCTGTGGCCTGAAATGTCAAGGCCTTGAATATTCATAAATAGACTCCTTCCGAAATGTCTGCTAACTTGGGTGCTTGTTTGCCAATAGCAAATGTTTCATGCAAGTCGACAACCACAGCATGCAAATAGATGGCTGCCGAAATATTTCACCAACAGATGCAGTGATGCAGTTGCAGCGTAATGGCGATTGGCGCCCAGGCTTGGCTTGGCCAAGAACAATACCAATCATGCAACAAAGGAATTACTAAGCTCTGCCGCGCAATCCTGGTCACGGCACCATTAAATGTTGTCACCTTGATTCGTGGGCCGAGCTAGTTTTAAGTACAGGTGTGTCTGCCTCTGCATGCAAAATTATCCTTGCTGGTTCAGCTTTTTATCGATGGTTGATTCTATGGTTCAGAATCGTAGAACCTATGGTAGCGGCTTAAAGTGGCGTTTTCTCAACAATGACTATTCCGACTCGCACAAATTTTATGTCACTCAACTTCACAGGCTGGCGCGCTTAAGACCCGCTGGTTTTCTTTTGAATCGGATTAAAAAATCAAAATGACTTTTACTTTAAATTAAACAGTAAAATGTATTAACCGAACGACATTTATTATAAAGGCTGATGTTTATTGGCTAGTATCAAGAGCTACACTAAAGTCGCCAAGAGCCGATCTCGTTCTTCTCAACCGCTTCGGTTCTTATCAGTTTAATCTCCTGCTCAATTTTCTACTACTGATGATTATTTCTCTTATCAATTTAATTTGATGATTGAAGACGGTTAGAGATGCTCAATTATCAAACTCATTATAACAGTTGACAAGATCTAAGACCACAGCCAACAAACTCTATTCAAAATGATTTCCTTAAATGTAATATCTTTGAAATTTTAACGAATAATTCTGAACTACACTGTGTTTTTATTCTTTCTGAGGCAAAACACTTCTTATGTATAAATGAAAATTACTGATAAAGCTTAAAAAATTTAAGATAATACAAGATTTTAGAACTTGTTAGGCTTACCAATTACAATGTTAAATCAAATGTATTACCATATAATAAGAAAAATTAATGTTATTTTACAACTGCTACAGTATGAAAATTTTGATTATATGTTCTTATTTGGATTATGAATCCTGAACCTGAATCTGGGTTTAGAGGTTTGATAGTTAAAATGATTTCTAATTTTTATCTTATTTTAATGTTAATTCCAAATTCTTATTTAATATTTTAAAATTAATACATTTTTACCCCTGCCGTAACTTTTTTTGGTTGTTTTTACTGCCAAAAATAGCAATAAAAATTTTGGAAGCGATTCATTCCGTTCTGAATTTGCGCAAAAAGCTTTAATTTTGTATGAATATTTTTATGAATTATAAAAAATGTACTCAACAGTCTAAAAAATATATCTTTAAATTTAAAATATTCCTTGCAGCACATTCCATTTAAACACAACTTTAACCTTATTTTTACCTCAGAAAAAAATAAGATGTTTGCAAAAAATAAACAAAAAATATGATTTTAATTTAAACGTATTTGACTGCTCATTTAAAAGCTTTTTAACCGTAGGATAAATATAAAAAAAATACAAAAAACTTCTTTGCATAGCCAATGATTTTGTTGATCAATTTAACCATGACAAAAACATTTCTTGAAGTTTGTGAAAGCTCTTGCCAGCAAAACCCGCCATTTAAAAATTCAACGAGTTCAGATTTTTATTTTGAAATATAATCGAAAAAACCATTTGACAGCAAAAGTCAATCTGAATCTCTCTTTTTTTATACTTTTTATTTTGAAAGGGATAAAACTTTTGCTTTCACCCTCTCCGTTTTAAAGAATTTACATGATACTTATCTTAGATTTCATCGTACAATGCACATCTTTTCAGGTATGTTACTTTTTTTTCATCACTTTGATTTTCGTTTTGAAGTATGCTTGCTAGTTCCTCTGATGGTAGTAAATCATTTCTTTGTAGCGAATATTTTCTGCACTCTAGCAGTAAATGCTTCCATATTGGCGTTTCCATTTTTTCCAGGATGTATTGATGTGTGATTCTCGTATGTCCGGTCCTCAGCCTAGTGAAAATTTTCTGCTCTTTTCTTAGAATCTGGGTTCTGAATATGAATCTGATTTTTGAATCTTGATCAGAACTTCGAACAGGAATTCAAAATCTAAACAATGAGTCTATCAAAACTGAATCGAATTCTCATTCCTAATCAGAATTTTTAATTTCAAATATGGATTCAAATTTGAACCCTGAGTGTGAATCCTGAATCCGAACTCTGATATTTTTCCAGCAATTGGAAAAAAAAATCTGAACTCACATTTAGAATATACCTACATTTATATAAATCTGAATATTAACCTGAATCCGGGAACTGAAATCTGAATTTGCTTCTGAATTCTGAATCTTAATCTGAAGTCTTTATCTCAACTCAAAATCGGAATTCTTTTCTTTGAATCTGAATGTTAACTTTGAGTAAATTGAGCTTTGAATTTGAACACTTACAAAAATAAGTAATTTTATAAAATTGATCCATAAGTTTCGAATCCTCATTTTAAAGAGCAATTTATACTCCGCATAATTTCACCGTGCTGGTGTCGCGCTTTTTGAACATTAAAAGTACCAAAAACAAATTTTACTTCTATTCTGTACACATAAAATCAAGATTGTTTTTTTCAATTGTCCTACCCATATGTTGATTAAAATCAACATTAGTAAACGAAAGAAAATTGGATGGAAAAATGGCTTGAATTAAAAAGTTTTCGAATCTTATTTCTGCATTTGAATTCTGTATCAGTATGTTAGTTTGAAAAAATTTACATAAATTATGCTTCAGAACGGTTGAAAAAAAAAATCGAGGATAAAAAATTCTTCAAATCAGTTCCTTAAAATGAACCAAAAGCTGTTTGACGAAATAAGCAAAATAACATTTCTGATCAACGCATTTTGAGGTTGATACGCTTTGAACATAAGGCATGAAAGAATTTTATCAAATTAAAAACTAAAAATTAAAAAAAATTAGTCTAATTTTTATACCTTTTGATGAAATATTTTAGCTTTTATACGTTAAAACGGCATAACGAAAGCTCTGGTGTTTTTTTTTTTTTTTTTTAATTAAGATGAAAATACAGTTAAAAATAGATAGCTTAAAGCTTTTATGAAGGTTTTTTTTTAATATTTAGAAAGTGGAATATGAGAGTATTTATGTATGCCCCTATCATGTTTGTAATATGCTGTTATACCGTAAAAACAAGTAAAATTGAATAAATTTATGATTTACTTGATTTAAACTTAGAATCTTAGCTCAAATCCACATCTTAAGAGAGTATTGAAGATCTCACAACACATTTGATAACGTTTTTCTTAAGAATGCACTGATTCCATAGCATGGCAAACCTAACTTTTGATTTATTCCAAGAAATTATGAAAGATATTTATAAAATTACAGCTTTGTCGTATACGAGTTATCAATTTCAAGTCTTGTCTACAAAATAATATGAAACTAGCTGACCCGGTAAACTTCGTTTTACCTTCTAATGTATAAATTGTAATGAATGTTAAATTTCATCTACACGTCCTTAACTGCATCGTGTTCGCAAATCGATTTTTATGGAAATAGTAACAAAATTGTATGGCTTGTGTCCCATTTAAAGTTGAATTTGTATAGGGACCTTCCATAAAAGGTTAGATTCTTGAAACTATTATACAAACCATCTCTGACCCGAAAAACCCTCGGATACCAAATTTCACTTCATTCCGACTGACCATTAATACGTGATGGTGTTACAAAGAAAACGCCTCCATTTTTAAATATAAGATTAATGCCAATGAAACTGAAATTTTGCTTAAAACACTAAAAGACGCATTGAGCCCGCACGGTTTGAGGTTCAGCAATTGAGACAACTTTTACAAGAAAATCGTTTTCTCAAAAAATTAAGGAGATTTCTATATGAAAATAACTCCAATGTATAGAGAACAGATGTCTTCTCATGTGTATACAGTTTTTATTGATGCTCATATTTTTTGAATATCATTCTAAAAATATCTGATGGCGTGTAAAGCCTGTTTCTCTTCTGATCAAGGCGTCAGCATCCTAGATTTACGAGGTGGAGTTGTGATGACTTTTTTAGTAAAATACATTGATCGACTCGAGTATTTTATTCATTTAGCGATTGCTGGCTTTTGCTGCTGAGCAGATGGCTACCTTATATGCTGCCATCTGGAGTATGATATGTTCTATTAAAAAGACAATTATAAAACTGTATATTTTTTATTTTTTTACGATTTTAACTAAGATTTGGTGAAAAACATTAATTTTTAAAGACTAAGTTCACCAAAATTGTAAATCCCAAAACTTTTTTTAACAGCATCATTAACCTGATTTTGCCTAAAAAATGTTCAAGAGTAATTTGATTTCAGCTCAACCACGAGCTTAACATTTAAACATTTTCCACGCATTAGCCGAGCAATTTGTCTAAATTTTCGAGGCAGCCGAATTAATATTCGTCAGAAGAGCCACTTCCTCGAATCTGGCAATTGCAGCACGTCTTCCTCGTCGTCGTCGTCATGTTGCTTTTTTTTTGCTTCTTATTTCGGGTGTGTGAAGCGGGACTTTCCGGAAGCAATCTGTTTCGCTGACGCTCCGTTTCCATCAAAATGGTTTTCGAGAGTGCCGAATCGGTTCTTCGTCGAAAATAGGCATTCAATTTGCGCTTCGTTTATCTTGCCTTTCACCCAAATTGGTCGTTTTGGTTCGCTGACTTGGGAGGGATCCGGCCGGTATCGTTTTACAAACTTAGCTGTATTTATTTTCTTTCCCCGCAAACGAAGTTGGGCTGGTTTTTCCAGCATTTGAGAAACGGTTTTCTTTTTCCTTCAGTTTTAATTTATTTATGTTACAAATGGTGTGTGGTTGCAATGTTTGAGGATATGTTAAAAAAAATTCTGTTTTAAAAAAAATCTGGAATTGAAAATCAAATGCCGAATTTACACTTAAATAAAGAATTGGATAACGTTGAAATTCTTGTTTTTTATCAATAAATCAAGTGGAAAGCATACATTTATTCGGACCGAATCACATCTGTATGCAAATTATGTTTTGGAAATGAAGAAAAAGCTTTTTCAAGATCTTATGGTTCTGATTTTCTGCCACGTTGATGATTTTGATTCACTTTTGTTGATTTTGCAATATGTATAGTATGTGGATTAATGGTGGATTCGATTCGTAGCGATGGATCATGTGTATATCAGAATGCAACGCAACGCTCTTCTTTGATTCAAATCTATTCATTTTACTGGCTTTATCGAATGAAGGGCCTGATTTGTACAAAAGTGATTTTTTCGGCTTCCATCCACTGAATTTGTCGCTTCATCATAAAATTGAGTTCGTTTTATGCATTGCGTTTCATACGATAACTTGCGGCAAAAATACAGTGTTTGAACCATAACAACATATTTTTATTCAATCCAATCATGTTGCAGTCTTCGGTTGAAATATTTGTCCTTTTTTAAGCTTTAAGTTAAATATTCATAAATAGCAATCAGTCGATGAATAAAAAAACTAATTAATAAAAAACCAGTATTTTTTCATCCAATCGAGAAAAAATGAGTGTGAGGGAATTGAAGAGGAGAAGGGGGTTTCCATACAATTTTTTGTATAACTGAAGAAAAAATCGAGCAAATGGAAAAAATTAGCATGGGATGGTATAAGGGTTCTATGATTTTTTTTGTATTTGATCATAAGGACTTTAACACCAGGATGTCATTCATCCCTCAAGGGTTCGATGAATGTTTCCCTGACTCTTTTATGTCCCTCTTTTCTCCAGTGGAGGAATAAAAAATGGAAGAAGGGTTCCGAAACCATTTTTATACTACTTGAAAAGTTTTTTAGTAAATGGAACCAAATTTAGTATGAGATCCTTTTTGAGTACGAGAAATATTTCTTTGTTTATTTGAGACTCATTCCTCCTTCCATTGGAAAGATAGAAAGGGAAAAGTGACGCTCCCATTCGATTTTTTTTGCTTATCTCGAGAACAATTAGAAAAAAATGGAACCAAATTTTGCATGGAAGGGTATTTGAAAACAAAATCGGTTCTATTGATATATGGTACCACCTCTATACCACTCTTTTCTTCTTGTGGAGAGATAGGGAAGGAAAGCGACTCCTTTACTTTTTCTGGCATAACTTGAGAACTGCGAAACGAGAAATATACATATGATTATTTGAAACTCCTTCATTCTTCCATTCATTGGGGATATAGGAAGCGATGATCCTATTCTTTGCGTAACTCGAGAACTTATCTAAGAAAAAGATTCAAATTTCACATAAAAAAGGATTAGGGCACGAGAGATGGTTCTATTTTTTTAACATCACCCTTCTTTCAATGAACCCAATTGTATTAGGAAGGGTCCTTATACAATTTTGTAAGCATGACTTAAAAATAACTCAAGCAAATGGAATCAAATTAAACATCGAAAGAGTTTGGGTACGAGATATTCTTCTAAGGTTGCTATGAAACCTTCCGCCTTACAGAAAGAATAGGAAAGGATGGGTTCTTTATAATTTTTATGTATCGCGTAAGAACTTATCATCCAATCGAACCAAATTTGAAATGATTATATAAAACGCTGACTTTACGCCTGGGCATTTTTGAGCATTAATCGAGCAGTAGTTTATTAAAAGAGACCATCTTTTATTTAGATTTTAACAATGTTTTTATGGAAGTTCGTGAGCCCTCCCTTCTTTGGAAGAACAAAAGGTGATGAATCCATACCAATAAAACATACATTTTGGCATAATTAGAGAACTCATGAAACCTACAAACACAAAGTTAAAATTTCAGATCTTAAAAAGAAATTTGAAGATCAAGTTGAAACTAATAAGATGAAAACATCTTTGCATTGAAATTCCAAATAACAGTTGCAGTACTCAATCAAAAATAGTTATTTTTGATTGAAATTCATTTAAAACGATACCTACAAAAAAACTTAAGAATGTAGATAGTTTTAACAAATTTAAATATTTTTTTGCAAGCTGTAGCAAAGCACACCGGGTTTGATAAAAAAAACTGAAAAGCTCGGTTGCCCGGTTTTATTTACTTTATCTGCAAAATCAATTAAAAAATAAGGTTGAGTTTTTATAATTTTCTTCAAGACAACCATATTCGGTTTTTTAAAAGCGTTAAACACGATGTATAAGCTGATGATATGTTTTGATGAAAAAAAAAATGCTTCAAGTGTTTATTATTCTTGACTTTCATTGAACTTCTCCTGTGTTTGACTAAATTTGCTCAAATATTGCCTGCATATTGGGTTGACGCTTTGGGAAAAAATACCCAAATTTTGCTAAGTTTAAAAATAAAAAAAAACCCGGATTTGTCCGGTCCGGACACTTTCGGAAAAAAAATCTGTCTACCCTATTTACGAACCAATAACAAAAAAAAATTCATGTAGTGACCTGTTTTGCTCCATAAAAAATGTGATTTTTTTTTTTGAAGACTCGAGTTTTCGCATGTTTTAATCAATACCGCAACTGGGGCAACATGCAACAATGTTCAACATCAATGGCTTCTAATAAACTTATGCTCACAGTTAATCCTATTCCTTATGCATCAAAAGTTTTAAAGATGATGGAACATCAATTTGGCGTAGTTAGAAAAATAATTGGTTCTTTGGTTTTTTTTTTAATTTTCTAAAATATGTGATTTTCTCCCTCAAATGGGGTTACTTGTAACAAACTTTGTTTTAATAAAAAATATTATGAACACGTATGAAAATTTATAGTTTTTTATATACTTTCGTTACATTAAAGACCATTACGCATGAATACACGTATTGCAGTATTTTTTTAGTATATAAAAACTTATTTTCTCATTTTTTTCTGAAAATGAGGATGCTGCATACATTTAGGGGTATAATAATACTACGAAAAAATCAACAAGCTGCAATCATAAAATTAAATGTTTAGATGAAAGCAATTCAATGTTTACAAACGCGTGATGCAAAACATTTATATTCCAGCACAGGGAAACGAGATTTGTTTCTTTGATTTGCATTTTATTGCATTTGACCCCAGACATCTAGCTGAATTATAAAAATATTTGTTTAAAAAATCGAGTGATTGATCGAAAAATATAAACAGTGTTGGTATAACATGAGGAAACCAGTTAAAAATTTTGTAGGTAGGGGAGAGTGGGGTATCGTGGGCCATGGGGAAACGTGGGCCACTTTTAATATCTCAGATGAGTCTTGAGATAAAAATCTCAAACCAACTGTCATCGTCGTTGCTTCGCGTGAGCATATATTCCTATATGTTGTTGACTGAAATACGCATCATATGCTCCTTTTATTTATCAAGCTAAAAAAAGTTAGAAACATTCACTTACATAATTTAAAAAAACACCCGCTAATTTCATCGATGGGGAACCTAAAGTGTATAACAAAAATATGCTCATATGCTTATGATCTTAGTTTTGTCATGATCTTTCACGTAGAAATGAAATTTTTGATGCAACATCAATAATCATCACACAAACGCAACCAATTTGCAAATCATAGCTTGTGGGGAATCGTGGGCTACACATCTTGAATCACCTATATTTTTATGTTTTTATACACATTCAGAACTTAAAATACGTTTTACCTATCTGTAAAGTTTTCTTATGCCAAATGAAGAGTTATGAAAAATATTTTGTCCATCCTATATAAGAAATTTTGCCAAAACGTTCGCGAGCTAGGTTTTGGAATCTATGCGATCATACACAGCTTTAATCACCTGAAATTGCTTTAAAATAACGAAATGAATAAGAAAATCACAGTTTTGGGTCAACTCATAAACTTTGCATGTTATTTGGTCAATTTGGCTTTGGTGGCCCACGATTCCCCACCATTTTCCAAAATCCAAAAAATATTGCTTTTTTCAAACAGTCAGAATTTGAGGAAAATAACTTATTGAAAATTTTAAAAAAATACCTTATGATACCTTGAAAATGTAGAAAACCATACCATTTTTTATTTTCCTTTTATCTTTTAAAATAAAGAAGTTATGGAACAACGAAAAAAAGTGGCCCATGATTCCCCACTTTCCCATAATATTATCAAGCCAATCCGTCATACTGGGTAAAATTGTTTACCGCATCGAAAAATGTTAAAATTTGTACATTTATTGCTCGATTTTTCTAATCTATATGTATAAAAAGCAATTATCTGTATGTTTGTTTGTTTGTTTGTTTATTTGTCCTCTATAGACTCAGCCATCTTAAAAGCTAGAGGTCTGAAATTTGGCATGGATACTCATTAGGTCCAGGAAGGATGAAAAATGTTTTCAGATTTTTGGATGACCCCTTCTGAAAGGGGTCGTCCATACAAGACAAATAATGTTTTCGCTATATTGACGTTATTTTTCGTCGGATCGTGATGAAAATTTGCACATGGAGGTTTTGAGAGATGGGAAATGGATTTCAGGTGTTGAATTTTGGGTCAGGGATCGGAAAAAGGGGTTTAACTTTTCAATATTTCAATATTTTTGTGTTATTGACGTTAGTGTACGTCAGATTGGAATAAAAATTTGCGCTCGGATGTTTTCAGGGACGGGCAATCGATTGCTGATATAAAATTTTGTGTAACGGGCCAGCCAAAGGGGTCGTCCATATTCACTGTTCGCTATTTTTTTTAATATTGACGTTATTATACATCGGATTCAGATGAAAATTGGTACACGAGAGTTTTCAGTGACAAGCAATCGATTTCAGGTATCGAATTTAGTTTGAGGGGCCGACAAAAGGGGTCCTCCATATCAACTTTTCAATATTTTTTTGATATTGACGTTATTATTCATCGGATTGAGAAGTAAATTTATACTCGGATATTTTTAGGAACTCGCAATCGATTGCCAGTATCAAATGTTGTGTAAGGGTCCAGCCAAAGGGGTCGTCCATACTATCTGATCGATTTTTTGCGATATTGACGTTAATCTACATCGGATTGAGATGAAAATTGATTCCAATTATCCAATTTTGGGTAAGGGGTCGTCCAGAATAACTATACACTGTTTTTTTTTTGCGATATTGACGTTATTATGCAATGCATTGGTTTGAAAATTTGTACACGGGAGTTTTGAGAGAAGGGCAATCGATTTCAGAGATCAAAGTTCGTAAAAGAGGCCAACCATCGAGTCGAAATTTATACATGGGGGTTGGGACGATCAATTGATTTCTGATTTCAATATTTGTATCAAACGACAAAAAAAGAGGTCTTCCATATTAACTATTAAATTTGTTTTTGCAATAATTACGTGAGTTTGCATCGCATCGAGACAAACATTCATATACGGGTTTTTTGTTTTATTCCTGATTTCAAATTTAGTAGCAATTGGCAGAAAAAGTTATCGTACATATAACGTGTTAAACATTTTTGCAACTGTTGCTTAACAATGCATTCGGAAATGCATCTGGAAAATGCCTGGCAATTGCCATTTATTCAAACTCTTCATGCATTTTCTAAATTGAAAGCGAAACGGAGTTCGTATGGGATCAGCTAGTTTTATATAAAAACAAAAAACTTTAATAAACTAGCTGAAGATGCAAGAAACTATGCCATCATCATTTTGTAATCATTAAAAGTTAACTTTATTCCAATACATTAAATTAAATATTGATTCCGTGTGGTGTTATAAACATGTTGCATCTAACCCCGCTGTTGCATGATGCCCCGTTTGACGGTACCATCTCTTTTTTTAATTTGAAACACTTTCTTCAGCTTTTTCGAATCTTTGGTTATATAAATCGCCGAATTAACAACAAATCGATGCAAAAATTTTAAAGTAACTATAATAAGAAATCGCCTGATTATGCGAAAAATATTTATCCACATTGTAACTTATCATTAAAATGCTGTTAAAAAAATGTAATTAATTTTGAATCGGCTATAAAAAGTTGGAACTAGGGTGGCCCTTAGTTATATGGAGGTTTTAAAGGCCAAAATTTCTTCACTTCCACCCCCTTATATTGGTCCTTCCATCAAAACTAAACTAAACTAAACTAAAGTAAACTCTGCGAAATTTTATGTTGATTGGAAAACTTCAAGGCGACCCTCAAACGTAATAATTTCCATTAAAAAATCATAATTAGTTGTGGCTAACACTGTAAGAAATTTGCAACTTAACTATAGTGAAGATTTCAAGTCGAGAAACAAATTTCAAGAAGATGACAAGTAGTTTTGAGCTAGATGTTTTAATATAAGAAATCAAAAAATTAACAAAATTTGCTCATTGATATTATATTAAAATATATGTTAAAGTGAAAGCAGAACTAAAATCCCTGTAACTTGTTTCAAAGATTGAGGGGTAAGAGCTTGGTTTCAACTAACTTGGGAAACAAAAACCACCCTAATTTTCATCATGTTGCATACTTAAATCAACTTAAAAAAGAAGATATGTTCGCTATACCATTCAAAAAGGCTATGAGGTAATTGAAAACAATATCATTTCAATGAGATTCTCCATTACCTCATTCTTAGTACGCTTGAGATAAATAAGCTCATCGTCAAGTGTGACATTTAACAACAATACATTTCTGGGCAATAGGCTTTAATTGAGAACCGCCCATTACCAGCCTCGGTAAAGACATCAGTTTCAATCAATGTCAAACTGCACAATGGGGAAACCATTCGAGCAACAGAACAAAGCCTAATGATTCATCCTATACCTTCACATTACAAAGATGATGGACTCATATTTCTTGCATGGCATTAGAAGAGAGCGCATAAGAACTTCCCGATCGGGTGCCTGCCATTTCGCATCCTGCTGCCTATTGAGGAAAATAGACGGCGCATATTTCATGACATTGATGAGTTTCGGCAAAACCGATAATGGGAAGTGTGTTGTTGTTTTTGATATCCGAGGGTAATAACAATGACGGGTGATGCTTTTGGCATACAACGACGAAGACGACGACGACGCCGAACGCTGGTGATGATGATGAATAATGAAATAATGGCATTTTGACGCTGTTTTTGACAACTTGAGGCTGTATCGGAAACCGCGAAACGGTCCATATCCGTCTGTCAAAATTTTTAGCTGCCAGTCAGATGCGTGGCAATCCGTCAGGGAAGTGTTTATGCTAAGTGTGGTGGAAAAATATCGTTATGGTATTATTTGGAATGTTACAAAACAAGCCGAACAGATTAGGTGTTTTAACGCACCAATTCGAAAATCTAAATCAAATTAGTAATGTAAATTCATAGTTCCAATAATAAATTGTGGGCTGAATAAGACGAACTTCAATTTATTGAGCTGATTGAGCTATGATCACCCATCTTTTTCCTACTTGCAAGTAAGAAATGAAAAATTCTTATGGTAAGAGCATTGCCACACGTGGATCTTGAAATATTTTATACAGTGAGCGAAATAAGAAAAGTACCACTATGTGGTTTGCTAGTAAACATATGAATGATTGAAAATAACCAAAATTTTCTTCTACAATTTGTTTTGCATTGATCGATGCTACACCGATCAGGAAATCTGAATTGTTTCTGTTTGTAATATGTGTCCTTTATGTTCACTTGACACTGTAATCAATTTGTTCGAAAACATCAATATCTGTACATGTACCCTAGAATAACATTAACTCTCTCGCAACACTAAACATAACGCCGAGAGAGTTCTCACATAATAGTGTAGTAAGCCATTTTAGATATAAGATAGAATAGAATCTAGAGTTAAACGAATCGCACGGATTTTCACTTCGTTCCTAATAAACTAGTTAAGTCCAATAAAGCAACTTTTATCAAGTAAATCCGAAATCGGGCTGAGTGGTTAGTGGCAAAATAGATGCAATCTAATTGCATAGTGATCAACTATCACCGAAGAACACAGAAGTGCAAACGAAAATCTCCCCCCGAGCGGGTGATCAGCTGTTGGTGCTTAGTGAAAGCGACTCACCTTACATTCCTGCTGCTGGTGGATGCCGTCGACGAGAGACGGGAAGAAATACCCCGAAATCCGAACCCCCCCATCGGCCGAGCCCGAACATGCATTGTTTAACGGATAAATCAAGCAAAAGTTTACTTTTTTGGAGGTTGCAATTGGCGTTGAGGGCCAAAAATATGAAAAAAGTGTGTTTTTTTTTTCAACAAAAACAAGATTATTTCTAGTAATTCTAGAATTTCAAATGTTTTCAAAGATTTTAAAAAGAAATTTTAAGAGATTGCTCTTCTTGATTTCTTCATTAACATTCATAAATATGATTGCAAAATGACGAAACATAGATTTGAGGCTGAATTTGAATAAAAAAAGGTTGAAGCCTCTTTTTTTTTATCAAAAATGCTAAAAACATAAACTGTCAAACACTGTTTCTCTAGTTTCAAGTCATAGATGGCAGCACTATCTTGCAATTTAAGCGAATTGATGCCCATCTTCGAATAATTGGGATTAATTCAGATGTGCTGGATGATTTTGGTCAAGAAATAAGAACTTGGTACCGTGTGACCGCCTTGGATATTCAAAGATCACAAAATCAAAAATAATAGAATTTCATCAAGGTCACTATAAAAAAAACTATTCTTTACTTTCCGATAAAGCTTGATGAACCAGACGGCAAGCAGTTTTATTGGTATGATTAGCAATTGAATCGGAAGTTGAGATCAGCAGGATTTTTGGCGGTGGTATATTCTTGAACGGGCGATTTGATTTCAAAATCGGAAAAGCTTTCTGCAGCGTGAATTCCAATAAAACTGTGCTAGAAAACTTCCTCGATATGATGAATATGGGCCTAAATGAACCTGGAAAATCAAAATTCAGACTTAATTTAGTTTTGACTGCAAGATAGTGCTGCCATATATGCCTTGAAACTGGAAAAAGTGAGGTTTACTGAAAAAAAATCTCAGCTTTTGAATTCCAACCTGTGTTTTTCTTATTCAAAATAAACCCAGAATGTCATTTCATGTCATTTTAATGAAGAAAGTAAGTAGTTTGGTGAAAAATTACTGCTCAAATATAAAATTCCTTAACGCTAGAGGCGCATCTCTTTAAACACCCTGTTAAAACCTTTGAAAGCCTTAGATATTCTAGAATAGTCCTTTAAAAGGAAGTTATCTATTCAAATAATTCGTAGAAGTATTATTATTATTATTTTTATTAAAGACATTTTACCAACGTAGAAGTATTATTATTCAGTTTTACACAGTAAATTTTAGAAATATTTAGAAGTTATTTAGAAATATCATCATAAATTTCTGATCATTACACCTACCACGTATCTGTCAAAAAAATCTTTAAATTCGTTGTTTCATTCATTTTTCTACGTAGGTAAAGTTGGGGATTGATGGGATTCATTTTATCGCAAAAAAGAAATATTTTCAACACTCCACTAAAATTTTATTTTTATGGAAAAATAAAAAAAATAGCATGGATGTGTTCAGAATAATATGAAGTTTATTTATTTGAGGTTAAAGAATTGAAAAAAAAATCGTGATTTTTTTTCGAGCATTAACATTTAACGTTAAAAAATTACGAATTTTCATCATATTTGGACACCTGGAAAACATGTTACCGCACGTTACCCCACTCTCATTCCTACTCAAACATTTAAATGGAAGTCTCAGCTATCCAACTAAACAAAAACTAGTTGCCACTTTTTTGCCAATTCAAAAGTTATTCACGTTTTACTGAAACATGGTTTTGGGCACTTCTCACTTTTGAAAATGGTTTTTGCCAAAAAAACTTGAACTCAATCGAATTTGAAATTCAGCTTATTAATTTTTTTTTCGAAACTCTTAGAGACTTTGAAAATACTTTCTAAGTTTAAAAGTTTTTTTTTCTATCTACATTCAAGTAGATAAGATTCTTTAGAATTAAAACTTTCTATAACCTTCTCAAATCCTTTTTGGTCAAATCTGTTTATTAACTTAATTCATTATTAAAAATTTCTTTTTCTATCAAATGTTTTTACAACATTCGTTTAAAAGGAAAAAAAAGATCTTCTAGTTTTACTGAAATATAAAATAGAAATTATTAACACACTGGATGTTTGGATATTAAAAAAAAAAACAATGCAACCATGTTTTTGATGTCATATTGAGCAACAGCCTACTTGATCCATAAGCTACTTATTAGGGTGTCCTAAAATCGCATAACTTCTGGAAATCTGGGGGCTCAACCTCCAAATGGTAGATTAGGATGTGCAGAACAAACTTTTGTATGGGGCCGACTAAAAAAAATCATGTTTAGAGGTTCCGCAAGCGCGATCTTTGAAAAAAGTCCACTTCCAAAAGATTTGATTTTAAATAAATTCTGGATTCAAAAATTTTCATAAAATTTATATATTTTATATTTTTTTAATTTGGTTTGAGTTAAATACTACACGTAAAAAATAAAAAATAAATCAAATTTTTATCAAAATGTAAAACAGGCAAGCTATTTCCCAGGAAAAAAAAATTTTTTGTCCAAAAATCTTGTATTAAACTGACCAAAATGTGTACCAAGCGTAAAATATTTTTAATACCAATGCCATCAAAAGATGCGGATTTTTGTGCACTTAAACTTTGCTGAACAAAACATGTTGTTTGTATCATCGTGTGAAGGGCTATTCACGGTTTAATCCTCAATAAAAATCAAAATTTAGGATATTTTTTATTTAATTTATCAAATTTGTCTTAATAAATACCTATTTTAAAATCAAAATACTTGCAAAAAAGACTTTGATGGTTTAAGGGAGTCATCACAAGGCCATATGTCAAATTTGAGCGGAATCGAACAACAGAAAGGGGTTGCACGGAATCTCAAGTGTGAAAGGGATTCTGAGACATAGTGTTCTAAAGAAGTATAAAAAACTGGTTTTTCAACATTCATTTTTTCCTTACCAATGGATTGCTTGATTATGTAGATTTTATTAAAATTTCAATTAATACTAACATTTCACCTGAAGACTGCATCTCGATTGGACTTAAAACAAAAAAGTTATGGCTGTTCAAAGATTGTATTTTGGTTACAAATTATCCTGTAAAACGTAATGAGTAAAATGTACTCATTGTGTGTTAAACGACAATTTGCCACAAAAATACAATCTTTGAACAGCCATAACTTTTTTGTTTCAAGTCCAATCGAGTTGCAGTCTTCAGGTGAAATGTTAGTCCTAATTGAAATTTTAATAAAATCTACATAATCAAGCAATCCATTGGTAAGGAAAAAAATGTATGTTAAAAAACCAGTTTTTTATGCCTTGTTTTTTTATGGCCTTGTGATGGCTCCCTTAAACCAAGTCTTTTTTGCAAGTATTTTGATTTAAAAGTAGGTATTTATTAACACAAATTTGATAAATTATATAAAAAATATCCTAAATTTTGATTTTTATTGAGGATTAAACAGTGAATAGCCCTTCACACGATGATACAAACAACATGTTTTGTTCAGCAAAGTTAAGGTGCACAAAAATCCGCATCTTTTGATGGCATTGGTATTAAAAAATATTTTACGCTTGGTACACATTTTGGTCAGTTTAATACAAGATTTTTGGACCAAAAAATTTTTTTTCCTGGGAAATAGCTTGCCTGTTTTACATTTTGATACAAGTTTGATTTATTTTTTATTTTTTACGTGTAGTATTTAACTCAAACCAAATTAAAAAAATATAAAATATATAAATTTTATGAAAATTTTTGGATTCAGAATTTATATAAAATCAAATCTTTTGGAAGTGGACTTTTTTCAAAGATCGCGCTTGCGGAACCTCTAAACATGATTTTTTTTAGTCGGCCCCATACAAAAGTTTGTTCTGCACATCCTAATCTACCATTTGGAGGTTGAGCCCCCAGATTCCCAGAAGTTATGCAATTTTGGGACACCCTAATACTTATACAGTGAGCGAAATAAGAATAGCACCACTATGCGTTTTGCTTGTTAAAATATGAATGATTGAAAATCACCAAAACTTTGTTCTATAAATTGTTTTGAATTGTTCAACGGATAAATCAAGCATAAGTTTACTTTTTTTGGACGTTGCAATTGGCGTTGAGGACCAAAACTATGGAAAAAGGGTGCGAAATAAGAATAGCACCACTTGTGTTTTTTCAACAAAAACAAGATTATTTCTAAAAATTTACATATTAAAAGTGAAAAATAATGCTTCTACGAATTATCTGAATAGATAACTGTATTTTAAGGAGTTTTCTATAATTTCAAAGATTTTCAATGGTTTTAAAAGGGGGTTTTAAGAGATGCTCCTCTAGCGTTTAAGAATTTGATACTTGAGCTATAATCAGAATGGGGGGTAGGCTTAATAGCGGCACGTTATCCAAACGATGCTCCTCTAGCGTTTAAGAATTTGATACTTGAGCTATAATACTTTATCAAACTGCTTTATTTCTTCATTATCATTCATAGGTATGATGCAAATTGATGAAACAGAGATTTGATGCTGAATTTGAATAAAAAAACAGGCTTAGAATCAAAAAATACTAATGTTTTTAAATAGTCAAACGCTATTTCTCTAGTTTCAAGTCATAGATGGCAGCACTATCTTGCAATTAAACCGAATTAATGCCCATTTTCGAATATCTGGGATTAATTCAGGTGTGCTGGATGATTTTGGTCAAGAAATAAGTCCTTGGTACCGTGTAACCGCCTTGGAAATTCAGAGAACACTATATCAAAAAATAAGAATTTCATCAAGGACCCATAAAAGTAAATTTCTTGGATCGATAATCAGAATAATTTTGTACTTTCCGATGGGGCTTGATGAACCAGATAACTAGATGTATTTTTGGTATGATTTGAAATTGAATCGGAAGTTGAGATGAGCAGGAATTTTGGCGGTGTTATATTCTTGTGCTGGTGTTTTTTTTTTTGCAAATCCGGAAAAGATTTCTGAAGCGTGAACTCCAACAAAACTGGGTTGGAAAACTTCCTCGAAATAATGAATATGGGCCTAAATAAACCTGAAAAATCAATATTGAGACTTCATTTGGTTTTAACGGCAAGATAGTGCTGCCATCTATGACTTGAAACTGGAAAAAAGTTATGTTTATTGAAAAAAATCTAAGTTTATGAATTCCAACCTGCATTTTTCTGATTTAAAATAAACCGAAAATGTTTGATTCATCATTTTACGTCATTTTAATGAAGAAATTAGGTAGTTTGGTAAAGAATTACAGCTCAAATATCAAATTCCTTAGTTCTAGAAGAGCATCTCTTAAAACACCATTTTAAAACCTTTGAAAATCTTTGGAATTCTAGAAAACTCCTTAAAATGCAGTAAACTATTCAAATAATTCGTAGAAGCATTATTATCCACTTTTACACAGTAAATTTTTAGAAATAATCTTGTTTTTGTTGATAAACACAAGTGGTGCTTTTCTTATTTCGCACCTTTTTTTCATAGTTTTGGTCCTCAACGCCAATTGCAACGTCCAAAAAAGTAAACTTATGCTTGATTTATTCGTTAAACCATTCCAAACAATTTATAGAAGAAAATTTTGGTGATTTTCAAACATTCATATTTTAACAAGCAAAACACATAGTGGTGCTATTCTTATTTCGCTCACTGTATAAGGTACCAATATGGGGCTTATTTATCTGAATTGTTTTTTTTTTATTCTCGAGTTATACATCAATTTTATGGTTCATTTGTATGGAAGCATTCGTTTCATAGATGGAACAAATATTAAGCTATCATAATAAACGATTTGTCGTACCCCTAATTCCTCAGAGGTCAAATTTGGTTCAATTTGGTTCAATTTGCTTGATTTCTGTACCAACACGTGAAAAGGATCTATCTCCAAAAGTAAACAAAAACCATATTCAGTACCTCGCGATAGGCCAACACTTGCACTTCTTAACGGTAAAACCCTTTTGAGAAAATAATATTCCGTTACATTAAAAACTCAATTTGAGTAAAGGATCTATAAACATTCTTAAACCAGAACTGCCTTTACATGGATATACACCCTTTACTCCGAAACCATTTTTCGCTACTACTCCGCCAACAAACTCAAAATAATCAATTTAAATCTTTATTCAACATAAAAACATAGTTACAAATGAATGCGAGCTTGTAACTTAAGCTAAAAATTAGAAAATAGCAAAGGATGTATAAACAGGTTAGACAAAATGTTACGTGAAGTAGGTTCTATCTACGATAGCGCGTTATTTTTTCATGAAAATTGATATTCCTCTATTCCAACTAATAGAGGATGCTTCTAAAAATCGTTTGTCTTTCATAAAAATAAAAAATTCCAAGTTATTTTTAATTAGCGATTTGAAATAGGTTGTATTTTTTTCAAACGCGTTTTTCTCAATACGCCATCATGGATAAAGATCCTTTTTGTGTGTTGGTAAATATTAGACACTTTATTCAAAATAAAAACATAGTTGCAAATGAACGCGAGCTTAAAACTAAAGCTAGAAATGAGAAAATAGCAAAGGGTGTATAAACAAGGGAGATAAAATATTACGTGAGCTAGGTTCTATCTACGATAGCGCGTTGGTTTTTCATGAAAATTGATATTCCTCTATTCCAACATATAGAGGATGCTCTTAAAAATCGTTAAGCTATCATAAAAATCAAAAATTACAAGTTATTTTTAATTAGCGATTTAAAATAGGTTGTATTTTTTTCAAACGCGTTTTTCTCGATTCGCCATATATGGAGATAGATCCTTTTCACGTGTTTGTACAGATTTGTTCCTTTTCAAGTTCCTACCAATTGTTAGATCTTTTGTGGTTGCATGGTTAGTTTATAAATGAAGAAATTTTGTAACATTTCTATGAAATCTCTTTCTTCCAGAGAAGATATGGGTCTCACACTAGCGTTAAAATAACATGCACTTCTCTCTTGACAAATTTTGCCGTCCATGAAAATTTATCAGTTGAAATTTCCAAAATCTTATACAATTAATCAACCATTTCGATTCAACCATCGATGGAAAAAATTTAAAATTTTCAAAAATAAAAATTGAATATACAGAATTTTTCTTTTCAAGTCTGATTCTTGTAAAATCAAATTCAAAATTTTAGCTCTAAATTTTAATATCGAAAAACTGTATAAAAAAATCAATACACCGAAAAAGTATTAAATTCTCTGCAATTTTTTTCAAGTGAAGATTACAAGTTTCTTTATCGGCAAAAATTCCTCATTTTCAATCAATTCTGAAACATAAATCCTGTGGATGTTTTTTTATGCATGAATAGGAATAAGTTTTTTTTTTCATAAAACAAACTTCCAAATAAAAACAAATTTTGCTATATATTTGTGATATTCAGCTGAAATTTTGAAATCACGTAACCTATCAACACTATAAGTTTGCGATCTCTTGACAATTGGATTCCTCAATGGAATAGTCATCTTAATATTTTTATGTTGCTTGTATAACTCATTTATCATCTGGGTCGGAGCTTGAATTTGTAATATCAATAAATTTCAACGCATTTTCTTAACCTTAATTCCAAATCAGAACTAAATAATGAACCAAGATGTGAAATATTTTTCAGAGCCTTGAACCATGAACTCTATAATTAAAATTTTGTTGTTTTGGGTCTCAATGCCTATGCATTTTCAAATTCATGAAACAAATTAAGTATGAAATGCAATACCAATACTTGAACCAGGATTTCAAAACATTATCTATCTATTAAAAATTTCCTATGGTTATTCGAATATCAAATCAAAAATCTCAAACTAGAGACAGAATCCAAAATATGAAAACAGAAATACAATTATGATTTTGACGGTGTGGAACCAGAATTTTTCGGAATGAATTTAGTCTCATTTATAATTTAATATAAAGAACTGAGTTTCAATCAACAAGTGAGAAAATTTTGAAAATCTATTTTAAAATTCTGAATCTGGGATTAATTTTAAAGGTTTGGGCATCAGTTTTAAGTCAAATTTGTTACTCTTGAATAACCTGACTCAATCATCAAAATTAGATTGAGAGTTTAAAATTGAGGGTAGAGTGAAAAACGTCGCTTGCTTTTCCTGGACCCTCACGACTGAGGGATTAAACGCCCAAAACGCCCCCCATTCCTACGGACATGCCTCATTAGCATTCCCTTGTTACCTTCGGCTTGCCCAAATTTCCAATGGAAAAAAAATGGAGATGCCTGGTCCTGTCCGGTTGCCAGGATATCGAGGAGAAAGGTCCAGTTTTTTTTCCAGGAGTATTCCCAATTTTTACGAAATTTCAAACTTTCAACTTGTTTTAGCGAAATAAATTCGCATGCATTTTCTTAAATTGCAAAATAAAAATTTGATCGCCGATGATGCGCCTTCGTAAAAATCATATTTTGTGTGTTTACTTTTCAGCTAATCTCTTGCCTTTTTATGGAAAATACAGTGGTTTACAGTTTTAAATTTAGAAACCCAATACCCGGATCTGCCCGGCCTGGATACGAACAGAAAAATTCTGGAAACCTACTCAATAAATAATGGGTTAAAAAAGTGAATAAATACAAAAAATTGAAAAATAAAATTCCAAAACTATGAATTGAGAATTTAAATTAAAGTTTGTCAGCTTTTCAAGTTCGAATCAGCATTGAGAATGAACGATTAGTTCAATTCTGAAAATCTATTTGAAAATGTATTCCCAGGCTAAATATTTGTTATTTATAACTAAAAAGACATTTCTTCCCCGGAGAAGTTGTTCTTATAATTTAATTGTATGTTTTGAAAAATAATAAACCTTTGAACATATTTAAAATTTCATGATGCGTTCAGCCAATATTTACCAAAAGCACACAGATTTTGAACGAAGTTTCAGTATCGGACATATTTTTTTTTTAAATTTTCGATTCGAATCACCGTTGACACATTTTTATTGATTTTTTATTTGAAACTTTAAAAATATCCTCAAACTGATTTTGCCAATAAAAATGTACAGTTTCCCAATTATATTTCACGAATTTTCTACACAATTTAATTATTACTGATTTATACTGGCCAAACAACATTTTTCCAATAAGCTAAGTTTTACCAAGCATTGATGAATAATATACAATGTTTCGAATAAAAATTTTCATCCAATTGGATGCACAATTTTGAAGAATCACATTTGACATAAGTGAGATTTTTGAATTTTCTAGATGCATAAAATTCTGAAGACACGTTCGCTTGACGTCATGAATTTTTAAAATTCTACCAGTTGTCAGGAGCATAATTTTTTAAGATTTAAATTTTCGACTACATAAATTTTAGTTGACTTTTACTTCTAGATTTTGCAAAGGATTGGCAAAATCGGGACAATGTCTTTAAAAGCTTTTCTTTGCCGAAGAATTTATTAATATTCTGCTTTAGTAGATATGTTCAAATCTTTTACATTAACATCATGCAAAGTATTCATTTAAGCTTAATATGCATTTAAAATTTTCTTGGCTCAATGTTTGCGAACGTATTAAATTTGATATACAATCAAACCATGTTAGAAGAGTTGACGATCCAGAAGAAAATCCATGTACTTCATGGTAATCAGAAACTGAATTGAAAGAAAAACCCAAGAGTTAGAAAAAATGCTCACGGATTTAAATTTATTTTCGTAAAACTAATGTTCGTTGATCATGCACGTATTTAGATTTTTTTTATTTAAAAACAAAACAATAATCCTTTAATGTGGCTCTTCCAAACTCTGAAATTTTGAATATTTCGAGTTTTTGGCTCTTCGGACTGTAAAGGTTGCCGACCACTGCTTTAGAGAATTTATAAATTGGCACAAAAACCATAAACTAATTCGGTTCCACAGAAGAAACAAAAAGGATGTTTATTTACCAGTATAAAATATTCGGTTCTCCCATACAAACCTTAAAGTTCAAATATACTCATGTAAACGTTACTTAAAAATTCTGCAAATAATCATGGATGAGTTGGTGTTAAAATTAAGTCATTTATCCGGTTCTTTAACTTTCTTTTCAACATCATGAACGAGCTTTTTTGAGAAATTCGGATATGACCCTAAATCGACAAGGTCTTGTGTATACGCATGTTGACATTATTGATAGCAGACAGCGAATTATATCATTTATTCCTTTTGTTAAGCATTAAGAATACTTTACATTTTTACTAACGTAAATTTCAACATCACGTGTAAATCTGATATAACGGCAAACAAATCGAACGGAAATCCAACCCATAGGGACGTGATTTAATAAAAATCTGACTCCACCAAAACACGTCATAATATTGCACCGGCACTTGGCCCTTAAAAAGCTGCAACTTCCTCAAAAACTGTCACTAATCCACCTGTCACATAAATCACGGTCACTCCTGCTCGGCGTGCACTTCCTATCAACTTGCGCGGCCCTGCTCGGAGCCAGAAAGACAAGACAGCTGAAAATTGTGAACTTATAACTCTACTAGCTCCGAACTTTTCCTGGAGCGAGTTGTTCCGACTCCGACAGCAGCCTCAGAAAGCTGAGATTTTGCATCCACCCCTGGGGGGTTGGAGAATCGTTGAAGGAAGAAGGGTCCATGGCAGAAAGTTTTAGTCTAGTGAAATGTCTCCGGAGGCAAAATACGTGCCGCATACCAACAACAGCAGCAGGCAGCGTCATATTCCGTCCCTTCCTCTTCCGATGTAAAAGAGGGCAGCCAAGTTTGGTCCCGTCCTGATTTTCGCCGCGCGTCGCGTCGTCAGCATCAAGGATTATGTTACACTCTTTCGCTTCGGAAAGCCGGTGGATAATGTCACAAAAATTTCCGGGACGTGAAATATCAACCCTCTGCGTATTTATAGTACTTCAGTCACCTCTGTTGACTGGTTGAAAACATTTCACCAAATAGTCCCCCTTTCCCAGCAACTTTTAAGGGAAAAAAGGCAAGAAAAAAAGGGTTAGCTCGAGAAGGAAAAAACGTGCCCGGTTTGTGGGGAACGTTGCCGGAATTTGTAAAACCCCCAAAATGGCCGCACACAGAAATGTACTGGAGCACATGGGTTCCGCAGTGATTGTTACTTACTTTTAACATAAACCAGATCGGGGGCCTCTTTCTGCAGTTTTTTTTTTCTTGGAGAGAAACGCAAGACATGTTTCCCGGTGCGCTATAAGTGGGAAAAGGTTGTTGCTAATATTCGATGCTGTACGCCAACATTAGTTACTTACTGCCCATGTTTGTTGGGGCGCTTTTCTGGCCCTCGAGGGGAGAAAAGATCAAAAGTTCACCTGGCTATTTCTGGAAATTGCTCACCGTGATTGGAAATGATAAAGAAGTGTAAAAAGTTCCAGTGTTGTAATAGACTTGGCTTCGGAGAAAAAAAAACCCTAGAAGTTTTTTATTTTTGAACGTTTTTGAAAAAGTTTGTGGGACACTGAAGGTGTACCAATATAATTTTCTAAAAACATACGTTTTCTAAATTTTCAGTATTATTTCATCTTTAATTTCTCCATTAGTATGATAAAGATAGAGTGGAAAAAATGAATGTAGGAAGGAAAACTTAGTTTTCTTCCTACATTCATTTTTTCCCACTGTAACCAAATCCAGCAACAATGATGTTGCTGTTTCCCCCATATTTTTTTTTATCGCTACAACAAGCATACTTTCAGAAATTTTGCGTGAAAGACATTCAAGCAGCTTGACAAGAAGTTCACTCAGCCGTGGATGATGCTTGAAGTTCTAGTGGAGCATGTTTTATTTTGCTCTGGTAACCTCCATTATGGCACAGAAAGGGTGAACCACTTTTGGAAGGCATCTGG
The DNA here is from genome assembly GCF_029784155.1 of Uranotaenia lowii. NCBI lineage: Eukaryota > Metazoa > Arthropoda > Insecta > Diptera > Culicidae > Uranotaenia > Uranotaenia lowii. The sequence goes on from NC_073692.1 coordinate 323,889,752, forward strand.
TGGTTGGTGGTGGTTCTTCTTTTCACGATATGCCACTTTTCCCGCCAAAGAATGGAGGCTGCGAAGATGGGTAGCAGGTACTCATCCATCTCTTGAAAGTTTCTAACGCATGACGATGGCAGCAAACAATCTCTGTGTTTATGTGTGATGCTGTCACCGCCTCAAAGTTGTTTATTTGGATGTGAAAATTACCCTATCAAGTGGTATCGTAGAGGAATCTCCCGTTTTTATTGACGTGGGAGCTCCAACAAGTACCTACAAACATGAACAATTTACTGTAATTTTTTTTTTCAATTTTGTAAGCCTGAACTTTCTAAAAGCATGGGTTATTGGTTGATTCAACTTTACAAATTAATGTGGACCATTTGTTCTTCAATTGCTCTCATCAAACAGTTAACCCTTTAGTGCCCAACATGGCGCGTTACTAGAGCTCGCTCTTGGGGAAGGTGATTTTACAAATTTTCCAGAAACGACCAATAAAAAGAACTTTAATTTCTAGAGAAAAAAAAACGATCATTTTTGAAAAGTGAGGGATGGGTGTGCTGAACACTTCCCTTTCTCCTCTAATTTGATATCATTGAACTAAATCAGAATTAAATACAATTTTAAAACTTTTTAACTAATTTTCTAAAAAAAATTTTTTCGATATCCTTTGATAGAACTTCATTCTACGAACCTGTGGTTTTCCATGCGAGAAATGTGGATAAAACGATGATTTTATTGTATACCAAAGAGTAAAAAAAATGACTTCGGGAATGAGCTCATTGAAAAATCTCTCGTAATAAATGTCATTGATTAAATGAAAAAAGCACTCTTGATGTTGAATACCAGATAATTTTTCAATTATTTATTTTACTTGATTAATGTTATATTTTTGGCTATTTTTCGGTCTTGGATTTGGAGCCAACAACTTTTTTTTTAAATGCCCGACGTTTCGACCATTTTTGCAACGTTGAAAAGAAAAAGAAATCTGACAATAAAAACTGTTAGACAAATAAGTTTACACAATTTAAACCAGACTCTTAACAATGCTCATTGTAAAAATTTTTGAAACTACTAAAATTTCAGTACCCTTGAGGGAGACCACCAAAAATGGTCGAAACATTGGGCCTTTCAAAAAGAAATTTGTTGGCTCCAAATCCCAGACCAAAAAGTAGCCAAAAATAAAACTTTAAGCATCCAAAACGGTCGATAACATAAACCTTATTTTACTTGATCTGCGTCGAAAAAGCAAATATTCAAGATTTTAGACCTGATAATTGCTTATATATAAAGTTCATTATTAAATTCTGTAATAAATATTGAATTTTGATTCTGAACTTTGGAGCTTTTGGAGTTTACGTTTCATAGATTTTATCTTGAATTTGTAGCTCTCATTTTAACCTTTTTTTTTCACAAAAACTAATAAAATAAAATTTGAACCCTTCGTTTTGAATAGTAACAAATTTCAACAAAGAATGTATGAATAAAGTATTTTTTTATTACTTAAAAGGACACATAATTTCTAGTTTTTTTAAAACGATATTCAATGAAAAACACATAGGCATAGAATTTTTGTGTATAAGCTTAAAAACTAATTTTGAAAGGTTTGGTCTCCCTTATTTAATACGTTCAAGATATGGTGATATGACGTGTGGAAATTTCAAAATTGATGGGTAATAGCTTAATGATGGTAAAATAGCTTTTTGATAACTTTTAAAATAATAAACCTACATAAACATTTAATGCTGATTATTGTTTCAGAGACACAGCATTTTAAAAATAGAAAAAATCAAAAAAATTTAAAAATATAAAATGATAAGACAATTTTTCTGATATCATTTAAGAAAGCATTTGAGTATGTGATATAAGATATTTTAAATTATTCAACAGTTGAGTTGAAGACTGCACCATTATTTGACGTATCATTTTAAAAATATCAATGACTCAATTTTGTTTGAAATTTCGTCTAACTTCCCAGTATGTTTTTGATTTGGAGAAAAACTAACAATAAAAAACTTCAACAACTTTTTTTGGAGAAGAAAATCTTTCACAGTCTTCTAATATTGGATCTCGAGTTAAAAATCTACTTTCGAAACATTTGTAATGTTCTTATTCTACAGTCTTGTCAAAAAAGTGCGCTTATTTGTTTAATGAACTCATACAGTCGCATACAGACGATTGACGAAATGGCTGATATATCAACAAATCTTATCAGTGCAATTAGAGAGTAGGCCGCTTCTGACACATGGCATGAAAATTTTGTATTGTTATACACAGACGAAAAAAAAAATTAAAATTAAAACAAGATTCTGAACGGTTTTATAATAATATATTGAACTTTAAAAGTCGTGCTTACAGTGTCTGTAACAAAATGTTAATTGGTTTTCTTCTAATACATCTAGCTATCAGAAATTCAACAAATTCAAGCTTTCAGCGAAGTTGAAAATGATAAGATTTCGACATAGGAGCCAGGTTTTGAATGCCCATATTAGGCGGTTAAATGCCTATATGAAGAAAAAATAGATAAGCCATATAAAATTTCAACTTTTAATCAATAAAACATTGAATCTAAGCTCAAATTACAATCTTACAGTGAAAATGGAAGAGTTTAAAACGGACCTGAAAAAAATATGATTTGAACAAAATTTTACCATGCGATATGTCCTTATGGCATCCCTAACTATTATTTATTGTTGTTTGGTTTTGATCACCGCACTTTTTTATGGTTTTCTTTGATTGATAATTTTTTTGGTGATTTATTTAGGACGAAATTAAAACTGCTGTTTTTTTAACTTTCGGCCTACTGAGCTTCAGCCATCTTCAGAAAAACTGTATTTAAAATAGATAGAAAGTAATAAATTTTATAATATTTTCAAAAAACTATTTCCTATGCACACTATCTCGAAACTCACAACTTGTTTTGCCGCGTGTTTCCCTAACGGCCGTCTCTTGATATTTGTAATCGACGTCAAGAAGATGCTCCTAGTCAGCCGTCGTCTCGGTGCGCTTCAGGTTGGTTCGTCGTCGGTTTGATGTTCGGTTGGATCGTGCTCTTGAATTGGGGCGTCCCTCTCAGCTTTTTTATTAGAGCGTTATAGATGCTAGAGATTTCCATGGCATCTCGTTGGATGTTTACTGCTCGCTCTCCTCTCAATTTTATATGGAGCGTTTCAGCGATTTTCCTTCTACCCTCATCGCTCACTTTTTCCAAGATTCTGACATCATCGTAGTTGAATGTGTGGTGGTTTTCCACAGCATGTTGCGTTAAGCCGGTTGTCGATGCGTTTGGTTTTTTTTTTTTTTTTTATTTTTTTTTTTTTTTTTTTTTATTTTTTTTTTTATTTTTTTTTTTTTCTTTATTTTCCTTATTTATTCAAAAACCAAAACTTTTAATAACATATTTCAACTGGCAGCTTTTGTTTTCTCAAAGTTAAAAATGGTAAAAAAAAAAATCTTATAACTAATCAAGTTTTTCTGTATCCTGATCATTAGAAATTACTTTTGAAAAATGAACACGCAAAAATATCTATACAATTTTGCTAAGCAAAAGAGGTAGAATTTTACAAAAAAAAAAATAAAAAAAATAATTTTAAACCACTATTTTATTGCAGCTGCTTTCTCTCTCTCTGATCCGGTGTCCGATGGTCACTGGGACTGGATATTGTACGCATTTTATACACTTTTTTTCATCGTAGCTGCTCTTTCTCGAGTTCGACGTCCGATAATCTCGATAGGGCTAGATTCCGAAATTGATGGAGCTGCTACAACAGATGTTTTCTTGCTCTTCTGCTTTTTCTTTTTAGTATCTTTTTCAGAAGCCGAACTTGGACTGGATATAGTTCGCTTGAGGTTGACCTTCTCCGAGTCCATCTCAGCATCACCGTCGTCGTCATCGTCGTCGCCTTCCACTCCGACATCGTCCTCGTGATCTTCGTCGTGCTCATCGTCGTCTTCGGCGCTGCTCACTGTTTCAACCGACGGTACTGATTTCGTGGCAACTGATGATGTGATTCCGATCTCACCGATGGAAGTGAGCTGTATCGGGGCTTGTATACTTTTAGATTTAATCGGCAATGAAGTCATGTTCGTAGCGATATTGCCGATGTTAGAAGTTGCTCCGATCGTCGCGTTCATCAAAACTTGACTAAACGATGGTGGTTCGGATAGTTTTTGCGCACTTGTATCGTTTTCTCCTGCTTTGAGGCTTGTTAATTTGGGACACTCAGCCTTGAGATGGCCCTCGCACTTGCAGAAAAAGCACCGGTTTCTTAATCCCTCGTAGAACAACCTTACTTTAAAATGCGCGATGAAGATATTTGGAGGGAGCTCCTTGGCGACCTCCATATGTACCCCTCGAATGCCGCTGAAAACGGGGAAGCCCGAGTGTGCCGCAAACTTCTCACGTACTAGTTGCCGAATCGTACCGAATTGCCCCAACACCGCAGCGATCTCCTTATCTTCAATTTCGGGCGGTAAATTGAAAACACGCACATATCGAAAAATACTGCTTGCAACATCCAGTCTGACCGTAGTTTTTGTCCCATCTTGGTAAAGAAATGGATATTCGACGTCCATTTTGCTCACAAAGCTATTGAAACTTGCTTCATCCATAAATTTCACAAAGAAGCAACGCTCGTTTTCGTCCTTGTACAATGAATGGACAGTTGAAACCTGTATCTCCAATGTGTTCCCGACAAAAACGAAGACGTCCAAGTAAGCCGGCGGCTTAGCTGATACACCGAAAGCTATTTTAATGGTATTTTTCCGCGTTTTATCCATGTCGAAAGACTCCGAAATCGATTCCGTTAAAGTTGAAGAAAGAAAAATATTATCTCACTTAACAGTACAGAGAAACCAGTTTAATCACGTGTGATCGCATCGACGTCCGAGCGTGAACTGGTTTGAAACTGTATTTGTGGTTTTTAATTCTTTTTTCGATTGTTTGAGAAGTTTGTCCACAATATACGCGACCGCATTCGCAAGGGATTGCGTATACTACTTGCGTTTGTTTCATTTTCGGTATTTCATCTTTAAGTTTGGTGAAAATGCTGTTTTTTATTTTGTTGACCGGTTTTGAAGAAGCGATGATGTCGTATTTTCGTAAAATTTTAGTTACTTTTTCACTTAGATGGGGAATATACGTCAAGGATGCGTATCTGCCCATTTGGACGTCCCTGTCCTCGTATTTGAGTGAGTTGTAGATTGCATCAACACGTGCACTTAAAATTTTGTCAATGAAATCATTCGGATAGTTGTTGCATCTGAGAATTCCTTTGACAGTTAAGATGCTTTTTTCTCGTTCTATTGTGTCGGTTAATTTATCTATTTTAAATACAGTTTTTCTGAAGATGGCTGAAGCTCAGTAGGCCGAAACGTAAAAAAACAGCAGTTTTAATTTCGTCCTAAATAAATCACCGAAAAAATTATCAATCAAAGAAAACCATAACTATCATTTATGCAAAGTTACTAGTTATATCTAGAATTTCGCCAAAATTTCAGCTTTTGCGTATACCTTACATCAGCTTCTATCATTTTCAATTAAATAACGAAAATATTGCGAATGGACCTGAAATATAGCTAAAATCAGAAAAATGCGCATTTAGCCCGCGCGGTTTCGGAATACAGCTAATTTGACTACTTTTGTTATTAAATCATTTTTGCAAAAACTGTAAGAGATTTTATCAGAAAAAAAAATGCTCTAACGTATATAAAACATATGCATATAGTTTTCAGATTCCTATCTATTGAGGGCTTGTTATATAGCTCAGTTGGCAAGTCAGTTGCTTCCTGAGCAGATGTCCGTGAGTTCGAGCCCAAGAGTAAACATCGATCACAGTTGTACCGGATAAGTTTTTCAATGACTGGTTCGCCAACTGCATCGTTGATATAAGTCGCGAATGACATGAAGGTGTTTAAACGACTATAATCGAAACAAAAAAAAATCCCATCTATTGGAATATGGAAGAAAATTAGTATGTTCCTTAGTTCGCGCATTTAGCCCGCCTCTCCCCTACTTGTTTTCAAAAGTTATCTTAAAACAAGAGCTTGAAGAAAACTATTAATATTTGCAATCAGTCCCGCAAAATTATTCAATGATAACACCAGCACCTCCGCAAATGTAGCATTTGTTGCCTTGTAAAATTACAAAAACCATTAAATGAAGCATCATTATGGAATAAAACAAGCCCAAAAAATCACATTTCTTCAAGTGTGATTATAAACTTGAAACTCAATTCGCCTGATTTGTGAATGCTGAATTAAAATATGCATTTAAGTTCATTACCTCAGCTCTCTTGTCTGAGATTCAAGGGGAAAATTTTAAAACAGGTTAAAACTCATTCAATAAACTTGTTCACTTGATTTTTTAGAAAAAATCAAACGATACAAAGGTTTTCAATATAAACGGTCCATTTTCGTGATGCCTGCAAGTGATTTTGACCTCTAAGAAAAAATTGCTTTAGTTTTCATTTTTATTTTTCAGTTCTGGAATTTCGTTGGTTTTATTTATTTACGACACGTTATCACCTTGTGACATTCGTGTCTACAGGATTCTCGTAGGTATATGATAAAATAATACAGAAATTTCAAACCGAAATGAAATCTCCCAAAAAGGTGTTAAATAAATTAGAAATTTTAATATCAAAAACTTTAAAAGTGTAAGGAATAGTTATATGTTTCAGGAAAAGTTATATTTTTAATTAAAATCTGAAAAAATTGAAGGACTAGAGACTAGAAAATCTAGACTAAATCTGGATCTTTCATAAAATACAAGATAACAAAAAGACCTCAATTATATTTTTTGTTCTCATCTAGGTTTATTAGCACAACAGCAAGCAATGACTTATTACAGTGGGTAAACATTAAAATTTTCACTTGCGATTATACCAAAATCTAACCAATTATTTGAATTTTTGACGCCCAAATCTTTCAAAATTTGTTGTTAAAACATATGTACCAAAAATACTGCTATCTTGTGTATGTAGCTATACTTTTCTTTCATTCAAATTTTAATAATCAAGATATTTGTGAAATGTGAAGCTAGATTATAATGTTTAGTATTATCTACCATTTTGTGAATAATCTGGAAACTTGTATATTATGACGATATGATTGTTATAAATGCCGCAGCCCGTGGCGTAGAGGATAGCCTTCAAGTCTTCTAAGCCAGTGGGTATCAGATCGAATCCCGGTCACGGCATACATAGTACACTTTCTGTGGGTTGGTGGTTTAAGCATTTGTAAGATGCTAGCCATCATATCCTCGAAAGATGTACGCTTAGAGTTAAGCAAAAGGAATCTCTTCGAGGAAACATCATGTTTCATTGAGATCCTGTATGTGTTTGTGTTCGTTTTTTTTTTTAAATGCGAGTGAAGCTTAGTTCTTCTAAAATGGAACACTTTCTATTGATGATAGCTCATTTACTAGTAATCGGACATCCAAAATTTGGACAGCATTTTGCTGTCTGTGAAAACTTCCATCCGATTTTTTTTTTATTTTAAACTAACATGTTTTTGAGATAAGGAAAAACATAATTTTGCACAGTTTCTTTCAAAGTCCATCATTATCAAATTTGATAGCTGACAAATCGTTGATAATTTAAAAAAATACTTTTTGTGAGTGGTCAAAAATATGCTAACACTGTCAAAAATGTCTTCAAAGCTCAAATCAAGCATAAGAGTAAAAGATATGATCAGCAACTTCGGTTGAGGGTCATTAGGGAAGTCTAGCCTCATACCAGAATTTTTTATTTTTATTCAGAGAAAAACAATGTGTAGATCGTTGAAATGTAAAAAAAAATCTCTGATATACTGAAAGCAAGGTTGCGAAATCTCATGAGATTGAGATTTTTTTGAGTGAGATTTTCCCTTTTTGAATCTCAGTGTGATGCTAGGTAATCTCATCGTGAGTATCACATACGGTCTTGAATGTCAACGCTTTCTCAGACTGAGAATCACGAGCAGAAAAACTACTTTTTGGAAGACAGAGATGCCATGGAATAATATTTGTGCAAACTCTTGATCAATGAAACAAATTTTATAGTTCAGAAAAGCTGAACATACCACAACTTTTTAAAAACTGTCAGTTATACTTGATGAATGTTAAAGGCCAGTTATACTTTTTTTGAACATTTTTATAGAGAACATACTATTAAAAGCTCAGTACAATCAGGTTGATGATAAGAACTTGTTTTTTTTTTATTTATGTCTAAAGCAAAGTTGCGAAATCTCGTTCAGTTAATATTTTATCGAGTGAGGTTCTTCCTTTTTGAATCTCAGTGTGAAACGTTAACGTTGATTGTGAATGAAAGTTTTGATTTTAAAATATCTTTCTGAAGAATGTATTATCATGACTTGTAAGAAATAGAAATTATAAAAAAAAATGACTTGTAAGAATCTGATTATAATATTTATGTCTTAGTTTAATGAAAGTTTTCCAGAATGAGCATAAACTTTTTATGACCAAATATGTTGATGAGTCTCGCTCGTATTCAGAGGATTTAAGACATGCAAGTTATGAAATTGTATTTCCTACAGTAATGTACTTTTAAAATCTCTTAAAAACGTTGATGCAAAGCTTTGCAATCATGGAAAAGAACCGCAAACATTGAAATGCCCAAGCTCAAAATTCTTCAAAAAACCTCCAATGGCTTAATGTGCTTGCCAGAAAAAAACATCTCAAATCTTCAGGACATTACAAGAAACTATAAAAAAAATATAGCAAAATCTAAATAGCTAAATATTTGATTATTATAAATATTAACACAAAAAGTACCGCAAAGACAACTAAGCTGGGAAACACTTAAATTCAGAATTAAAATTATAAGGACCCACCGGGCCTAATTTTACAAATTTAGCATCTTTGAATTACCGAAAGTTTTTTTTGTCAATTTTGCAGAAAAAAAGTTTTATGATTTAATTTATAGCATTCGAGCTATGCTTTGCTTTTACTTGTAGCGGCAACCTTGAAAACGAAGTTGAAATTTATAGGTAGCTATGTAGAGTATTAATATAAATGAAGAAAATAGTTTCTTAATCTTCCAAACAAATTAAATTTTAAAATATAAAAATTAAAAAAAGATTGTTACCAACGAAAAACCATTCCAATTAAAACGCATGGCATCCCAGCTTATGCAACCGGCTGTAATCGACCACATATGAAAAGCATTTATGAACCAAATAAAAAGTAATAAAGAAATATCAAAATTTTCCCTTTCAAGTGAAAGCGGTGGTTTGTAGCTTCTATCCTAACGGTTAATCTTTTTTATTTCAATTTAAAAAAGACATTTTAATGATTTTTTATGCATTTTAACGATTTTCTTTTTCAAGAGAAGGAAAGCCGGTTTTATTTGCACCGGCTCACAGATCTTTTTAAAATATTATCTCGACTCGCGTGATGTTGAAAATTCCCTGTGGGAAATTTCTGAAGTAGAAAACATGATCGTTGCACCAAAAAGTAGGATATGATTCATACCAGCCTATCTAATGTCCGATAAATTCACTTATTCTATTAAGAGCGTTTCCAGAAGATTTATAGAATTCTAAATAGAAAAAAGAATATGACAAAAATAATAATGTGCCATTGAATATTAAGATTGATCAAATATTATTGTACTACCATTTGGAGTAATTGTAAAATCGCTTCTTTTGTTAAGCGGCCTTACTTCTAATTTTTTGATTATTATCTTATGAGCTTTTAGACACATGCATCAGAAATGAGTTGTTCTTTAATTATCATAGCTGGATTTTTTTTAACGATTTTTGAGTACGTTTAAAAATGCCCTTTAAAAGAAATTCGTGAAACCCTTGGAAAAAACACTGTTCAATTTTATTAAAATGGCTAGTTTAGACTGTTAATTGATCATTCACAGCCTAGTACATCATTTTGAAGTGGTTTTTGTTAAATCGGGAATGTTAAGATTGGTTTCGAAAATTGGTTTTCTCTACGGTTGTTCCGGATCTTTTACAGTCTCTAAGTGACTATTACTGTCAAAAATTCGGCAGAAAATTGCACTACCAATGAGTAGTTTGGAACAGAGAAGGGATGTCAAGGACCAAGGACGTTTAAAAAAAATCGTTTGAAAAGAGATTTAAATAAACGTTGAAACAAAGGACAACTTATCACTGACATTACGGCTTCTATTTTTTCATTTAGTTGATATAAAAAAGTAGGTTTTAATTCTTAATGTATAGATGCATATTTGTTAGAATACATGATCTTTTTTAATATTTCCAAATTTTGATATCCTTCACTCGTACACAACATGCTCTGAAGAAGGGACCGCATGAAATTGGATGACTGTGATCATATTACAGTTCAACATATGTTTTTTTTTGTATGTCAACAGCCGAGAACATACAAAAAAAAACCTTAAAAAACCTGAGTTTTGACCTTTTTTTTTGTAAAAATTTCAGCCCTTAAGAGTTAAAACAAATATCGATTTTTCTATTAATGTATTCTATGCTTAGCTAACTAAGCATATTTTACTGATTTCAAATAGCCAGAAAATCGATTAGAAATGTTTCTTTTAATCCCATATTATATTGTTGCTTTTAATTTTGAAAACCAACAAAACGTCAACGACTGAATTTTATATTTTTTTATTTAAGTCGTCTTGACTATGAAATTATGTTATAAATTGTTTAGCACCAAGGCGCCGTATTTGCAAATAATATTATAAAATTAAAGTGATGTTCTCAACATTTATAAGGTAGTGTGTTGTGTACATAGACACTTTTTAAAACATAGGTACCTCGAGCTTTAACACTTTCGTTATTAAAAAGTTTCAATAAACTCCAATCATTAAAGCGCTCTTATTTTTTTTTATATCAAAGCGTTTGGAGTCGTTCAACTTGGCGTGTCGCTAGTGTGGAAAGCTAATCACATTATATGATACATTCAAATGGTTGTACTCCATTTACCCGAAAACCATTGCCCAGAATGAAAAATCCCCAGAATTTCAATCGCTAGAAAGAACCATTCCCCAGAATTTTTTTCCCCAGACGAACCATTCCCCAGAAAAATTTTAGCCAGAATGTACCATTTCCCAGAATTTTTTTCACCAGAATGAACCATTTACCATATTTTTTTTCGCCAGAAGAACCATTTCCCAGAAAATTGAAAACATTTATCCTTACTAGAAATTATAAAAAAAAGGAATTGTTTCAAAAAATGGGGTTTCATAACCTTATTCTTTTGCGACAAAGCCGCAACCAACGAGGATGAAGGGGACACCCAAATCCGAGGTGGCCGCCGACCCGCCGTCGGAAGCGGCGGCACCATTACATTGGTCTAGGTCTGCCGGGGCTTCCTAGGTCTGCGTGAAAGCTAGAGGTGATCCCTTAGCCCCGTCCGCCACGCGACAGCGTGAAGGACAATATTTTTTTAAAGTTCGAACGCGCAGCGTGAGGAGTCGGATACTAAAACAGTTTTCAAAGGACCAAGTTGGCATTAAATTAATTCAGGTACCCAAACCACAAAACATAATATTGGTTCTGAAATAATTTTAGTTGGAAACTTTCAAACAATTGGTTTCATTTGAAAAATCATTTTGAAAAATTTAGTTTCGAATCATTTGAAATTTACAAGAGCTCATTAGATTTAACAGCACAAAAAAAAAACAAGAGGAAATGTTCCATTCTGGGAAAAAAATTCTGGTAAATGGTGCATTCTGGGGAATTTTTTTCTGGGAAATGGTTCATTCTGGGGTTTGATTTCGGGTATTTGTCATTCTGGGGAAAAGTCATTCTGGGCAATAGTTTTCGGGTAAATGGGATACAATCCATTCAAATATTCCATAGATTCGTTACAAATTTAACTGTCGTCAAAAAATAGTAGGGGAAAAAGTGGGGAATATAGCTGAAGATTTCTCTAATGGGATTCTGGATTTCTGATTTTTTTTTCTAGATGTGATGCTCAGTGAATTTCGTTTGACATCGAAAGCTTTGAGCATCACAACGAAATTCATTGTGCTGCCTAATTGATACTCATCACGGTGAGTATCAATTCCAAATGATTATCTGAAATCTTGCAACTCTGACTGAAAGTATTGCTTAGTTATGAGTCATTCTAAATTAACCTCAAACAACAAATTTTGACTAGTTCCAAATCTCGTAAGCTGTATAGCCGGTACCGAGACTATGAAACAGATGAGTTCTGATGGACGACAAAACTTTAAAAACATGTTACAAAAAAAATTCCTGCGTTTCAATTCTATATCATGTCTGCTAGTAGCAAGGTCGCTTTTATAAAAGTTTGTATTTGCTGCTTGTTTTGTATAAAATATAAAGATTTGCCAAGATTCTGTTCCTGTGGAAAAAACAACAAATTTAAAAAAAACTTCAATTTTCGCTGTTTTTAAAAAACTTAAAAAGAGTAATCTTGTATGTACCCTTCGCAACCTACAATCTAAACTAAACGATTATTCTTTAAGTTCAATCTCATGAGTAAGGTTTCCAGATTTTTTTCAGAACGGATCCTGGCCGGACAAACCGGGTAATTTTTATATAAAAATCCGGGCAGAATCCGGGCATTCGATTTCAAATTAACGACCATAAATCCGGGCAAATTTTGTCAGAAATTCCTTAACAAAAATCAAGAAAAAAAAATGCAAAAAATAATTTTTTCAAAAAAACTCATCGATACATTTTGAACCGTATTTTGAGCTTTCAAAAAACCTTTCATGATTATTTTTTTAAACTTGCTCAAAAATTTCGTTTTGAAGGTATTTGTTGTTTTCTTTGTTTAGTTTGCGAAATAAAGTGAATAAATACGGGCAAAATCTGGGCATTTTTCAATGAAATCCGGGCAACCGGACCAAGCCGGACTGTTCTCAAATTTAAGGGTTTACTTCGTAATTGTCAGATTTTGCCAGTAGAAACTTCATTTAAAACTCTCATCCCGATCAACGCTCTAGCCCAACCTCGTTTTTAAAAGGGGATTACTAAAATCAGCATATAACCAAAACCAATAATAATTATCACTTTCTTTTTGCTCAGAACGTTGAAGATTTGTTGATCTAACAATCCCTACTCATGAATAATATTGGAAAACAGATGTCAAAAGTTACAGCGAAGAGAAACTTATAATCTTGAACGACACCTATTTTTTGAAAAACTAAACAAGGCTAGAAAATATTAACATTTTTTCAAAGTGCTTATACCTAATATTGACTTATTTGGAGGCAATTAATCCAATCATACAATTAAATTTTTACTCTAAACTTGTATTTGAGCTAACTACGTAGAAATTCATAGAAGAAATTTTTGTACTTTTTAAGCAAAATTGAAGATCATTAGAAACCATACCATAAAATATTGATATTTCCATCCGACTCCGTGAAAATGTCGGTAGTTATCACTCAAAGACTTAACGTATATTTTCATTACACTTAGGATTGGCGAAAAAAATAATGGTTATTCTAAGGTTGCCAGGTTTCCCGGTTTAATTGGATTTTGCCCGAATATTTAAAACAAAAATTGTGAAATGTCCAGTCCGGCCCGGTTGTGCGGATTTCGTTGATAAACGCACAGAATTTGCTCGGGTTTAATCACTTTATACGCCAAATAAAAAAAAGTGTTGTGTGTGTTTTTTTTTTAAGTTTTACGTTAAAAACGAAACTTTTTAGCCGTTTTTATGCAAATATGATCATGGAAGTTTTTTGGGATGCCTATAAAATGATGTAAAATTTGCTGATTACTTTTGATGAATTTTTTCTTAATTTTTTTACTCGAAATATGCCCTGATATCGCCCAGATATTGCTCAGATTTTTGATGACAATCAAATGCCTGGATTTTGCTAGGTATTTTGATGAAATAACCCGGATTTGTCCGGCCTGGATATATTTTGGAAAAATTCTGGAAACCTTAGATTATATCCGGTTTTGCACCTAATAACTAAAAAGTTACAAACCGATTTCTACAAACCTAAGACAATTAAATTACTTGGAGTCTAAAGATTTTTTTTGTCAAACTAAACTGAAACCTTAGAGAGAATGTTAGTATAGTGAACTAACAGACACATTCAACACTCACTCTCTAGGATGATTTTTTTTTTCAACTATCAACCGAGTAGGTGTTGCGGTTTCTGATTCCTCCCTGTGTTATTAAAATTATATTTTACAAAATATTACATAAATTCAGCAAATTATTAAGTAATACATTCTATTAGATCTGAAGATTACAACAGTATAGTTTTCTTTTTTCTATCTTTATAGATGAATGAGAAATTGTATGATAAATGTTATGTATGTTAGTCGATGGCGATTTAAATTAATAAGAATTTTTGGCTCAAAAACTGCTTCGTTTGCGGTTTTTTAAATTTATGTACAATTGAAAGTTCTTAAGAAATGACAGAATCAATAGTTGAAGACTCGAAGCAAATCTAGCCTTTTTAACCAATTTTTAACGATGAAGTTAAACCATTAAAAACATGTGCGACGTCAAGGTAACTTTTCTTAAAATAGTTACCTCAATGTATATTTCAATATTCTTTGATTTTGTAGCTAAATGTAGTTCTACAAACTAAGACAATGCACTTATAGTAATTCAATCGTAACTTTCCATGTAAATACTCGCTGTTCTCTACAAGTTTGTCGCTACTAGTATTTAGAAGCTGCTACTCGCTTTCAGCGAAGAGATAGGCAAATAGTGAGTAGCGATTTACGTTGAGGTGAGGGCAAGTAGCGAGCAGCACGTTGCTGATAGCAATTAGCGAGTAGCGGATAGTGATGTATGTGGAAATCAGTAAACAGTAAATATCAAATAGCGAACTGCGAACTGCGAGACAAAATAGGGAGTAGTGAATAGCGAATACAAAGATGCAAATAGTGAGCAGCGAATAAAATTAGTAAATAGTGAGTAGCGAGAGGCGACTAACAAGTAGCGGTTAGCGAAAAACTAAAAGCGAGTAACGAGAGGCGATAAGTGAGTAACAAGAAACAAGTTGCAAGTAGCGAGTAGTAATACCGGGAAGCGAATAGTGAGAAGCGAGTAGTAAATAGCTTGTAGCGGGTAACAAATAGCAAGTAACGCGTATCGTGTAGCTTGTCGTGAGAGGCGAATATTGAATATTTGTAGAAAATTTCCATAAGCAAGTTTTTGCTGATTTGACATTCTGGTAGATGTTGCAAATATGATACTTTCGGGAACACAATTTCAGCTCAAAATTATTCCAATTATTTCACCGAAACCGTCAAATAAACCCTTAATTCCCATAATCAACAACTATAATTGCAACCCCACCGAAAACCTATCTATCACACCGAGTTAATTTGAAAAGCCCCCCTACAATGGTCATTAGTCACAACAAAACCCGAACGCACAAACCAAAACTGATGAGCGAATTAATTATTTCCAAATCATTGATTCGAATAAATTTTTGCTTCACAACAACGTTGAGGAATTTTCAATAAGCCTCGCGAACGCCTCAATCCAGGATTGGATTTGCCTAACCCTCTCGGCATCCAGGCAGCTGCCACTTGCTGCTGATTTCCGGTACAGACAGAGAGGAAATCTACGGCCGCTGAGTTTGTTGTCGAATGAGCCGGAATTCGAATGCACAACGAGCGTCGGTTTTGTGTTTGTAATGGAAAACAAATTAACATAAATTTGCCGACCGATTGGGTTGAAAAAGCGTGGGAGTTTTGAAGGTGCAATCCAATGAAAAGTCAACCCTCGGTGATGTTTTGAATTTAATGATTCGGGCTGCCTGCGTTCACCGGAGGAGATCAAACAAAAGCGTAAATCGTTGAACAGCCCTGCATGCGGGCGATGTTCAACCAGTTGGCAGAATTTATTCTTTTTATCATACACATTCTGTTTTATTTTTAGACCATCAGAAATCAATAAATGTTTGATTCTTCCGTTGCAAAAAAAAATCATTGCGCTACAGAAAAACTGAGAATAACTTAATTTTTACTAAAGAAATATCATTGTTATAACATAACTCATGACTAAAAACAAATGACTCATAACTTATCACCAATAGCTCATAATTCATTACTCATAACTCACAACTCATGACTTATATAACTCATAACTCATTACTAATAACTTACAACTCATAACTCATAACTCTCAACTTATAACTCAAAACTCATAACTCATAACTCATAGCTCATAACTCGTAACTCCCAACTCACAACTCATAACATATAACCGATAACTCATAATTCATAACTCATAACTCATAACTCATAACTTGCAACTCATAGCTCATAACTCATAACTCATAACTCATAACTCAGAACTCATAACATATAACTCAAAACTCATAACTCATAACTCATAAATCATAACTCATAACTCATAACTCTTAGTTCATAACTAATAACTCATAACTCATAACTCATAACTCATAACCCATAACTCATAACTCATAACTCATAACTCATAACTCCCAACTCATAACATATAACCGATAACTCATAATTCATAACTCATTACTCATAACTCATAACTTATAACTCATAGCTCATAACTCATAACTCATAACTCATAACTCATAACTCAGAACTCATAACTCATAACATATAACTCTAAACACATAACTCATTACTCATAACGCATAACTCATAACCCATAACTCATGACGCATAACTCATAACTCATAACTAATAACTCATAACTCATAACTCCCAACTCACAACTCACAACTCATAACATATAACTCATAACTCATAACTCATAACTCATAACTCATAACTCATAACTCATAACTCATAACTCATAACGCATAACTCATAACTCATCACTCATAACTCATAACTCATAACTCCCAACTCATAACTCATAGCTCATAACTCATAACTCATAACTCATAACTCATAACTCATAACTCATAACTCATAACTCATAACTCATAACTCATAACTCATAACTCATAACTCAACTCATAACTCATAACTCATAACTCATAACTCATAACTCATAACTCTCAACTCTCAACTCACAACTCAAAACTCACAACTCATAACTCATGACTCATAACTCATAACTCATAACTCATAACTCATAGCTCATAACTCATAACTCTTAGTTCATAACTAATAACTCATAACTCATAACTCATAACTCATAACCCATAACTCATAACTCATAACTCATAACTCATAACTCCCAACTCATAACATATAACCGATAACTCATAATTCATAACTCATTACTCATAACTCATAACTTATAACTCATAACTCATAACTCATAACTCATAACTCATAACTCATAACTCAGAACTCATAACTCATAACATATAACTTCAAACACATAACTCATTACTCATAACGCATAACTCATAACCCATAACTCATGACGCATAACTCATAACTCATAACTAATAACTTATAACTCATAACTCCCAACTCACAACTCACAACTCATAACATATAACTCATAACTCATAACTCATAACTCATAACTCATAACTCATCACTCATAACGCATAACTCATAACTCATCACTCATAACTCATAACTCATAACTCATAACTCATAACTCATAGCTCATAACTCATAACTCATAACTCATAACTCGTAACTCCCAACTCACAACTCATAACTCATAACTCATAACTCATAACTCATAACTCATAACTCATAACTCATAACTCATAACTCATAACTCATAACTCATAACTCATAACTCATAACTCATAACTCATAACTCATAACTCATAACTCATAACTCATAACTCATAACTCATAACTCATAACTCATAACTCATAACTCATAACTCATAACTCATAACTCATAACTCATAACTCATAACTCATAACTCATAACTCATAACTCATAACTCATAACTCATAACTCATAACTCATTACTCATAACCCATAGCTCCAAGCTCTAAACTCACAACAAATATCAGTTAACTTCTAATTTAATTGTCTTACTCAACCTATGATTAATAAAATCACAGATCTCGATACGCAAAAATCTTTACTCAGATCTCTGAGCCCAGAACCCAGAACTCTGAAAATGGAACTCAAAATTAGCTCAGAACTAATATCTCGAAATTTATAACGATTTTCAATTGTTTTGTGTCAATTATATCGCATTTCTAACAACTTTTAATAACCATTCACCATTCATAAATCATTATTTATTAACCAGAATCGATTTAAAAAGCAAAAAAGAAATTTAACTATTGTAAATTTTTAAATTTACAAAATGCAGAAAAATTTTGAAAACGATAGTTAGGCCCTACCATCTATTCTAGCAGTTGTTTTTTTTCTCAACTTCAGTACATTTGATAAATAGCGGCTTCGAGTCATAAAATTCCAGACAATACATTTGACCGTCGTTTTCAATGCAATCGGGGTATCAACGTACATAAAACGGGGCGCCATGTTTTGATTTCCCAGCTGAAATCGCTAAATTAACATAATTTCTGCACTCCGGCCATAAAAGTGATCCCCGAACGTAATAATCAGATAAAAAATAACAACTTTATCTACGGTCATAAAAGCCATTAACGGGCCTGTTTTCGGGCAGGACAACCTAATCCGAGAAAGTCATTCTCGCGTCCTGGTCCTAACCCTAGCTAGAAGAAGCAGAAAAAAACCCGACAACAACTTTTATATACCTCGACAAGAAAACCAAACGCACACAATCCGAATGACTTTTTATGTGCTGCTCAACCAGAGGTCGAACTCACACAACAAATCCCTCGGCTTAATAAATCATTTACTTTCCTTGGAATGGTTTGGCCCGAAATCGGGACTCGGGGTTTGAGTTGGCCTTTTCCCGTCCCAAAAACAGGGGGTTGGGGAAAGTTGTTCGAAAACCCTCCCGACTAAGGGGTCAAAAGTGCTGATTTTGATATCGTGATGCGACAAAAGTGTCCAATTTTCGACGATTTCCCCGTTCATCAAATTAAGTTTGCTAACCCGGTCCAGTAGAAGACTTTTGGAAGAGGGGAAGGTCGAAGAAGTTGGAGTGCCTTGACGATTTCCATCATATTTGAACTGTTTGGGGCTTTTCTACACCAATGACACGATTCGGTTTTGGGACACTTTCGAAAGACGATAATTTATACCGACGATGTGTGTCCCTTTCTTGGGGCAGATAAGAAACGTATCGGGAATGAAATATCGGTACCAGAATCTATTTTATTCGACGTCATTTGCTATATTTGATAGATTTAAAATGTGATAATTTGTGATCCTGTTTTGTTGAAACAGGGAAAAGTAGGCATTAATGTTGGCCCGCATTAAAGACAGCTTTGAAATGGAATAAGGTAGGAGAGATAAGGGCATAACGAGCACCCGGGGCATAGTAAGCACTCCTCTATTCTAAAAAGTACGTATTTTATAAAAAGTATAAATTTTCATGAGGATTAGTTTAGTACCTCCCATAGAATGAATTTTTCAGTAAAAAAAAGAAATCTCATTTTAATCTTTTCAGAAATTTAAAAAAAAAAAACAGGTAAGATCTTAAGTGACGAAAATATTATAATTTTCGAACACCGGAATATTAGCTCTTATGATCGTTGAATCATCTTGAACTATAATGTACGCACTGCAACTTGATGTTCACATTGTTCTTCAATTTTCACCAACATTTTTCACTATGATCAATTTTAAAACGCGTTTTTACTTCAACTTGGTGACTCGGGGTAAACAGAGCATCCTTGATCGGGGCACGATGAGCTTTTTCTGACGTAGAATCAAGTAGCGAATTCAACTCGATGAAGTCAACTGAACTATAGAGCTACAGCTTGATTAGTTTATTTGTGATTATTTAGCCTATAAATGAGGTGTCGGAGAGGTAATCAGAAGATTCGAGTTCGATTCCTGGTCGAGGTGATTTTTTTTTCAATTTACCATTTTTGTCGAGATTTGTTTATCAAAGTGTCTGTAATCTCCCATGATTATGATCCTCGAAAATAAAGCAATACGTAGAAAATTTACTTTCAAGTTGATTCCAGAAGAAAAGGGCTTTCAGCCTTCGATGAAAATTAAGAATATTTATTAATTTTTTTTCTATGTTTGCCCCTGGAAACATGCATCGTATTTTACATTTCTTCGAATAAAATTGAGGGCGATGAAAAAGGTGATAACTCGGAATTGAAAAATCAAAATTAATATCTGCAACGCGAAAAGTTATGCACTGATTTGCGTTCAAAATGATGGAAGCCTAAATGAACGCATTTATCCTGCAGTTCTTAAGTTTACTCGTTTTATAAAGGAATAAACTCTTCTCTGTCCCTATTCCCCATATGATTTAAATCTAGATTTTTTCGTAGATATCTGCTGAAAAAAATAATTTTTCTTTATTCAAGTAGCCATTACCATCTGCTCGTTTTCTAATGACAACACAACCAAAAGGGCTTATGCGGTAAGTGCGATCTTAAATTAAATTTTTTTACATTGATCTCAAATTAAATCTTGATGATCTTAACAACAAACTGACACTTTGTAAATAGCCATTCATACCGCCGGGGGTCAAATGACCCCTTAAGCTTTTTCCCGCTAAAACAGCCTTGATTTCCAACCGATTTTGAAAACAAAAGGAAAATTCACAAAACATCAATTATAACAGGAGTTATAGTCATTTGAAGTTTTAAAAAAATGCTATTTGACCACCTCCGGTTTATTTAGTGTTAATTAAGAACCACTATTAATCTTTGTAAAATACCCTCAGATTTCCAAATATTCAAATATTAAATTTGTGTGGACAATTTTCGCGAAATTCACTTTGTACTAAAATGTTTGGTGGAATTTTTTTTTCATTGAAAAATACGTGAAATGTTAAATGAATTAGCTGTCAGCAAGCAATCGATTTACAATTCCTTTTGAACAAGATCTTTGAAAAGTTTTTGTGAAATTTTTTTAAGAGTTTATATAAACCTTCAGGCGAAAACAAAAATTTGTACATTTTTTGTTTATTCTGGTATCACAAGATCAAACATCTTCCAAAATTATGTAAATGTATAAAAAATCCAACGATATGGAATCATGAAAATAGACTATGCTAAATGTTTATATAAGAAAATAAAAAAAAAATACTAGTTTCCCAACAAGGATTAAAGTAACAATATCCTGTTTATCATTGTTCTACAGATTATAAATCACAAAAAACTAAATTCACAACAAAGAATCTATCATGGAAAAAAACTATTGAAGAAACTACAGAGATGAAAGTAAAACTAAAATGAAACATGCAATATTTTGACAACGATAAGCAATACTGGTAAATGTTTTGACCTGTAAAACATAACGTTCTTAACCTACTTGGATTTTGAATTTTAAACATTTGACGAATAAATTTATAACTTCTTCGAGATTGACCAATCGAAAAAACCTCTCTTCTAGATAAATTTCTATAAAATGGACAGTTTAAGCCATGAACTAATTTGAAAAAAAATAGTGTGACTTGAAGGTTAATTCATAACTTCTGCATGCATGATGAAATATTCAGTGAAGCTACCTAGCAGTGTAATGTTTACATTGTGATGCTATGTCAAGTGGTTTTTTGAGATAGCGTCCAGTATTGAAAGTCATTGAATAATTTATTTTGGGCAGGATTGCGAAAAATTCAAGAAAGTCACAGTGGAAGGGTTAAAAAGAGGTGGAAATTAACTATTTATCAAGGAATAGTCAAGATAGCCATGACTTGCTGTCATGGCTATGCAGTAACAAACTAGAAAATTTTCACTAGTCGTATTCTGACCACGAAAGAAGCAAGTTGAAATAAATACCATTAGACATAATTCTCTTGTTTTACTAAGTGAAAAATACAACATTCTTTTGGCGACGAGGAATTTCAAGAACCTCCGAAAGCAACCCAATTCCTATTTCTAAAACCTTCAAGCAACAACATATTCAAGATGACCGACAAGGCTTTTCTAGACGCGATTATCCAGCTCACTGAACTGATCTCAAACCAGCAGCGGCAGATTGCAGATCTCCAACGGACGAACGCAAATCCGGCTGGCAGTGAGCGAATCATCGAGTTCCTCGCAACTGGTATCGACGAGTTCCGGTACGATCCTGACGGCGGAATATTTTTTGAATCCTGGTACGCGCGCTTCGAAGACGTTTTCAAGGAAGACGGCAAGCATTTGGATGACAACGCAAACGTGAGGTTGCTTCTCCGTAAGATTGGCACGCAGTTCCACGAACGTTACGTGAACAACATTCTGCCAAAGTACCCCCGAGAATTCCGTTTCGAAGAAACCGTCACGAAATTGAAGAAACTTTTCGGAAGGCAAACATAGCTCTTCAACGCTTGCTATCAGTGTCTTCAATACGGGAAGAACGATGCTGATGATTTTTCCACCAACGCCACCTCCATCAACAAACACTGTGAAGCGTTCCAGTTGACGAAGCTCTCCAACGATCAATTTTAGGCGCTCCGGTTCTTCTGTGGTCTCCAGTCACCACGCGATGCAGACATCCGGACACGATTGATTGGCAAGCTTGAAGCAGAAGAGTTCGCACCCGCCGGTGATGGAACGGCTTTGACACTGGAAAACCTGGTGGAGGAATGCAATCGGATCATCTACGTCAAACAAGACACAAAAATTATCGAGAAAGGCGGAAGCGACAAGCATGACAATAGCGTCGCTCAAGATCCCGAAAACTCCCTGTTGGCTGTGTGGTGACCAACACTACGTCAAGGAGTGCTATTATCAACACCGTTTCTGCAGCAAGTGCAGGAAGAAAGGGCACAAAGATGGCTTTTGTTCCTCCGCTGGGCAGAAGTCATACAAGCCGGTCGACAAACCAAGACCTAAGGACATCGTCAAGTCCAAAGGTACTTTGGTTAAGCTAGTCGATCTCTCCAATAAACGAAAATTCATCAAGTTGAATCTCAACAACTTCCCGGTCCAGTAACAGCTAGGCTGTGCATCGGATATTACAATTATCTCCGAGCAAGTCTGGGAAACAATTGGCCAACCACCAACTCAAACTTCGGAAGTTGAAGCTGTCAGCGCATCAGGAGACGAGATTGGTATCATTGGAGTATTCATCGCAAACATCACCGTTCGTGGTACTACCAAGCAAGGCCGAGTTTATGTTTCAACCAACCTGGATCTCAACGTCTTTGGCATCAAAACGACCGATCAGCTTGATCTTTGGTCGGTCCCGTCTGATCAATTCCGTGCAGCAGAAGCCCGAGCCGTTGGTAGAAAAACTACGATCAAGATTTCCTGATGTATTTCAAAGTTCCCTTGGCTGGCAACGTTTCCGTTCGTGTCTGTGGTGATTATTCGACGGGTCTCAACGATGCGCTTGAGTCCGATTGCCATCCTTTGCCGCATCCGGACGATATGTTTGCCGAACTAACTGGATCCCGCTTTTTCACGCATCTCGACCTCTCAGACGCATACCTTCAAGTGGAAGTCGAAAAGGAATCTCGTAAAGTACTGACCGTCAACACTCATCGAGGATTGTTACAGTATAACCGTTTGCCGCGCGGAGTCAAATCCGTTTCTGGTGCTTTCCATCGGATCATTGACAGAATGGTAGGCGGCATTCCAGGTGTCAAACCATATCTTGACGACATCATGATAGCTGGGAAATCTCAAGAGGAGCACGATCAGAGCCTTTACTCTGTTCTCGACTACGGTTTTGATAGAATTGAAAGAGTGTCTTAGCAGGTCAGAGGGGGTAACATCCCCCCTTAAGTGGATATTTGTAAAACACCAAACAACTTCTTGTCTTCTTCATGCTTCGGACCAGGTACCGCCTTGGTAAGGATATCCGCTGCTTGATTTTTTGATCCAACGTGTTCCAATTTGATAGCTTGAATTTCCAACTGTTGCCGAACAAAGTGATGTCTGATATCGATATGTTTGCTCCTTGCTGAATACCCGATTTCTCGTTCTGCTAAGCTGATGGCACTTTTGTTATCGCAGTTAATCAAAATTGGGCCACTCACGTTTTGTAGTTCTTGCAGAAAACCTCGCCACCACATTGCTTCCTGGGTTGCCGTTGACAAAGCCATATACTCTGCCTCCGTGGTCGACAATGCTACTGTAAATTGTCGCTTCGAGTTCCAGGAAACAGCACCGCCGTTTTGAAGAAACACGTAACCGCTCACAGACCGTCGTGTATCCGGGTCATTTCCCCAATCTGCATCGCTATAACCGGTGAAATCCGGATTACCGTCTCTGCTGTACGTGAGCTTGATTTTCTTGGAGCCCTTCAGATATCGTAATATCCGCTTTGCTGCCACCCAATGCGCCTCTCCGGGATTGCTGCAAAAACTGCTCACCTGGCTAACAGCAAAACTTATGTCCGGCCGCGTACATTGTATGTATGTATGTTGTATGTTGCAAATCCACCATGGGTGCACGGATTCACCGCAGTTTTGCCTAAGTATGTGCTC
Source organism: Uranotaenia lowii (assembly GCF_029784155.1). Taxonomy (NCBI): domain Eukaryota; kingdom Metazoa; phylum Arthropoda; class Insecta; order Diptera; family Culicidae; genus Uranotaenia; species Uranotaenia lowii. The sequence continues at coordinate 323,914,069 of NC_073692.1, forward strand.
ATTAAAATTCTTTAGATATTAAAGCTCGACAAATCTCCAACGTCACGAACATCATACCCGGTACCATGGCTTCGTGTGAGCTGTTCTGTAGTGAGTGTATTACGTGTCTCTGTTAGTATATTTGGGTGAACGAATCTATCAGGTACACAACCAGTTTAAAACGGATAACATTTTTAGTGTTATTCATTTACTACAGGTATTCCGGCATCCGTGTATATACCTGGCCGATTGGCAACTGATTGAACGTTCGTAATTATGTAATTATTTATCAAAAATTATATCATCTTACCTACCCAACATAACCGGGAGTTAAATCTACAACCTACCAAATGGTCTCGAGCTAAACACTCTGACTATCTCAACACCCAATGACCTTCTTACCACTGGGTGCTTTGCATTCTTGTTTTTTTTTCCAATTCTCATTCCGACTTCGAAAGGCCTTTTTTTATTCTTGTCACTCCCGTTGTACAACGCATTCACTTTCACATACCGATCTTCCGTAGCCGGGACTTTCGAGAAAATATTTAAAGATTTCAATCAAGCCCCCGGCGGAACTGATTCCACTTTTTTGGAAAATATTTCCCTAAGATTGAAAACACCAACATTTTATCGACCCGTACAATTTTTTTTGGAAAAACTGTTGCATACTTTATCTCCATCTCAGTCGCGCATAAGCCAAGCCTTCACATAAACTTGTCATATCCCGTGCGCAAAAAGCAACGCATGCTTCGATCCATAGATATGCTTTGGAAATGCACACGTACAGCGCTCGTTGCTGATGGAAGGTACATATACATGTTCGAACATGTCTTGGCCGCTGGAAGATGATAAAAAAATTTTTTCCACTTTTTGCAACAGATTACTTGAGATGATAACAATGAAACTTGTAAATTCCCCATAACACTTTGATACTGGTTGATATCTCCAGTTCTTCTCACAAGCAAGATAAACCATTTTTGCCAACACGGTTTCATTATTACAATGCTTACAAAAACCGGATTTGACGCGAAGATTGGGATTTTGATGCTATTTAGGGATTCAGAACCACGGATGAATTTTCACTTGAAATCGTGTTTCTTCTTTTATCAAAAACAATCAACATTGATTCCATTCCCCCACTTGAACAAAACAAATCAATTTTGCCCAATCTTATCGAGCACCATTCTTCTTAAAAATAAACACTTATCATTTACGCTGAAATCTTTTCTTAAATCACTGAAATAACCATATTTCTTTTTAATAATCACAAGCGTTTCGGAAATGTCCGGCCGCGTACATTGTGCTACGAATTGAAGACCACCAACAAGTTCTCGATATGGGACATTCATCATCTTCTTCTTTTCCCCTTCCGTTTTGGGACACATGTCCTTGGTGAGCCGCTGACTGATGTCGAATGGAGTGGACACCGTATTGCAATCCAGCATATTGTACTTTTGAAGCAACTCGTCAATATACCGTTCTTGATCAATTGCAACGAAACCGTCAGACCTCGTGACACGCAATCCCAAGACCTGCTTGACTGGACCCAAGTCACTCATCTTGAAGTCAGCACATAACTGCAGCTTGATGCGTTCCACCAAAGCCAGATCACTGGAGATGATGAGGAAATCATCCACATAAACAGCAACGATGATAGGTTTACCATTCATGGCCTGATAATAAACGCACGTGTCGTATTTGGATCGTTTGAAACCCATCTTCCGAAGCTTTTGGTCCAGCTTCTGGTTCCAGAAGCGACTGGCCTGCTCAAGCCCGTACAGTGCCTTACGGAGCTTGCAAACTTTCGTTGGTGCTTTTTCGTCCTCAAATCCTTTTGGCTGCTCCATAAATATCTCCTCCTCGGTCAGCTCTCCCTGTAGGAACGCCGTCACCGCGTCCATTTGGTGAACCACAAGATTCTGCTTGGCTGCCAACGCCAGGAGGTACCGTACCGTTGCATAGCGCACAACAGGAGAATATGTGTCGCTATAGTCCACGCCCTTGATCTGCGAGTATCCCTTGATGACCAAACGCCCCTTGAATCGGTTTATGGATCCATCTGCATTCGTCTTCAGCTTGAAAACCCATTTATTTTTCAACGCTTTCCGGTCCCGTTATCGCATAACGTCTGATACTCGCTCTGCATCGCCTCGACCCAACGATCTCGTTCTGGATTCTCCAGAGCTTCTTCGAAACTCTCTGGTTCTCGGGGACTCTGTGGACAATTCACGTACGGTACATTTCTATTCGAAATTAAAGTACAAGGATACTTGCCTTGGGCTGGGCGCTCCCAGTCACTATACTCAGAATTCTGTTGTAAATTAACGTCCTCTTCTTTCAGGTGTGACGGGAGCGCAGTGCTGACTGCTGACGACCGTCTTCTGGCTGGCTGCGAAGAGAAAAGGTTCTGCGGTAGAACACTGTATGTCACCTCATAATCTGCCAACTTGCCTGGACGTCTGCGCTCCCTCTCGCTATGCCTCGTGTTAGGTTGTATAACTTCGCCAGAACGGTGCGGATGGAGCGCGTTAGGTTCCTGTTCGATGCACACTGATGCTGCTGGATCACTTTGAGCAGCGCTTCCCGTTGGTTCGTTCGTCGATGTCATCTCTTGACCAAATCTGTTGTCGAAAACCACATCTTTAGACGACTCACGTGGATGAAATTTCGCCACTTCCTTCTCGTCAACAACAACGATATCTCGGCTGATGAAAATTTGACCACTCTCAAGATTGCATACTCGATACCGTTTCGAGCACTCAGCAAAGCCGATTGGCTAGGTATATCGCTGTTGATGCTGCCTCGGCCCAAAAACGCTTTTCTAGCCCTGCATCCGATAATAAGCACCTCGCTTTCTCCTCTATCGTTCGGTTCATGCGTTCCGAGAGACCGTTCTGTTCCGGGTTATATGGAACCGACGTCTCGTGCCGTATGCCATGCTGCTTCAGAAAATGTTGAAACTGCTTACCACAATACTCAGTGCCATTATCAGTTCGCAAGCACTTGATCTTCTTAGCAGTTTGATTTTCAACAAAGGACTTGAATTCTTGAAACGCCTCGAAAGTGTCGGACTTTGACTTCAAGCAATACATGAAAGTCATCCTGCTTACCTCGTCCGTAAACGTAACCCAATACTTGCTGCCGCCGACCGATGGTTTCTCCATAGGCCCACACAAGTCTGAATGGACAATTTCAAGCAACTCCTTTGCTCGAAATCCGGATCCACGAAACGGAAGCCTTTGGTGCTTACCTTCCGCACATGGAACACAAGCAGCTATCGTCGTTCCATTAATTTCAAAACCTGTTGCCATGCTGGGTAACCTTTTGATGCTGTCCAAATTCAAATGGCCCAACCGTCGATGCCACGATTCGAGGTTGCCATTCGTTTTTGCCGCACACGTTAACCGCTGACTGCGTAAATTGAGCTGGTAAAGTCCTTCTTCCAGTCGATCCATTGCGACCACATCCTTCGAGGATGTATTCACAACCTTGCAGTCCTCGCTAGTGAAATTTATTCGGAAGCCTTTCTTACAAATTTCACTGACTGACAGCAAATTTGTTGCCAATCCTGGAACACATAAGACGTTAGAGATACTCAAATCTGTATACGAACCTCTCGTTTCAGCAGTGAGTTCTACGCGTCCAACCACAGCCGCAGGAATTTCAGTTCCATCTGCGACATAAATCGATTCGTCCACTGGCATCGGATCCAAAACTGCCTTCTCGGAAACACACATGTGTCGACCTGCGCCGGAGTCCAGAATCCAACCATTCGCATTGCTCTTAGGATTCTGATGTGCCATCAACGCCACTTGGTTTGAACGTTTCCTTCCGTCCTTGGGTTTGACCTTCTGCTGGCATTCTGAAGCGTAATGCCCGAACCTTTCGCACTTGAAACACTGTACTTTCGATTTTTCCTTCTTTCCAGGTGTTTTCTCATGAGTTGCTAAAGCTCCAGCTGCACTACCAGAGCTGCAATTTCGGTCCAGCATGACATCCTGCAGTATCTTGGACTTGACCACATCTGCTGTTAGATTGATGCCCGATGCATCAAGGCGCATACTCATCGGCTCGTATCGTTTTGGAAGTCCCATGAGCAAGATAAGAGATAGCCACTCGTCGTTCAAGTTAAATCCTATCTCACCCAGCTTGTGCCTTGTGGACATGACTTCGTCGACATACTCTTCCACCGATGAACAGTCTTCAAGTTCCAGGCGCATTAGCTTGCGAAGTAAACCAATTTTCCTGCACTTTCCGCTCTCCTGGAATGCGGTCCGCAAACTGTTCCACGCTTCTTGTGCCGTACGAGCTTTCTGAACCAAGCTATAGTTGTAAGGTTCTATGCTCAAGCAAATCGTTGCCAAAGCTCGCTCAGACAGATCCTCGTTCACGTGCGTGCCTTCTGGAGGGTTAACTGCTCGCCACGTGCCCTCTCTGATCATCACCATCTTCATGGCAAATGACCAGGAATCGTAGTTGTCACGACTCTTCAGCTTCTCCACTGGTAGCATGGCCACACCTCCACCACCTGGTAATCTCGGATTGCTGGCCACCTGGCCATCCGCTTGTCCGTCCCGGGTCTGGTTGCCATTTCCTCCACCGCGCTGAATATCACCATTTCCGGCATTATCGGGAATACCATCATCACGGTTCTGAAAATCAGCCGACCGCCGTAACCGATTTCTTCCTTCACGGTTCATAATCGTTTCGGAAAAATAACTTCTTGAAACAGGTGGATGTGAAAAATTTTTCACTTGTTGATTCCGTAACTATGGAAACTATTAACTGGGCTCATAACCTGATAGAATTGAAAGAGCGTCTAAGCAGGTCAGAGTACAAATTTGGAATGATTTATTGGTGCCTTTACAAATCAACGCTTACTATGCTAACAGGTTTTCATCTACGTCTCGAGAAGTGCCGTTTTTCTCTTCCGTAAATCAAGTTTCTGGGTAACATTATCGATAAAGATGGCCTTCATCCTGATCCCGAGAAGACGCGTGCAATTTCCCAGATGCCAGCTCCGAAAGATGTCACACAGCTACGCTCGTATTTGGGCGCTATCAATTACTACGGACGTTCCGTTGGCCAGATGAAGGAACTTCGTGCGCCACTGGACCGTCTACTAAAAAAAGAAGCCCGCTGGGATTGGAGTACCGAATGTCAGAGGTCCTTCGAACGTTTCAAGACAATACTCCTCTCAGATTTGTTGCTGACTCACATCGATCCCTGGGAGCGCATCCATGTCGATTACTGGCCCTATGGATGGTTACTACTACCTGGTTATCGTTGACGCATATTCCAAATGGCCCGAAGTTTTCCGCACCCGCAGTACGACTACCATCGCAACACTGGAGATCCTTCAAGAAACATTCGCAAGGTATGGAAATCCGCGTACCCTGGTATCAGACAACGGTTCCCAGTTCGTGAGCTCAACGTTCAAGCAGTTCTGCGAATCAAACGGAATCCGCCACCTAACCACGGCTCCGTATCACCCACAGTCAAACGGACAGGCTGAAAGGTTCGTTGACACATTGAAAAGAGGTCTCAAGAAGCTCGTTAAGGGGGAAAGCACGGCAACTTTCCAGCATCTCCAAATTCTGCTGTCCATGTACCGTTCAACACCTAATCGGAACGCTCCTGAAGGAAAGACACCTGCTGAACTTTTCCTGAGAAGACCGGTTCGAACAATTCTGGATCTTGTCATGCCACAGATTCCGAGCCCATCTGAAGTGAACTCGAAGCAAAACGATCAATTCAACAGACGCTACAACACCATCAAACGCAAATGACCTGGTCTACGCAGAAGTTCACCGACGCAACATAACCGAGTGGGTTCCTGGAACGATTGTAGAACGCAGAGGCCGAGTGAATTACAACGTTTAACTGGATACCGGTCGTCTCATTTGCTCGCACACGAATCAGCTCAAGAAGCGCTATGATGATAGTGGAAGCTCTCCAGTTTCATACAACTTACCACTATCTATGCTGCTGGATGAATTCAACCTCCAACCAACGGTGCCTGATGTTCCTGGGATTCCGGACGAACCAACAGTTCTTCCAATCGTATCACACGATGAAGCAGATGACGATTTTCAAGATGCAGAATCAACCGGTGACCATTTCCAGTCTCCGGTCCAGTCCCCTGACCGACCAGTCCGAAATCGTAGGCTTCCCAGTTGGCTGATGCACTACGATCTTTCTTAAAGGGGGAGATATCAAGGGTTAGTCGAGATAGCCATGACTTGCTGTCATGGCTATGCAGTAACAAACTAGAAAATTTTCACTAGTCGTATTCTGACCACGAAAGAAGCAAGTTAAAATAAATACCATTAAACATAATTCTCTTGTTTTACTAATTGGAAAATACAACACTATTCGACTAAAACATATATGTAAAATTGTTTGAGAAGTCCGAGAGAATTTAAAAGTGGGCTTATTCATTATAATTTTTACTATTCATGAATTGAAGATGATTGATTCCATGAAAGTAGGGAATATTAGAGGTTTTATCAAGCCCAAATCAAAAACTTCGATTGGAGAAGTGACCACAAAATTTTGTTTTTCAAAAGTTTATCTAGCTGACAAATAATCATGTCTGATTTCATGCCTGCCAAAAAAAAAGCAGGTTTCCAGCTAGAAACTTTTCGTTGATGTTACGGAGATGAACAAAGAGAAAAAAGTGGAAATTTTATGCTAAGTACTTGAGGTGGTAGAAATTCAGCTTCACTGAAAATTTCATCGATTTCCATTAATGCCTTTGAAAGTTATTTACAAAACAAAGTGTTGCATTTTTTAACTCCTTATGATTAAAAACGACAAAATACAAAAATACGGGTTAGAAGGTTCTTCAAGAAGATTCAAAATTTTTTAAACCTTAAGTTAAGATTTTAAAAGTTGAAAATTTTTTTTACTCAATTTTTCAATATATTTAATGCAGATATTGTTATTGAAGCTTTAAGAAATTTTGAAATTTTGTGGACGTCAGTTAAAAATAAACTAAAATTGAGTAGTTCTGGTAAATAATTTTTTAAATCACAGCTTCCGATTTCAGTTCTGATATTTTAGATTTTGCATCATGATAGAGAATGTCTGATTTTCATTTCAAGTTACCAATACAAACTTTTAATATTTGCCAGTTGTAGGTGGTTTTAAAACATTTTGTTATATCATCTTTCTGAACTGGAAATAATTTTGGTTTGGGAAAACCAGAGTTTCCAACTGTCCTATGGTATTTCAAAGTTAGAATTTCAATCAAATTTCAGTTTCCAATTTACTTGTAAAGCAATGTCTAATAAATTAAAATTTTAACTTAATTCATAGAGTGCATTTGAAATTTCCCATCTTCAATATTGAAAAGATCCAGAATGACGAATTTGTGAAGCACAAGTAGGTACAGAAATGCATGATTCGGAAATATTTTTAATTCCATCTAACATTTTGTTGATTTTATTTCTGAATTAACATGAAAAAAATCTGGACAATGCATTGAACGATTGAGTAGGGTAACGGACTTATTTTGGACTCTATGTCTAGCTCTTTAATTTATCAACATATCATGAAAAGTTTTACCAAATATAGTTGATGCCCGGGCTCTTAAAATATTACACCAAATTTTTTCATGATTAGTTGTTTTATAGGAGAGCTACACCAGGTGCTCAAAAATACGTCCATTGGTCCAAAATAGTTCCGTTAACCCACCAATTGAATGTTAATAATTTCAATGTTTTTAAATTAAGTTGTGCCACAATCATTTGTTGGATATTAAAATCTTATTCGATGAAGGGTTGGCAGGGAAGAAGAAAAAGGATGCTGTCAATATAGTTTAAAATCCGGGTATTGGATTAACAATACTCTACTCAAATGCTTATTTTTATTCATAAAAAATTGTCAATTTTTATGTCATTTTCTAGCTCAGGAGAAACTTCAAGGTATATGTGAATAAGAAGAAAATATTGAGTATCCCAATATAGTGACCTTGAAATGAAATTTAAAATTAAATCACCAAATTCAAACAAACAGATAACAAATAATGCAAAGCCCTGCATAAATTTTTTAGATGGAATATTTTCATTTTCAGGAAGAGTTTAATTTGAAAAGTTGTTTTTTTTTATTTAAGGTAAAAAAAAATTATAAAAAAATATAAAAGGCACAGTTAAATAACCCATTGAAAATTATTTCAATCTCTTATCAGTGCCTGAAACCACACGTTGAATTTTTATGCGACCAATTTGTACACAAATATTCGCCGTTCAAGCATCGCATAGCTTGGTGATTGCGTATGTCAACAATATGTACGCCACAATATGTCGCCTGTTCACACTAATTACACTTAATTACAGTAGTTCTGGGTTTGAAATTTGGCACATTCGGCACAAATATTCGAAACGTGCCGATGGGGTGGTTCGTATTTCGTTCCCGTTTTATTGGTTGTGTTTTGAATTTCCATAGGGGCAGTCGGAGTTGGGGCTTTGGTTGAGATTTCACCCCGTTGAGGGAAATGGTTTTAATTCAGCTGGTACAATATATGGAGAGCCTCTATACCGTATTAGTGTGTAATTATGTTAAATTCAAATCAGACGAACGCATGTGTATTCAGCATGGCGAGCTGCTTGCTGCTGCTTGATGGAAAATTGCAAAAATGCGTGCCCGTCTGGTAGGAAAAAGGCTGGAAAATGGGGCCCGAATCTTGGCAGTGCCGTATTTGGTTAGGGAAATTATTAGCAGTATGACGCTGACATGGCTCGACTGTGTCATTATCAGTTTTGTTTATTATCAGTCCGTGTTTTGGTAGAGATTCTCGACTGCGGAATTTATTTACCAACAAACAGGCAGTGACAAATATTTGCTAAGCCTTTTGCTACGGCATCGAATTCAAATTGTGTTGAATTCAAATATTTGAACGACAATCGTGCCGCTTTAGAAAACACTCAGATATAGCTGCATAGAATTTCCACTTTATTATGACTTATTTATAGTCAGTAGATGTTCCCTAAATTTCAATAAAAACTTGAATTGAATGTAAAACAATCTGAAAAGGCAGTTTTATTTTGTTGGAATACCCTCAAAACAATTGAATATAAGAAAAGTATGATTTTTTTTTAAATCAAAATCAATTGCTCCGTTAAAATCACTTACCTGATACACCGGATATTGAGAAATTTTGATATCAATCATCAATTTAAAAAAAAAACTTCACGAAACAATCCATTCTATTCATTTTTTTCAACGAAAATATCGCACGTTTCATAAGTTATTATTTATACATTATTTTTAAATGGAACTTTTTTAATGAGATTTTATTATGAGTTTATTTAGAATGTTTGCTTCGAATATATGATATTTTCCAAATAAAAAGTTAAAAAAAATTGTGCGTTATGACGTCACGATTTGAGTCAATAAAATTTCAATAAAAGGGTGTCCCGTCCCACATCAAATTGCAGCCCTTCGCGAACGCTGTAGAAAATCACTGATTTGGTATTTTGGCTTGAAATTTGCATAAAGGTGTAATCATCTAAATTACTTCTTTGTTTGCATCAATTAAGCAAACTTTTGATTCTATTGATAAATTTAAAATACAATAAGTCAAATAGTCATGTTAGTTTTTGACAAAAAAAAAGGTTCTCTGTAATATTGCTTTTAAAGCCGTTTTAAGCTGAATTTTCTTTCTTTGGTCAATTTAAAGTCCAAATTAAGCTATAGGGTGGTCTTCTGCACCATTTTGACGTTAACTTGTTCCAGTTTCACAAGAAAAGCTTTAGTGAAAAAGTTTTTTCGGGTTTGCTGCAGATTTTAAACTGTCAAATTCTGAGTAAAATTTCTAAACAAGTTAGTTGTTTAGGATTTTTTAAATTTTTCGGTTTGTTTAGAACGATTATCTGTTGATTCCATAAAAATGCTAACAATATCAACCACCATTCTTCATAAAATTATTGTTTTGTATAACAGAGGCTTGTTAGAACTCTCATAAGAAAATTGACTTTTTTCGCAAAAATTCTTGGCGTAGAACAGAGATTAGTTCAATTGATCTAAAATTTGGCAGAAATACTTGAAAATGCATGATATGAGTGAAGCTTTGTTTTGCGAAAAAAATCGAAAACTGAACTAGTCTAATGAACAGATCTTGGGATTGCTAAAAAAACATTATAAAAAATTAAGGGTTTTAAAGAGTACGCTGTTCTCGACTCACAAGTCGTTTCACGTCATTGGTTTGTAATTTTTAAAATTGATTCATGTTAAGCTGAAACAACCGCATATTAGGACACACGGAAGCTTTTTTACAAATTTCTCTGCGGATGTTTGTTCAGCTTTGACCACATTGACCAAGTTGTTTGGTATTTGCATGTTGAACATCCAGTTGCAATTCTTTTATATTGCAGATTTTGACGTTCAGATTCGCGTCACCTCCTTTTCCCAAGACATGCTTATTGCACAAAACTGTGCATCACGTAGCTGCTCAATCTAAGCCTAGCGCAGTCATTCAAGCTCGCTTGCTACGCAGCATCTCTAGCTCTAGTTGGCTCATTTGTCGCACAGCCACTTAAACACGCTTATCATGCCGCAATTTAAACTCGCTAAATTGCCACTGATCACTTAACGCACAAGCACTCCACGGCCACTTAGACTCGCTCAATGTACGACCACTCGGGCTTGATAAACCATTCAAGTGTGCTAAATGCGCAACCACTTGAGTTTGCTTAACGCGCAACTACTGAAGCCCGCCACATGCGCAGCCATTCAGGCTCGCTTCATGTGCAGCTACTTTAGCTCGCTCAATGCGCAACCGCTCCGGCCCGCTTAACGCACGGCTACTGAAGCTCACTTAATGCCAAACAACTCGGGTTCGCTTCATACGCAATCACTCGGGTTTGCTTAAAGCGCAGCTAGTCAAGCTCGCTCCCTACATGTGCATGTATTCTGGCTCACTTCATGCGCAACCACTGAGGTTCGTTCAACGCGCAGCTATTCATGCTCGCTCAATGCGCAACCATTCGGGTTCGCTTAATGCGCAGCTACTCAAGCTCGCTACTTGCGCAGCTACTCAAGCTCGCTACTTGCGCAGCCATTCAGGCCCGCTTCATGCGCAACCACTGAGGTTCGCTTACGCTCAGCTACTCATGCTCGCCTAATGCACAACCATTCGGGTGCGCTAAACGCGCAGCTACTCGAGCTCGCTACTTGCGCAGCCATTCAGGCTCGCTTCGTATACAATTTGAAATATTGTACTTTGTATTTAGATTACTTTTGGATTAACCATTTTCCATCGACCATTTGTTTCAAACTTAATATTTGGCCCAAAAATTTGGCTCCTGGAAGGATCGCCATTGTGGAAACCACATAATGTCAAGCTGATATTAAGATGATTGGTGACCGGGTGGCCACAAATAAGGTCTGTTGTAATAGTGATGCATAACCACGACTAGCGAGTTAGAGGGAAGGGCGCTCATATATGCGTAGGGCATTAGTAGTGTTCAGTATAACCCACACATGGGTGTGCCATCGCCTATTGTTGATTTACGTAGTCTAGCTAAGTCGCCAATTGCAGTAGGATCTAAGCCACTAACTATATGCGAATTTGCCTTGAAGCAACGAAGAGATGCTTTTTTTAGTGCTTATCTAAGTCGAAGATCCCTTACACTACGCACCGTGGGCCTTTCTAGTGATAATCGGATTTTCATCAACGAGAACCTTACTGTATGCCAGGAATTTGCGATCAGAGGCCTTGAAACTCAAGAAATCGGGACACCTTACGAAAGTGGTTTCAAAGGACGGGCTCATATTCATTCAACGTAATCCTAACCTTGGAATGGAACCGATCTACACCGCAAAACAACTCAATCAAAACCTATCTTAAATTGCCATTCTAATCCTTCCAAATTTTCCTTTTTCTTCTTATCCTTCGTTCCCTTGAATCCTTCCCATCCTGGACAGTGTCATCCTCTGTTCTCGTTGCTGCTGTGCTGCAGAATTAATGCTAAAAAGGCGAAATAGCGGGCTGAATAAATGCTATCACAATAAAGCCTTTATTAAGCAATAGAAATGCTGAATAAGAGCACCATCAAATCGTCATTTTTCACCAGCCGTATAAAAGCGTTAACAATGCATACCTAGAACACCTTTTAATTATTTAATGTGAAACGGAAATTCAAAATGGGAAATTGTTCTTTAATTAATTAACACTAGAAAGACCGCACCAGTCAAAATGACTGGTTGGACACTTTGTTTGTTGAATATTTTTTAAAGACTTTGCTTTAAAAATTTGCAAAAAATACTACTTTTCATGAATTTTGAATCTCTACAAAACTGTGTATTTTTTATTCCACTAGCTCTTTTAATAAGCGAGAAAAATTACGCCATGGACACTCGGACCGTGAAAATTTTTTCGCTTGCTTTTGGTTTCATTTGCAATCTACACTAAAAACAATGAGCTTTAGTTCATTTATGGTGGGCAGAAGTGTGTCATTCGTTATGAAATTATTGTTTTTCGATGCGAAGTCATAAAGATTTGTAGAAAAAGTTCTCGGATTGGCCGCTGTGTGGCGCTTCAAGCACTTGACTCCAAATTTTTTTGGTCTGTTTTGTTGCTCAACTATAATCGAACTTTCTGTCAAAATTTGGCGAAATTTCATCAAGATTTGTAAAAGTTATGTTAGTTTTAATTCATGTCCATTCGAGTAATCGAGTAATTTTAGGTGATAAATATGTTTTATACTGAACTAGGATGAGTAAAATAATTATGAATTGTGTACTTATTTATTCAAATTTGAATACATTAGCTATGAAACTGAACAATTTAAATGATTTTTTTATATATGATTATTTTTCATATGTTGGTTATCCACCATGGGTGCACGGATTCACCGCAGTTTCTGCCCAAGTATGTATTCACATGCATTCTTAGATTATTAGGTTCGACAAATTTCCAATGCAAGTTCACTTACAGGTACTCCGGCACCCTTGTATAAACCTGGCCAGCTGGCAACTGATTGAACATTCCTATTGAACATTCTTACTATAAGAGGAAACACATCTTACTTGTCGGCAACTTATGGGGTTTGAAACAAAGAGTTTTCTTGCCGAACCCAGTACACCTGGCATACCTAGACTAGACTCACGCCAGTCTACCTGATAGACCACATCGGCGATAAGATATTTAAAAATGGGTGCACGGAATGGCTGTAAATTCGCCATTGTTAATTAAATAGAAATAATAGTTTTCAACTTGCTTCAGATCACAAAATATTTTTGAGTTAGATATGATAGGCATTTGAAATGCAATATTAGTCAATCGAAAAACTTTTAAGGAAAAACAAATCAATTTGCACATTTCACAATGTTGATTCATTATTTTTATTTCCACTGTTTTCCGTCGCACGACATAACTTGATGAATGTAATTCCTAAAATTAACTCGATCCATGGTAACCGTTTTCCAATTTTTTGGATGTTGGTCAGAACTTATCAGATAAATATACGATTGGAAAAACCTGTTTTTCAATAATAGATAAATAAATTTATTATTTCAAGATATTATTGAAATATTTTTTTCGAAGAATGAAAAAATCGTTATTTAAATCATTATGTCTCAATACAAAAGACATGGTTTCGACTTTGGTTTAGTTAAGATTTGTAATAATGCTTTTTAAAAAATTGCAAAAAGTCCAATATTTAATTTAAACGCAGTGAATCCGTGCACCCATAGTGGAAAACCATGTATGCAGGCCCGTGCGAAGGACCCGTCCTTGGGGGGGGGTTTTCGAAATTCAAATTGAGCTAAAAATAAAACAATACCAAAAATAAACAATAACAAAGAAAAAGGATTTCAAATACCGTTTCTCACTCATGACTACCACACAAACTAAAAAAAATGACTGATAAAAACACAAAGTTTTTAAAACTTATCACAATGAAAGTTTTACATTTTCGGTAAGTCATTAATAATTATTTTTTAAAATGATGTTCTGATTGGTAGATTATTTTGAACTAGAAATTTGTTTTAAAAGAATTTCTACGCAAATTAAAAAAAAAACGTTTACAAAACACAGAGTTTAAAACAAACCTGAATTCTAGAATTAATGTCCAACCAGGTACAAAACTAATAATTATTTTCTTAATTTTCAACTGAAGGGTTGATTGAAAAATTCCGCTGTAGTTTTTGAATTTGAACAAAAAATATTTAATCACGATTTAAAATGTGAATTTGCGATAACTGAAAAAAAAATCATTTTGAACTTTGGAGAATTCATTCAATGGATAGTTTAATTGAATTTGATAAAAAGAAGAATATATATATTATTTATTCAAAAGTGCCAGTGATGGAAGTCAGAAAAAAACTATATAAAAAAAACCTGCAGTTATCAAAAAAAAACTTAAAAAGGTCATGTTTGAAGTTAACAATAATATCTTTATGTTCAATTAAACTAAAAAGGAAATGTTGATAAATTGGTAATTTCGTAATTGATCAATAAAAACTGATGAAAATTGAAAATAAGGAGTTCCAAGTTTTGTTAAAAATATTGAAAGCACAAAGCAAATACAAAGTTGGTTAACATTGCGCAATAGAATTTAGTTTTAAATTTGTCACTTCGATTCATTTTTCAAACTTTTTAAGATTAATTTAAAAATCATGATCTATTCATATAACATTATCTTATATAAAAAAAACTAATGAAAAGTTTTTAAATTTTCAATCGCAGTTTGAAATTACAATCTCTGAGTATTTTGTCACTTTAATCTTTCCGAATTTTGATTTTATTTATCATACTTCATCCAAATAAGGAATAATATTCTGATGAAAATGATGCATGATCTAAAAATGTAGAATTCAACCGTTTAAAAAATGGAAAGATATCGTTATTAAGTATTTTTGACATTACTGCAGAAAGTGTTAAAAAACTTGATTTCATTTAACATTTTCGTTGAAAAATTAAATGTAGGTATGCTTCAAAAATATCAAATATTCAGTTTGGTTGAAACTTCTTTAGAATAAAATAAATGAGAAAAAGTAAAAAAAATGAATTTTTGCAAAAAAGTGCAGAAATTTCTCAAATGCTTCTAAATTATTTTCAAAAGACATTTCAATAACAAAAGCTGATAGAAATTATGCATATTTAGATTCAAGGTACCCAAATAAGTCGAAATTATCTTTTAAATTCATTGCACCTCAGAAAAATGTAAATTTTTTGGCCTTGTGTTAATATTAATACCTATTGTGTTGAGCATTTAGAAGAACAAAAAACAAGAAATAAAATTGAGTCTGAAAAAGGTTTTTTGAAGAATTTTGCATATCAACATTATATTTGTAATGACATAAATGATTTTTTTTAACAAAAAAAATGTTTTGTTTCATACGTTATTCTTATTTAGTCATGTTCGGAAGACGATGTAGGGCTTTTGTACGTCGAGGTTTGAGTTCCAATACCAAAGATTGATTGAATTGAAAATTTAAACTTAGCTTCAAAGTTGGTTTCATTCGTGAATGTCGAATAGTGTCATAGATCGAAATGTTTCAAGTCAATTGTAATTTAAGATTGAATTCCGCCGGAGGCGAGAAAAATTTCTGGCTTGCTTACTAACATTTATTTTAAAATACATTTTAAGATCATGTAATTTTCCGTGGCTACGGTGAAAATTTTACTTGGAAAAAATCTTCATGGGGGGGGGGGGGTTTAACACCTAAAACCCCCCCCGTTCGCACGGCCTTGCATGTATGTAACACAAATTTTCATTTGAATCTTTAAAAGTCTTTATTCTCTACGTTTAACATGCAGAAAAATTGATTTTGGATGAATGGCGGTGAATCAGTGCACCCATGGTAAATTGCTCTACTTATATAAAAAGTATCTATACTTCAAAACCTACAATATCAGGTATAATTTGTAGACATCAGGTAGAAAAATTTCAGAGCGATGGATGCTAGAAAATATCTACAAAAACAAAACTGAACTTAAACCGTGCACCCATGGTCAATACCCATAACCATCTAACATGTTTTTATAATTAAATTGATAATGTGTTTTGATTTTTTGATAATTATTTGACATATTCATTTTATGACACACACGCATTCGTCAACTATGCCAAAATAAGGTGATTCCGGGCACCCATGGTGAAAAAATATTTCCATTTTATAACAAAAATGTTAGCGAATAAATAACAAAATAATTACAAAAGAAAAAAGTTAAAAATATTTTAAAAGAAAAAATTTCCACTTTACCAGTCATTTTGACTAGTCACGGTCCGAATAGGTATATTCAATTTGCCGGTCCTTCTAGTGTTAAAATGAACAAAAATAAAAAAAAATCATTATCTACAACATCAATCAACCTGCTGAATTGAGTATTATGCCTGCTTAACGAAGGGTTCTATGAAATGAGCAGTGATTTAAATTGAATTATGAATTACCTTTGATGAGTCTCGAACCGAGGATCCCGCAGCAGCCTTTATCTTTCCTTACGCTTTTATCATTTCGACCACTCTTAATGCTGATAAAGTAGGTGAAAAACCCCGTTCTTCAATTACAATTCGTGTCAAACCAGTTTTATAAAAGCTTAATATAATCATTAACAGGAAGTTTTAGTGCTACAGTCTTATTGCTTGTTAACTTTATATAGAAGCTTTATATGTGCATATCGTGCTATTATTAATGCTTATTTAGTTTACTGCTTTTATGTATTAATAATGCTTATATAAAACTAAAAAGCATTGTGTATGTTGATGTAATGCTAACTTGCATTAGAAATGTTGATTCTTCTCGGGAACAAGGAGTTGATTTCCTATTAAGCCCACAGTCCCATGCGACCTTCATAAGATTTCAACCGATAAACGAAAGAATAATCGTAGCAAAACTCAGAACACTGTTTAGAAACCTTACAATGGTTCAGTGTTATGCACCAACAGTCTGCAGTTTGCAGTTTTACAGTCAACTGAACAGCTTGGTTGGGAAAATTTCGAAGGGTTACATTCAAATCCACCTAAGCGACTTCAACACAAAGTTTGGCTCCGATAATCAGGACTTTGAGCGCATCATGGCGCGCCATTGTCTAGGAGAGACGAGCAACAACGGACAGCTGTTTGTAGAATTTTGTGGCAACAATAACATAGTGATCGGTGGATCGCTCTTCTTCCATCTACCAGCACATAAGGCCACTTGGGTATCCCGAGATGGCCGAACAGAAAATCAAATTGACAACATCTGCATTGGCTGTAAATGCATGGGCTGTAAATGAAGTTGCCCGCAACAAGCGTAAGCTTGTCCTTGGCGATATACGACTGAGAGTTGAGCATGTCCAACGGCGCGAGGAGAATGTCGGGTGTCGATTCAATGTCCACCGGTTGAAGCATCCAGAGGTGAAAAGGGCATTTTAGGAATTGCCGACAGATGGAACAGTCGAAGAACAGTGGTTTGGAATCAAGAATGCCTTTATCACGACGAGCCATAGTACTCTCGGTAAAGTTTGTGGAAGAAGAAGTGAATGGATGTCGGATGAAACTTGGAGGATGGTCCATGATCGGAGAAAGGCGGAAGTCGGAATTGAGCAGGTATGTACCGGGTCAGCCAAAGCAGCCGCCCGCTTGCGATTTACGGAGCTGGAAAAGCAGTTAAACGAGCTTGTGGACGAGACAAACTCCCTAGCTGAAAAGGGAGCTGCCGCCGCCAATGGAGATATTCGATTACATTATGATATTTCTCGCTGCCTTAGTGGTGCAAGGACTAATGCTAGAATGCCGCTAAACATGGATGGCAAAACTTCTCAGATCGGCTTGTCCAGTGAAAGGGAGTGCAATTTTTTTTCGTCTGCTCCCCCAACCTGTGCGGGAGATATATTTCGCACTGAAATCAAGAGTGAGATTGTCAACACATAAGAGTGAGCGAGAGCATTCGCATCCGCTGATGAAGAGAATTCCCTTCTCCGGAAAAATCTGTATCGCATTGTGTTAAGAAGAAATCTGAGAAAAGATCACGAGAAAAGATGCTGCTATCAGAATCAAAGGTCCCAGAGGTGTACTGATTTTCTAGAAGCCATCCTGATTTTAATTGCAATTGATTTTGTAATACAAACAGTTTAACCTCTTAAACCAATGATAATCTTCGTTTCAGAAGATATTTGAACAGTGTTTTTCGCTATAAACTACAAGCCACCTTACTTCTTATCTCTTCTGTTGTATAAATTAAGGCGTATACTGCACCGCTTAATCGCCTTAATGTATGCAATCTCAAAGAGCTGCATTTCATTTCCACCAATCTACTGGTGTCCTTAAAAATCCTGTTTTTTGTTCTTCGCGGTGTCCTGATTTTTTTACGGAACCACTTGGCACCTCTTCTTCGAACGCAACCTTTTTCAAGAAAAAAAAGTCCAAAATAGCTAACAGCAGTGGGCATGGTAGCGGTGGGGAAATTGTTGTTATTTTTTCTACGTTGTGTGGTGGGAGTCTAAATATTTTTTTTCTTCATTTACTCTGAGGTGTATGGCTGAAACACAGGGCGCTCTTTGTTTAGAATTCTCTTTCTCCCACTCAGATGCCAATGCTCCACACATGCCGTCCGAGTCACTTACAGCCAGGGTTGCCAACTGTTTTTCGAAAAAGTCTGGAAGATTTTGAAAAATGTCTGAAAAAGTCTGGATAGCTTGCTTTTGGAAAGGTGGTGACCTTTTTGATCGCCAGATCCCAATTTTGCTGATAGCCACTAACCGTTTGTTTCGGACACTATCAGTAACGTGTTGTTTGACTCTTAATTTAACATACACTGCCGGCCAAAAGTTTGGGATCACCCGCTAAAAAACATGCAAATTTTGATCGTTCATATCTCAGCCGTCTTAGGACATATTGCAAATCTTCTGATCGCATTTGAAAGATAATGAGCAATAGCTATTTCGGAGGTATTTTGCCCATACATAATGTTTTAGTTTTGCACCTAAAACTTAACCTCAAGTTAGAACATTTTCAAAAAGTCGCACTCAATATTCAAAGCCAATCATCTCGCGATAGGGTGAACCAAATTTCAAAATTTGAGTTGCATTAGAATTCTTATTCTATACTTTTCAAAACACAATCAAAAAAATTTATGCAAAAATTTAAGAATGTACTGTTAATTAATAAAATAGACACTTAAGTTATCGTCCAAAAGTATGGTGTATCGGTCAAAAACATGCAAATTTATATAATTCATATCTTTCTCATCTAACATCGTATTGCAGATCTGAAGGGTGCATTTGAAAGCTTGGAAATTGTTGTTATTTCATAAATTCTTTCAAAAATTATATTTTATAGTGATAACCATAAAAAATTAACTGAATATAATTGTTTTTTGAAAATTCACACTTATGATTGTGAGTTTTTTATGTTTATGGATTAAAAATATAATTTTTGAATGAGTTTATGAAAAAACAACAATTCCTAAGCTTTCAAATGAACCCTTCAGATCTGCAATACGATGTTAGATGAGAAAGATATGAATGAGATAATTTTGCATGTTTTTAAAAGAATGATCCCAAACTTTTGGCCGATACACCATACTAAGGGTGATCCCAAACTTTTGGACGATAACTTAGGTGTCTATTTTATTAATTCATAGTACATTCTTAAATTTTTGCACAAAATTTTTTAAATGTGCTTTGAGAAGTATAGAATAAGGATTCTAATGCAACTCATATTTTGAAATTTGGTTCACCCTTTCGCGAGATGATTGGCTTTGAATATTGAGTGCGATTTTTTTAAAAATGTTCTAACTTAAGGTTAAGTTTTAGGTGCAAAACTAAAACATTATGTATGGGCAAAATACCTCCGAAATAGCTATTGCTCATTATCTTTCAAATGAGATCAGAAGATTTGCAATATGTCCTAAGACGATTGAGATATGAACGATCAAAATTTGCATGTTTTTTAGCGGGTGATCCCAAACTTTTGGCCAGCAGTGTACATCTTCAAAGCATTTGCCATTATTCATAGGTTGAACCACTGCATTCATAATTCTAATACCATGACCATTTTAAATATTCATAGATTCTAAGAACTATTTATGTCCTAAGCCAAAAGTCTGGAATTGTCTGGAAGGAATGTCAAAAGTTTGGAAGTCTGGAATCCTGAAAAAATGTCTGGCAAAAGTCCAAAAAGTCTGGAAGATCCAGACAAAATCTGGAAGGTTGACATCACTGCTTACAGCTCGTGTAAACTCGGGTAACGAGTGGAGCACGATCAGCAAAAGAGGATTACACTAGGAAGCCGAGCTGAAAACAGTGTTGTTTTCTCCCGGCTCTTAGTTGTTTGAGAAGAGCCGACCAACCCTGCCGCTAAAAGACCGAGCAGGTCAGTTATTGACCGATCGAACAAATCAGCTCAAACGATGGACTGAGCACTTAGAACAGCTCTTCCGAGTCACGAATAGCGATGGTCAACAGAACTCGCAGTAAGTCGCATAAATGGCGTCAATTCGGAAGCACCCTCGTTGGCTGAAAGAGAAGCGGCAATCAAAACCGTATTTTCGTTGATATCTGGGACACTGCAACATTCCACGCCGACTGGATGCAGGGTATCCTCGTAAAGTCTCAAAGAAAGGAGACCTGACAGAGTGCGGTAACTGTCGAGGCATAACGTTGACCTGTACAACCCTCAAAGTACTCTGCAAAGTGATCCTGAGCAGGATCCAGGAGAAAATCGACGCTACGCTCCGACTGCAACAAGCTTGATTCCGATGCGGACAATCATGTGTGGACCATATCCCGGTATCTGCTGGAGTAAGACAAGGATGAATTTTGTCACCGCTGCTTTTTCTCATCGTAATGGATGAGATCTTGACTGGATCGATAGACTGTAGATCAAACCGAGGATTGCCGTGAAATCCTTCAACAATGGAGCAACTGAACGACCTTGACGTGGCTGACGATTTTGTTTTGCTCGCCCAAACGCAACCGGATATGCAGAGCAAACTCGGCGACCTCACCGAAAGCTCCAAGGCAGCAAGCAGGTTTGAAAGTCAATGTCGGAAAGACCAAGTCGATGGAGATCAACACAGAAAATCCCTCCTGTTTCATGGTAGCTGGGCAACAGGTTGAGAAAGAGGAGTGCTTCTAATATCTTGGTCGCCTGATGGTGATACCAGGAAAAACATTGAAACCCGGATCAGAAAGGCCCGATTTGCGTTTGCGAGTCTCCTAAACATCTGGTGGTCACGCCAGATCTCTCTACGAACGAAAATCCGAATCTTCAACTCTAACGTCAAATCCGTATTTTTGTACGGGTGTGAAACTTGGTACACATATGCGGTGACGACGCGAAAACTGCAAGTATTTGTGAATCGCTGCCTGCGGATTATCATCCGTGCTTGATGGCCTGGCAACTTGATCCCAAATGAGGAACTACATCGCCGGTTTCATCAATGAGCGCTAGAAATCGAGATTCGGGAACGTAAGTGGAGATGGATTGGGCACACGTTGCGAAGAGATGAAAACGAGAATTGTAGGGAGGCGCTTCAATGGAATCCAGAAGGACATCGAAGGAGAGGCAGACCCAGAAGCTCGTGGCGGCGTTGTCTAGCCGCTGAAATCCGCTTGTTAAAATTGTTTCTTGTGAGTAGATGGTCAAGTATTAACTTAAGGTTATATAAAAAAGTTATATACTTACTTTAACTTTGCTTTCGGTTGAAGATTTAGCAGTTTAAGTCACTAAACTTTACTACTTTCTTATATCAGATAACGGTCACGCTTTTTATCACTGAAATATCAGCTTCAAGTCTTTAAACTGTGTTGAGTTAATTTTAACTGTATATAATAAATCTCTCTGTAAAAGAAGACGACAAAGATTTCCCACAATTGGTTTTCTATGTTTCCAATCAAACAAAACAAATGGTATTCACAATCAAAAGCAAAAAAAAAATCGCTAGTTCCCGATATCGATCATACTTGTTCCGATTTGCGAAGTAAACAAGTCACCCCACATTTTTCCTGCTTCTCCTACTCCTTCTCAAATCACTTACAAGTTTAGTGTGCTCGGTTTTTTCCCTCAACCTCCAACTCATGACAAATCCATCGTCGGTTTACAACCAAACAAACAGATAAAGTACATTTGTTACATGCCGAAGAAATGAATGTTGTTTTATTTATTGACAAAGCATAATGCAATTATCGACTGATGTGCGGGAGAATTGGAATTGCGGAAACAGCAGGTATGGGAAAGCTTGGGGTGGATTTTCCGGAATCCGTACAGTTCCAATAAAACAAATAGACAAAGAGCAAGTTACTGACTGACCTGGCCTGCCATTCAGTTTTCCGTATCCGTGTTCCGGCTTCGAGCTTTGTGAGGTTTAACTGGCCGCTTTCCATCGGTGTATGTGGTGAATATGTATGTGTGCAAGTGTTTTTGGCGAAAGTTTGCTTTATGACATTAAAGCTTTGACGGAGACAGGGCTGAATTATTTCATTAGTTGATACATAAATCACGTGATTTTTCAGGGTTGGGGTAAATTTAGTTTATGTTCAAGTTTAAAAAATCTAAATGGTTACATCTTTTAGATATTGTGATCAAAATTTTTGTGCATAGGAAGTTGTAACCAGCCTTCTGCTGTTTACAATTAAAACTCTGCTGCTTGGGACAACTGGATTAATGTCAAAAACTATTGTTATATTTTTTTTTGTAAATTGTCCTTAAATTCCTAAACCCAGATTACCACATTATACTTCACTGTTAAGTGTTTGAGTTATGTCGTATTTTGCGTTTAGTAGCCTCGGGTTGGTGTCACCATTAGTTAGTTTGTTTTCCGTTATTTATTTATTTATTTATTTGTATATTCGTTAGTTTTGTTCATATTCAGATGTTTATTTATTTAAAAAAAAAAAACTAATTACTTAGGCTAAAAAACAATTATTCAATTATTTGTCAAAAAAAAAAATTAAAAAAATATATATAATTACTATTGCAAGAAGGGAACATCGCCATTCAAAATTTCAAATTTGAATGTGCTATAAAAATTGAAAAATAAAAACATAGAATTGAAAATCATATTGACACCAACCATAAAACAAAAATTGTACTGCTCCTGTCACCGGGAAGGCGTGTCAACGATGGGGACAAGATTTGGGGCGGAAATGAAGGAGATGGAAGATGAGTCGAAGGATATATATAGGACCCCTGACGGTACATGAGGCCTCTTCTTGGAAAACGATCGTTCAGTTCGGGTGCGCGATTTAAGCGACGTCTAAAATTCTTTTTGAGTCCGTAACACCAAAGAAACGGCCAAAAGTTTACCCCAGTTTACCCGCGAGTGTGCGAAAAGGTCAAGCGACCCCCTGTGCAATACTAATCGGGAAATATTGTGAAGGAAGGCACTTACGAAAAACCCGCCATTCCGACCGAACAAGCTACCATCCAAAAATACGGTTACAACACACGTGTGGTAAAGGTGCTCTGGGATATCGCTCCCGAACATTGCCGAGCATCATTGTTCTCCGCCAACACAGGCCTGATTCTTGGCACCGGACAGAACGATCACAGGTCTCCGTCAACAAAGACCTCGTGCCTAACATCCAAGAAAAACCTCACGGATCTCCGTCAACTTAGATCCGTTTAGCGAACAACAGAGGTCTCCGTCAACATAGACCTCGTGCTGTTCAGCCTACAAAAAGCATCCCAGGTCTCCGTCAACAAAGACCTGTCCTATTCCCGAAGAATTGCACCGTACCTACCGTAGAAACACCATCCTGGTCAACAACCGTCGTCGTAGCCTTACCTGCCATCATCCGCCTACTGCAAGTCCCCCAACGAGTCGACCACCGAGCATCACGGCCGCATCGAGTGTACCAGCAACCTGCAAATAAAATCAACAAAATGCGCAAGTACTTACCTTTTTTATAACAATTCGTTCACCAATTCAAAACCTAAAATCAAAAACCGAGAGTGATGGGAAATTGCTTCCATTGAAAAGCAAAAGGAAAACATTTCAATAAAACTTGAATAATGTATGGTCCACCATCAAAATCCAGTTGTTGTGTTCTATTTTCTAAATTGATGTTCCCCTAAAGTAAATTTGAGTATTCCGTTCAAATAATTAGATTACAATCACAAAGTTCATAATTTTCCATTCGTAAATTTCCTAGTCGCAATAGTTCCACTCGTGCAGCAGAGTTTGGGAAGAAAGTCCCGCCAAAATCGATAACTCCTGGAGACCATTAGTGAACGCCCAGCCGGGCAATCAAAACGTAGAGTAGCTTTTTCACAGCCCTAACTAATTGATACGTTTCACTTGGCGCCCATCGGAAAATTTTTTTTATTGTTAAAATAATAGAAAAAAAAGATCACTTTTTAGGACCAAAAGTGATTTTTTTTTATCGGTCTCCCGGAGAATTTCGATATTTTTATAGTAACAAATATCTTCAATATTAAATCGCGTGTCTTCTCGAAAAGTTTGTCCGGAGAGATTTCTCTTGGGAAGCGAAGGATATTCGAAGGGGTTTATCTTTGCAAATGATTATGTTAATTGCGAACTGCTAATGGATATTAGCCATCATTAGCCAAACTCGCGAACACAGCGATATATTTCACTAATCATTACCATCCAAACAACAGCGCAATCAGAACAAAAAATCAAAAGGACCTGTACACCCAATAAGCACAACTTTTATCTACCTTCATTTATTTAATTTTTGTAATCCCAACTGCATAATAGCTTAACTAAACAAAAACCTACCGCCTCACAAAAACATCATTCTACCTTTTACATAATCTGCAATAGTCAAATATTTTATTTCATTCAGTAATAGCAAATTTCGACGCAATGGCAGTTTCACAAATTAATTTCAATCAAGCATTGGAATTGCTTTCCAAATGGTATTACGAATTACGAGCAGAGTTGCTTGATGAGGACGAACTCGATCATGAACTCAAAGCGCGCGATCTTATCATGCCGGGTACGATAGATTTGTCTCGAAAACGTAAGTTCCTTCGCGATCGTTTAAAAGCGGAAAAAGAAGAAGGTTCGGGTTTATCGAATATTGCTTTCAAAGGAGAAGCAGAAATCGAAAGGGAAATTTGTTTTAAAAAGTTCGAAGAAATTAAAAAAGAGTTAGAGTCTAATGGAGACGACGCGACAGTTAAACGAACATGCATATCACGACTTGCCCATATTGGTATGCGAGTGGCAGTAATGTTAACTTCTTCTCGTGGCTCACCTAATTTACTCAGCACTATGCAAAATATGTTGGCAGATATTGTTGCTATCATGAGACCGTTTTGTGATGATAGTACTTGCCACATAGAAACCATAGAAAATTCGGTTATTGAAAATGAGAACCCAGCTAATCAAATCATCCCATCAGTAGTCGATTCCAGGCAACAGTTGCCTATTCTAAATCAGGAAGATCAAGAGTGGATTCATGGCCTGCATTTGAGGATCATGGATCTTGAAGCACAACTTGCGAAAAGAGCAGAATATAAAAATATAGAAACTCAGACTGATGATAATCATCAATCCGAGAGAATCGCCGAAGTGGAGTTGATAAATTCATCACATAACGAATCAGCTAATAATAACATCAATAATCCATTTCCATCAATTTCATCTAATCAAAATTTTCAACAATTACCAAATAGCTTTCCGTTACAAAATCACAATAATTTTCATACAGCAAATGCAAATTTTACAAATTTCAATTCCAATATGCCACCAATAGTTTCTAATTGTCCACCGGTCACAAATATTCCATCCATCTCAAACCATAGCTACAACTTCAGTCTTAATCCACCACAGAATAAAGTCCCATTTAATCAGCCAGTAAATTTCGCACCGACAAACCATCCAAATCCAACTGGACACTCAGTTCCACAGAATTTTTCTAACACACAACTCAACCCTCCTCGATTTTCGCAGTATCAGATTCCACAATATTCGCGTCACACTCTGCCGGTATCAAAATGGAGCATAAATAAGTACCGAGGTGATGATCAGGGACTAAAACTCAACGAGTTTTTAGAAATAGTAAATGCACTTGCTATTGCAGAAGGAGTTTCGGAACCAGAACTTTTTGCTTCTGCGGTCCATCTCTTCGAAGGCTCTGCTCTCAAATGGTTTATGACCCAGAGGTCAACAGGATCACTTATGAATTGGCAACACTTGGTTTTCGAATTAAAACGAACATTTATGCATCCAGATTTAGATGCGTTAATCAAAATGAAAATTTACCAGAGAAGGCAACAGAAAAATGAATCCTTTTATGAGTTTTTCTGCGAAATCGATGGCCAATGTCGAATCATGAGCAATCAAATACCCGATTTTGAAAAGGTCCAAATTTTGCAACAAAATATGCGAATTGATTATAAGCGACAAATGGCATTTTTGCCAATTTACGATCTTACCTCTCTCGTAGCTGCTGGTCAGAAGTTAGATGCATTAAACTTCTCTGCATATAACAAAGTTTTCGGTTTAGAGAAATCGGTTAATGTGGTGTCAGAAAACGTAAAAGCGAAAAAGAATAAACATAAAAATGAATTATCGGGTACATCGTCATCCGGGCAGACAGCTGCAATCAACACTGCGACGTTCAGTAACGATCGAACTTATAATCAAAATCCGTACAGCTTCAAAAACTCAGCCAACAAAAGTCCTCAGCCAGGAAGATCAAATACTTACCAATCCAATAATCTAGCTATCCAGCCGAGTACCAGTGCGGTCGGTGCACCATCTCAACCAGCTCTGACACTGGAATCGGTGGTGCGGGCCCACAAACCAACACCGCCGAATTCATGTGTAAATTGCGGGAGAGATGGTCATCACTTTGCTGTGTGCCGAATGCCTAAAATCATCGTATGTGGAAACTGTGGACTCAGAGGGTTTCCAACCAACTGCTGTCCCTATTGTTTAAAAAACGGGAGCCCAGCGAACCAAAATCGCGGTTCGGCTGGAGCAACAACGCAAGCGTGAGAAATAACCAACCGTCATTAGCTCCACATTTATTCTGGGAACTCGTTACTGATCAACAGTACGAAAATGAACCAGAAATGTGTGAGATCTCCTTACCAGAACCCAATGATAACCGCCCATTTGTTTCAATGATTATCTACAACCAAACCGTCCAAGCCCTGCTTGATAGTGGCAGTAGCTACACCATCATCAGTGAGAAACTCTTTTCAAAACTAAAATCAAAAAAACTCAACACTCTTGAAAAATCGTTAACACTAAGATCAGCCAGCGGAGACAAATTGAAGATTCTCGGACAGGTTCATCTCCCTTTTCAGTTTAGAGGAGTTACCAAGATAATCCCCACATTAGTTGTGGCAAATCTAGCGCTAGCTTGTATTTGTGGCATGAGTTTCTGGGATAAATTTTCAATCCACCCAACCCGATTAGATCGAGAAGGAGATCTTTGTGAAATTTTAGCCTCAGTAGATATCAGTACAGATCCACAGCTCACTGGTGAGCAAAATGAAGCCATCGAGAAAATCAAAACTTTGTTCTTACCCGCGAATGAGGGAAGTTTAACGATCACACCTTTAGCGCAACATAGTATCATAATAGCAGACGAGTGGAAAAATAAGCCACCGGTTCGGCAGTTCCCATTCGTAATGTCACCTAAGGTACAAGCATTAGTGGATGTCGAACTTCAGCGATTATTAAAGGCGGGAATCATCCAGAGAAGTAATTCTGATTGGTCCTTAAACTGTGTACCAGTCGTCAAGCCAAACAAAGTTCGTTTGTGTTTGGATGCGCGTAAGATCAATGAGCGCACGGTGCGCGACGCGTATCCGATGCCTCATCCCGGACGCATTTTAGGTCAGCTTCCGAAAGCGAACTTCCTTTCTACAATCGATTTAACCGAAGCTTTTCTTCAGGTGTCTTTAGATCCAGACTCAAGAAAGTACACTGCTTTCAGTGTTCAAGGTAGGGGACTTTTCGAATACACTCGAATGTGTTTCGGACTTGTCAATAGTGCAGCTACCCTAGCGAAAACTATGGACCGAGTATTAGGGCATGGCGAGCTAGAGCCATTCGTTTTTGTGTACCTCGACGATATCGTCGTGGTCACAGAAACGTTTGAGCACCATATTCAAATCCTTACAGAAGTTGCGCGTCGTTTACGAGAGGCCAATCTGTCAATAAACGTTGAGAAGTCGCGGTTCGGTGTCGCGGAAATTCCGTTTCTCGGATACCTGCTAAGCACCGAAGGTCTTAGAGCCAATCCAGAAAAGATTCGCCCAATAGTGGAGTATGAAAGGCCGACCACGATAACTAAACTTCGCAGATTCTTGGGCATGGCGAATTATTATCGGCGATTCATCGCCAACTTCAGTAGGGTAACGGCTCCTCTCAGCGACCTTTTGCAAACGAAATCCAAATCCATTAAATGGACGGAAGCTGCAGAGGATGCATTCGTTAAAATAAAAGAGCTCCTAGTGACATCGCCGATATTAGCCAGCCCAGACTTCGATCGCGAGTTTATTATCCAGACAGATGCCAGTGACGTGGCAGTGGCTGGTATCCTTACACAGCAGCAGGAAGACGGAGAAAAGGTTATCGCGTATTATTCGCACAAATTAACAACACCGCAGAAAAATTATCACGCCGCAGAAAAAGAAGCGCTGGCGGCAATCTTATCCATAGACGCATTTCGCGGATATGTGGAAGGCTACCGTTTCAGTTTAATGACTGATTCGTCAGCACTTACGCATATTTTAAACACAAAATGGAAAGTAGGATCCAGGTGTAGCAGGTGGTCTCTAAGTTTGCAGCAGCATGATATGAAGATATCGCATCGCAAGGGCAAAGACAACGTTGTTGCTGACGCGTTATCTCGTAGCATAGCTGCAATCATAGATTCTCCTACTACATCCTGGCATTCCTCTATGATGAGTAAAGTTAAAAATAACCCCGATGATTATGTTGACTTCAGAGTAGAAGATGATACGTTGTGGAAGTTTGTGTCCCAACGAAACAATCCATGTGACCAACGCTTCGAATGGAAAATCGTTCCACGAAGTGATGAAATTCCTGATATTCTCAAAACGAATCATGATTCGGTATTCCACACAGGATATGATCGCACGATCGCGAGAATACGCCAGCGATATTATTGGCCCAGGATGGCCACAGACGTTCGCCGGTACGTTCAAGCATGTGGCACATGCAAAGAAGTAAAAGCTCCATCACAGCCAGTAAACGCTGAAATGTGAAAAATGAAATTAGCCAATCAGCCTTGGCAAGTGATATCGATAGATTATGTAGGACCGTTGCCTCGTAGTAAGCATGGCAATCAGCATATGCTAGTAGTATCCGATTACTTTTCAAAGTGGGTAATGATTCAGCCTGTGAGAAATATTAGCAGTTCATCGCTTTGTGCTATTCTAAAAGATCAGTGGTTCTTGCGAAATTCAGTGCCAGAAATCATCATTACGGACAACGCAAGTTGCTTTCTGTCAAAGGAGTTCAAAAGTATGCTGAATCATTTTAGAATAACACATTGGCTGAACTCCAAATATCACTCACAAGCTAATCCAGTCGAAAGGGTGAACCGGATTATAAATGCGGCTATACGTACTTATGTTCAGAACGATCAACGACTCTGGGACACTCGTGTCTCAGAAATCGAAATGGTTCTGAATACAAGTACGCATTTGCCAACCGGATTCACACCTTACTTTATAATTCACGGTCGAGAGTTCACAGAAACGGGTTCAGATTACAAATTATTTCGGCATCAAGAATCGCTAAGTCCTCAAGAATTAGAATCGAGACGGGAAGATATGTTTAAAAATACTTATGAAATAGTCCGTCAAAATCTGCGTAAGGCCTACGAATCTAGTAAAAAAAGATACAATCTCCGACATAGGAAAACAGCCGTAGCTTTTATGGACGGTCAACTCGTGTACCGGAAGAATATGAAGCAATCTAATGCTGCCGAGCGATATAACAGTAAATACGGAAAACTGTTCCTTCCTTGCCGAATTCGAACAAAAATAGGAACCTCTTCATACGAAATTGAAGATCTAGACGGTAAAAGCCTAGGCATTTGGGCCGCTGCTAATTTGCGTCAGTGATAACCGATTTTATTCAGAAAGAAATTTCCAGATCCGATTAACTAGAGAAGAAGTTGACATGCTATTCACTCACGATATTGTAGTTCTAATCGAAAGGCATAATAAATTATTTTTCAAAAATTCTAATATCAGTAACCGTTAGCTACGTTCATTCAGAAACTTCGCAAAAGCCATTGTCCGTCGTCGAAATTGGGATAAGCAGATAAACAAGATAGATATCAACAACAAAAGTTCTAAAACCTCGGTAGAAGTGAGTGCGGAGGCGTTTATACATCATCATATTCTGTCAGCCACCGTAATTCTAGATGTATTTCTGTTTCAAGAAGTTGGGTAATTCTGAAAGTTTCCACGGGATACCACAGTTAGGTTATTTAAAAAAGAAATTTTTCAGAGTATTCCCATTTTCATCAATGATTTTCTGACCAATTCTAAAAAGGAAATGGTATTTGAATATTTTATTAGATCCTTAAATAAGGATACTAAATGTCCTAGTTCTTGTATGAATGTTAAAGAATGAGAAGTGTATGAATGAGAAAAAGGGATTCCGGAGTCCCGCATGAGTGTTTGTATGTATGTTGTATGAATGAGGATAAGGTAGTTAAAAGTTGTTGATAAAACTCGCCAGTGATTGGTATTTAAAAGAAAGGTGTAAAATAATTCTGTCCTTAATAAAAAAAAAAAGCTGTTCGTTTGCCAACCGATTGGATGGATAATGGTTCTTAAAATATGTTTCTGGTACGTGCAGGAGGTATTAATGAATTTTATTTGTTGCGCTGATGCTTTGGAACACCAGAAGATATCCAGACAATATCTTGAGATTGATCAAAGGCAAACTTCTAGAGAATTTGACAAGAGGCTTAACCTCAGAGAAAAAACCCTCGTTAAGTTTTGGGGCATTGTGCCGTGCTTTGTAACCCCGCTCAAAAAGTTGTTCGAAGATTTAGTTAATCACACTACTTATTCATGTACTTTTCGAGCCAAGGGAGCCGCGGATTAGTGCTTGTACTTCCATCCTGCAATTTTCTCATCAGTACGAGAAAGTCGTTCCGTGCATTGTAACCCCATTCGAAAAATGAACGAAGGAGCTGTTTCATAAAAAAATGACACTGCTTCGGCATGCGCTTATCGAATCAAGGGAGCCGCGGAAATGGATTTACAAGTATTTCTAAGTTACAATGTTCTGAGTACAGGAAAATTGTGGCCGTGCTTTGTAACCCCGTTTGAAAATTGAGCACTTAGTACTTTAGCAGCTCCTCTGCCTAGCATGAAAAATCACAGTACTCGGTAGCGCGCTTATTGAACTAAGGGAGCCGCGGTTGATGGACATTGCACCGCCGTCCATTGCACAATTTTTCTCGGGTTTTTTCTCCCCCGAGTACGGGAAGATTGTAACCAGCCTTCTGCTGTTTACAATTAAAACTCTGCTGCTTGGGACAACTGGATTGATGTCAAAAACTATTGTTATATTTTTTTTTGTAAATTGTCCTTAAATTCCTAAACCCAGATTACCACATTATACTTCACTGTTAAGTGTTTGAGTTATGTCGTATTTTGCGTTTAGTAGCCTCGGGTTGGTGTCACCATTAGTTAGTTTGTTTTCCGTTATTTATTTATTTATTTATTTGTATATTCGTTAGTTTTGTTCATATTCAGATGTTTATTTATTTAAAAAAAAAAAAACTAATTACTTAGGCTAAAAAACAATTATTCAATTATTTGTCAAAAAAAAAATTAAAAAAATATATATAATTACTATTGCAAGAAGGGAACATCGCCATTCAAAATTTCAAATTTGAATGTGCTATAAAAATTGAAAAATAAAAACATAGAATTGAAAATCATATTGACACCAACCATAAAACAAAAATTGTACTGCTCCTGTCACCGGGAAGGCGTGTCAACGATGGGGACAAGATTTGGGGCGGAAATGAAGGAGATGGAAGATGAGTCGAAGGATATATATAGGACCCCTGACGGTACATGAGGCCTCTTCTTGGAAAACGATCGTTCAGTTCGGGTGCGCGATTTAAGCGACGTCTAAAATTCTTTTTGAGTCCGTAACACCAAAGAAACGGCCAAAAGTTTACCCCAGTTTACCCGCGAGTGTGCGAAAAGGTCAAGCGACCCCCTGTGCAATACTAATCGGGAAATATTGTGAAGGAAGGCACTTACGAAAAACCCGCCATTCCGACCGAACAAGCTACCATCCAAAAATACGGTTACAACACACGTGTGGTAAAGGTGCTCTGGGATATCGCTCCCGAACATTGCCGAGCATCATTGTTCTCCGCCAACACAGGCCTGATTCTTGGCACCGGACAGAACGATCACAGGTCTCCGTCAACAAAGACCTCGTGCCTAACATCCAAGAAAAACCTCACGGATCTCCGTCAACTTAGATCCGTTTAGCGAACAACAGAGGTCTCCGTCAACATAGACCTCGTGCTGTTCAGCCTACAAAAAGCATCCCAGGTCTCCGTCAACAAAGACCTGTCCTATTCCCGAAGAATTGCACCGTACCTACCGTAGAAACACCATCCTGGTCAACAACCGTCGTCGTAGCCTTACCTGCCATCATCCGCCTACTGCAAGTCCCCCAACGAGTCGACCACCGAGCATCACGGCCGCATCGAGTGTACCAGCAACCTGCAAATAAAATCAACAAAATGCGCAAGTACTTACCTTTTTTATAACAATTCGTTCACCAATTCAAAACCTAAAATCAAAAACCGAGAGTGATGGGAAATTGCTTCCCTTGAAAAGCAAAAGGAAAACATTTCAATAAAACTTGAATAATGTATGGTCCACCATCAAAATCCAGTTGTTGTGTTCTATTTTCTAAATTGATGTTCCCCTAAAGTAAATTTGAGTATTCCGTTCAAATAATTAGATTACAATCACAAAGTTCATAATTTTCCATTCGTAAATTTCCTAGTCGCAATAGTTCCACTCGTGCAGCAGAGTTTGGGAAGAAAGTAGGGTGGTCGGATTTACCGGTTTTTTTCAAATCCGGTATTTCGGTATTTGTAATTTACAAAACCGATAAAACCGGTAAAACCGGTATTTTTCAAAGTTTATCGAATTCATGAAAGTGTTTCGTCTAGTTGCAGTAGCAATGGCATAAAAAGCTCAGAATTTATAAAGCAATAGATTTTGCAACATTTTCAATTGAAAAATCCTTTAAATTATCCCTTTGTCATAAACCTAAGAACACCCTCATGATAATCATAATATTTATCATCGTCATTTTATTATTATAGTATCGCATTGAGGTTGCAGAAATTAAAGAAGTTTCATATAATTTTCGACGATTTTTTTTCCTAAACTCTTTAGAACAGTATTCGGATTGAAGAACAGATAAAAAAGTTTTTATACTCTTTCATGAAAATGATATGGAATTTGATGTACGAAAAGATTTTTCGTTACAAAAAAAATGACTAAACTAAAAACTAAACAGAACTCAAAACACTCTCACAAAGCTTTTGGTTGACTCACAAAATTACAGATTATTTTTGTCTAAAATACGGATGTTTTCCCCGCAACCAGGTCGTGATCGCATCAAGTTTGCCTTTCCAAAATAAAAACGAACAAATAGAAATAAAAATATATAGAAAAAAAAAAACCTGTCAAAATTTAGCAATAAATTTAGTTGTTTGGATCTGATCCATACGCTCTTTGTTGCTATAATACAGTTGCAAATTTATAAAAACTTTGTTACTGCTTTGTCTGGAAAAAGACAACGCTTCAACAGCGTTACAAATAGAATAAAAAACAGAGTTTCATCAATTACCTTGAAAATATTGATAGAGAAATTTCATGCAAACACTCTAACATGTGATTAAATGCTGACTCTGTTGAAACATGTTATGTTTTAAAACAAAGTAGGAAGTTTCTTATCAGTTTTCAGTATTTCTAATATAAAATTTTTGAAAGCCCGGCATCGCTTACAACGATTTTGATAAACTTGTCTTATTTAAAGATAAAACATTTTTGCATCTTTTGACCAAATTTTAGTTTTTCAATTAAAACTACTGTGATTATTGTGAAGCAATTTCAATTTTTTTGTAACTGTATCTTTTTCCAGTCATTGTACACTTGTACAGTCTTTGAATGTTGTGGACCGTTAGTTCGATAAGTGAACTGAAATGTGTAAACTTTCATTAAAAAAATATTATCTAAGAGAGAGATGGCAGCTTGTCCATGCTTTTTTAAACGTCACTCTAGCTTTCATTCAAAATGTTACATCGGCAAATTTTAGCAATAATCAAATCTCACATTAACCTTTTAGTAAGGTTTATTGAGCTAAGTGTTTGAAACTGATTGAACAAATATGAGTATTTGTACTCATACATATTTTATAAAAAAAGGGCTGTGTCAATTTTATTACAATGCCAAAGAATTATGAAAAATTTACCGGAAATACCGGTTTTTTACCGTCTCAAGTGCCGGTATTTCCGGTATCGGAAAATGGACGGTTTTACCGGTTTTACCGGTTTCGGTAAAACCGGTTAGACCACCCTAGAAGAAAGTCCCGCCAAAATCGATAACTCCTGGAGACCATTAGTGAACGCCCAGCCGGGCAATCAAAACGTAGAGTAGCTTTTTCACAGCCCTAACTAATTGAAACGTTTCAAAGTTAACATTTTTATTTTTATTTTCCACCTACCTTTAGCGACAACCCTTTGTCCGATATCACGGTTCCACACAGCGGTAGCGAATTTGCTACCTTTTGGGCAAGGACACCATTCGGAGCAATAAAGTAAACATAGCGGAAGATGATTCCTGCTGCCAGCTCATAAAACAACCTGTGTAAGTCGTCGTCGGTCGGTTTTCTGTGTGCCAAAAACTCTTTCGTGGCACATTGCTTTGCATTGGAATGGGAGGGCATCGGATGGTTTCTAGCCAGGGCCACATTTATTTCAGTCGATTATGTCCGCACTATGGGGAAACTGTATATTTATAAAAAAAAGATAGAAAGCGAGAAATATGGGAAAGGTAACAATCTACCTGACTAAGCCTTTTTCCTGCAAAATTTCTCCAAACCAATAAACAATGCGGAACCTAGTTTTCGTGATTTTTAATGCCCCTTTTACGGCCCTAGTTTTTTGGCACGGATTTTGGGTGGCTGCAGCACGAATCACGATCATAATGATAAACGTTCTTAACGGCTGGCAGTTGTATTTCGCGTTTTGTTTTGGCGTAGTTTATCTAAATTACAGAACTGTGTAGGAATAATTTTTAAGGTACAGCTTAACCCTCCAAAGCCGTTCGGGTCAATATGACCCGAAGCGCACATTTCAAACATCTTTATCATCATTCCAATATACTGATGAACTGGTAGTTTTGACAGACCAAGTATGTTCTATGAAAATAATGATCAAATTAACGCCAAAAAACTAAAATTTGAGTTTTTAAAATCGGTTCATTGAGAAATGAAATACAGCTTAGCAAAGCCAAAACTGGATGTCGTTTTTTTAAAGTAAGTCTTTTTTCTACCGGAAGATCTGTCATAGCGGTAAAAACTTTCATTGGACCCCAACATATCTATACATTGTCGGATAGATGAATTCTTGACAATTTCAAACATCAATGAAATATTTAAATACAGAAAAGCTGTCAGAAGTTATGAGTATTTTAAAAATAAAATTGATTTTTCGGACTTTTAACTTTCTGAACCAGTTTCTGAAAACCTGGTTATACATATCGACTTTATTTTGAAATTTTGAGTAATAAGAATGAATTACCTACACAATGAATATAATATCATCAAAATCGGTTTACATTTACAGCCAGGAGAACGAAATCAAATTACAACTCATATTTCCCCGAAACGGATATTTAGCGAACGGCTTTGGAAGGTTAAACCAGTATTTGTCAGAATTGATTTTTTTTTAATGAGGCTTGTTCCCAATAGTATCGGGACGTTTTCTTCTACCTACAGCAGCGCCTTTAGTTATCATACCAAGAAACTAAAGACAACGTTTTGATCGGGAAGGTTTGTTGATCTAGCAGTTGAAAATTGGTCAAGATTGGTACACGCGTTGTAAAGTTATTTAAGACGGAAAGCGATAGACGAGAAATAATTGTGCCCGTCCACTTTGAAACCCCAACATGGTCGGTAGGAATAATCGATTTCAAACTCGTGAGATCGGAAAAATCCCGGGTCAAAAATTTTACACTGCTAACCTTTAAGAACAAGTAGGTTGAAATTTGTTTTCGAGGGTAGATTTACCCGCAAATTGATTATTTGGCGGAAGAAAGCACTTTTAAGGTTTTGCCCCTTATCAAGTCACATGATGGCGCCCGTGAAGTTATAATTAGTCCGATTTAGTTAGCTGCCACTACACCCGGAATATATTACAATAGTTTCGGGCAGAATAAAAAAATGGATTAATCCACTGGACTGAAATCTAAGAGCATTTTGACGAACACTAGAAATGAAAAATCTTTTATATAAAAATGGAGGCGTTTTCTTTGTAACACCATCACGTATGAATGGTCGGTCGTAATGAAGTGAAATTTGGTATCCGAGGGTTTTCGGGTCAGAGATGGTTTGTATAATAGTTTCAAGAATCTCACTTTTTATGGAAGAGGGGTCCCCATGCAACATTTTCTCTTTTCCACATCTATATGTATAAAAATGGATTTCTGTCTGTCTGTCTTTCTGTCTGTCTGTCTGTCTGTCTGTCTGTCTGTCTGTCTGTTCCCTATAGACTCGGAAACTACTGAACCGATTTTCGTGAAACTTGGTAGGTGGAGGTATTGGAGTCCGGGGAAGGTTCCTATTATGGTTTGATCCCGTCCCTCTCTCATGAAGGTGGGGAGGGGCCTCCCAAACAAAAGACTATTTTTTGCATAACTCGAGAACCAATCAAGCAAATGGTATCAAATTTGGCATAGGGTGGTATTTGTGAATGAGGAATATTTCTATGAATATTGGGTACCCCTCCCTCCTCTTAGTGGGGTGATAGGAAGGGGGAGGGGGGCTACCTTACAATTTTTCATATAACTCGAAAACTAATCAAGATTTTGGAACCAAATATGTCATGGGAGGGTAGTGGGATACGAGAAATGGTTCTATGATTATTTCAGACCCCTCTCCCCTTTCAGTGAAGATACAGAAAGGAAGGAAGGAGGCTTTCATTCTTTTTTAAGCATAACTTGAAAACTATTCGAGTAAGTGGAACCAAATTTAGCTTGGAAGGGTACGATAAATAGTACTATGAATATTTGGTACGCCTCCCTCCTTCCAGTGAGGAAAAAGAAAGTTGGGAGGGCACTACGTTACAATTTTCAGCATTACTGGAAAACTAATCCAGCAAATGGAACCAAATTTGGCGTGGGAAGGTATTTGATAACGAGAAATGTTACTAAATATGATATTTTTAGAACCCTCTGTTCATCCAGTCGGAAAATCTTAAGGGAGGAGGGTGCTCCCTTACTATTTTTTACATCACTCGGGAACTTACCCAGCAGAAATTTGACTTGGCAGGGTATTTGAGCACAAGGAATGTTTCTGTGAATATTTGGTACTACTGCCTCCTTCCAGTGGGGTGATAGGAAGGAGAGAGGGAGGCTTTATAAATTTTTTTTCGCTTAACTCGAGAACTAATTGAGCAAATAGAAACAACTATGGCATGCGAAAGCATTTGGATACGCAAAATGATTAGTTGCTTATTTGAGACATCTTTCTCCTTCAATTGAGGGTACAGTTAGGTAAGACGGGAGCTCACATTCGATTATTTTGCATAAACTAAGAACTTATCTAACAAGTGGACCCAAATATGACATTGGAATAATCATTCATGGAACAGAATTTGGCATGGGAGTGTATTTGAATACACGGTTTGATCTTGATCTCCGCCTTCCAGGTAGGGGATAGGTAGGGGATAGGTAGGAAGAGGGGCTCCTGTACAAATTTTATAGCAAAACTCGACAACTAATTAAGCAAACGAAACCAAATTTGGCATAAGAGGGGTTTTCGAGCACAAGAAAAGTTTATCTATTGGTTTAGAAGCCCACCCTCCATTCAAAGGAACGGTAAAAAAGTGTGAAAAGGGTCACTCATACAGTATTTTTAATATTTCGATAACTAATCGAGAAAATGGAACCAAATTTGCATGGGAGCATATTTGTGTACGGACAATATTTCTTCGATGGTTTGAGACCCGCTTTCCTTGCCAGAGAGGAAACATAAAAAGGAGAGAAAGTCACAATTTTTTTTTGAATAACTCTAGAACTTATTGAGACTGTAGTCATAGACATAGAATCGTATTAAGATATAAACTTATGAAACAAAGACAAATTATAAAGATTCCAAAATAAAAAAAAAAGTTGCAATTTTATTTTGAAAAAATTAAATAACTGGTTAACTCAAATTTCATTCATTTTTGGAAGGTGTAGCAAAGCACCCCGGGTCAGCTAGTTTATTATAATTGCTTTAAATATCCACACAAAGCATTCGGAAAGGAAGCTGAGAAAAGTACAATTTAAAAAATACACTGTTGAACTTGCGAGGGGATAAGCTATTCTTTTCCATAATGTCTAACTCATCCCTCAATATCATGATTTTTTATTTTCCCTAGAAAATCAATTTAAACATTTGAAAATAATGAGGACGTCAAAAAATATAAAAAATGCAATTTTTCTCTATCTCCGTAAATTATCTTTGGAAAATTTTTAACTTAGAAAAAAAGATTAAATAACCTTGAAATCACACTTGAAATTCCAATTCAAACATGAGAATTATTAAAAACTCAATGTAATTGAAATCATGATTTAGAATCCTTGAGAAAAATGAAAAAAATACAGTAGAACCCGACTTAACCCTAATCCGCTCTTATGTGTCAATATGACACTATTGAAAGTTTGGCGGATTGTAACTTTATTCTGCTGCATCCAAATAAAAAAATCCTTCGCGGACCCTCAATGAATTCTTTAAATATTTTATCTCTCATCATTATTTTTTTCATGGACGCACCCTCGAAGCCCAGGGAAAAAATTCCTAATCAGACCTTCAGTTTCAATTTGACACTCCTCTCTTAAAACCGCTCTGTCTCATTTGTTTCTCAACGAATTTTAACAAAATTTATAATTTCGGAAACCTCGTAATTTAACTCAAATGTGTTAATCAGACAATTCTTACATACAACACTTCAGTAATCCGTTATTCAAAATCTAAGAAAAAAACCATGAGAACATGCTTCGGAAAAAAACTGTAGATCAGCTACGGATTACTAAAAAATCACTTAGCATCCAAGAACGCTGAAGTGATTCTATAGCTATATGTTGGCATATTCTCGCATCTTTTGATTTACAAAATTTGAAACAAAGAATTCTTGACGAATTTTCAATAGTATCTGGTTTTGTACTTTTGGAAAATTTTTAACTTCTCTGATTTTTGCACTTCGATTCAACTTTGCACTAGATTTCGAGTATACTGTCGCAAGATTTTCGCAATAAATTTATTTTGACCAGAAGGATAGTTTTATACCGATTCCGGTATTCTGGTGTTATTACATTAGAGCTGCAATACTTTAGACAAATATGATAAATATAAAACTAAAAGTAAATACAGTGATTTGATCGTTTTAGCCGCCCGGTCCCACCCAATTCCGGAAAGAACAAGCAGCTGCTAGCGCTTGCTTATGAATATTTAGAAAGAATTTCACTTTTTTTTTCATTTTTATGTAAAAAAAATTTCCCTGTGTAAGGTAGAAATATCATAGAAATTTTCGGGATTGTGATATAGCTCAGTTGCCAAGTCTGTTGTCTCCTGAGCCGATGTCCACGAGTTCGAGCCCAAGAGTAAAACATCGAAAACAGTTGTACCGGATATGTTTTTTTATAACGATCCGCCAACTGCATCGTTGATAAAGTCACGAATGCCATAAAGATGGTAAAACGACTATAATCGAAACAAAAAAAAAAAATTAAAATTTTCATTATCGAACTGATATTCTGGATAAAATAACATTTTCCTACGAACGGACACAGTAAAATAGTCAATAAGGAATTCTTACAAAAAATCTGTAAGGAAGAATAGGAATGATCCCCCTTTCATATTTTTACCGTATCATATTGGGAAAATTTAGCAACAAGACGGCGGCCTTGAGCATTTCCTGACAGCGTGTAAAGTTTTCATGCTCCAAAAGTTAGAACGAAACATGAACCCGTAGATAAACTATAAGCATTTTCGCGAGACGAAAAAATTGTAATATTTTTAAACTCTGATCTTTAACTTCAAATCACCTTTTGTTAAATTTTTCAAACCATGTTCAATAACTGGATTTTTTTAAATTTATTGATATAACAACATTGTTGTTTTGTTTTATTTGGCACATTTTTTTTAGTACACATGATATATGTTGGACATTCCGGTTTCAAGATATAGCGAAGAAATAAAGTATCACCAGGAATCAAGTATCCTCAATTCTATAGCAAATGGTTTAGATTAAGTTTAAACTGGTACCTCTTTTCTTTGTTTCAATTGATTTTTATCAGATATACAATAAAAACCTACTGGATTGTTTCAAGATATTTTGGAATCAAATTTGCATTTATGTGTTTCTAACAATATTCAGAGAAAAAACTGGATATACGAGAAACCTCTATAAGCAAGAGAAAAAAATAAGTGCCTTGGACTCCCGCCTATCCAGATTCAGCTGTTTATCACCAAAATGAAAAAAAAATATTCTACTGGCAAAAATGAACTATTGTAAATAAAGCTTGAAATATATCAATGTCTTTTTTTTGGAAAACAACACAAATTTCTGAATAAATTTATTGACGACAATCTTCTGCATATTCATGGCTATCAGCATTAACGATATGACAGACAACATTCTTGCGGGGGAGGAATCTGTTTATATTACAAAAGTTTCCTGAAATGTAGCATCTTAGCGTCGTCTCTGCACCCCAACGAAATTTTTAACAAAGTTGAATACCTGCTAATCAAATCAACACATAATAGTAGAGCGAATGAGATCGACTGGAGTTTTTGTAGCCGAGTTAACAACCCCGACATTTCGGTCGAGCTCCTTAACAATCTCATTCTAGAGTTATATAACAGCTTTGTACCTTCGAAAAGAGTTCAACCTGAACAAAATCCTTGGTTAACAAATTAGATTCGTGAATTGATGCATAATCAAAATCTTGAATACCGGAATTCATATTGAAATCTTCTAAATCAATTTCAAATTTCCAGCAATATAAATGATCAAGAAATGTGGTGAATAGTAAAATCAAACGAGTGAAAGTGAATTAAATCAAATTGAATTCTGCAAATTCAAACCGAGAGCTTGGACCGCTTTTATTTTCTTCGTAAATTAATGACCTAGCAACTGTTTGCTAAAATACCAAAGTTCATCTTTTTGCTGATGATGTTCAAATCTACAT
The DNA here is from genome assembly GCF_029784155.1 of Uranotaenia lowii. Lineage (NCBI taxonomy): Eukaryota > Metazoa > Arthropoda > Insecta > Diptera > Culicidae > Uranotaenia > Uranotaenia lowii. The sequence goes on from NC_073692.1 coordinate 323,955,459, forward strand.
CTGTTCACCTGGAATATCCTCTCGTGAAGCAATAAGCTTGATGAATGACGATCTTCAAAACATTTACCAGTGATCCTTGCATAATTTACTACAAATTAGGGGAGAGTGGGGATACTTGATCCCCTTTTCTTATTTTCACCATATCTTTTTGGAAAAATTTAGCAACTCGCCGTCTTTGACATTTTCTGACAGCTTGTAACTTCAAGTTTCTATGCTCCAAAAATTAGAACGATACCTGAACCCGTTGATAAACTAGAAGCATTTTCGTGGGAGTAAAAAAATTGCGATTTTTCTGAAGTTAGGGGAGACTTGATCCCCTATTGAAGGAGACTTGATCTTTTATTCAGGAAGCCCTAATCCTTGTATGAAAATCAAACAAAGCCCCAAGATAGAATGTTAATTTACTATATTGGTCATGTTTGTTCTCATTTCACAATTTATAGCAGACATAGGAAGAAAATTCTATAACTTTGTCTCAACGCTAATAATATTGCATACTTAAAGGCGCTATTTTTTTAATTAAGAGAAAATTAATTATTTTTGCTCTTTTCTTCAGACAATTGTTCGATAAATATTAGTTTTTGGATAAATATTAGTAATTTCGTAATCAGCAATCATAACGATCAATTCAGAAGAAGAATATGCCGTTTGGAAGGGGGATCAATTGTACCCATAATAAACATTTTAGAAAACTTTTTCTGAAAAAAAGTTGAGAGTTTTCCATTGCTTTGAAAATATGGCATTATAAAGTTCATTTTACGCTCGAACAATTGATACATTGGAACACATATTTTTTTCATAATTTTCCCATGTAAGTAACATTTTAAAGTGATGAAAAAAGATCTTCAAGTTACATTTTGTGAAATTTTTCAAACAAAGTTCAATAACTCAAACAATTATTTTGTTAAAAATTTTTAAAACACATGCATTGTTATTTTGCTCAATTTGGCACATTTTTCTTGAACACTTGATGTTTGTAAGACATTCCAGTTTCGAGATATAGCTAAGGAATCAAGTATCCCCAGGGATCAAGTATCCTCATTCTCCCCTAATCATGACAAAACAAAAGCTATCCTTATTTCAAATAATTTGATCAAAAACAACGTTTCAGCATAGATTCTTTGAGATCAAAATATTGAGTATGTTGATAAAGCCACTAGCTTAGGTGTGGGACGCACTAGTAATCACGCAGTGTATTTAAATTTACTAAATAACACTTTACGAACACTCGAACTTAAAACAAGTATACTTCCCATTAACATTAAATTAAAACTCTTTAAAACTCTCATTCTACCACATTTTGTTTTCGGAGCGGAATTAATTTTAAATGCGTCGGAGTCGTTGATGGGCCGTCTTCGATTAGCTTTGAATTGCTGTGTACGATATATTTTTAATTTAAATCGATTCCATAGAGTGAGCCATCATCATCCACAGCTTCTAAGTTGTCCTTTTAAAGTTTTCTTTAAAAACAAAGTTGTTCAAACTGGTCAACCATCTTAGCTTTATGAAAAACTTACTAGATCTCGAAGCTCTCGCGTTTCAAATTTTATTATCCCTCGTTACCATACCACCATGTTAGAGTCGATCCATATTTGTCAAGGGAATAAGTTTTTGGAATCAACTTCCTAGTACCTTACGAACCTGTAATTCTTTTATAACACTCAGACGAGATTGCAAAAATTTTTTCAACCAGTAAGACCAGATACCAAAAAAACAGTTAAATTTGAATTGTAGAATAGCTATCTACAATTATAATGATTATACAGCAGAGAATTATCAAAATTAAAACTGTGTAGCACAAATTGTAGTCAATTATAAGCAATTAAATAACCTTAAGCTACGTGATTCACAAAATAAATAAATAAAAAAGTGAATAAATAAATAAATAAATAAATAAATTTCTCGATAGTATATCCAACCATAAATTTAAGTCCATTTTGTAATTAAAGTAGGAAAGAAGCAGGATGTATCCACCTTTCAAGCAGAATACTGATTTAATCAAATATTACATCGAAAATATCAATAATCGTGGCACCAGAGAATAGTTGAAGCTGTGGAGAAAGTTCCATTTTTCCATATGCGTTTTTAGCCACTGAGAGCGTTAAACAGTTCAACAAGAACTTTTTTATATCAATCTGAAGAAGTTTCAATATAAGCTGTTACACTCCAGAGAGCGTCAATATTCGTGAATTTCTATCAATCGTTTAGAAAGGAAACAGAACTGCTTATTGACAAAAATCGAAGATGTCAATCATCTCAAAACACGTCAAAAATTTTATAATTTAGAGGAAATTATTCATATGGTGAGGTTCTATAAGGGATCTGAGGATGCCGGAAAATAAATTAAACCAATGCACGCATTTGAACCCGGAAATATTCGTTATGGTTACCCGAGCCTCACCGATGCTATTGGATCAATAGTGCACTCTTTTGTTTATCTAGTTATGGGAACGATAGATAACTCGAAAAGTTTTTCACAAAAATCATTCATTATATTTTTTGATATGCAATACGAAACTCCGCTTCAATTTACATGTTGCTGTACTCATTGGCAACAAATCTCGCGTATGATGTTCAAAAGGAATCGGCTATTATATATTCATTTGAGTTAAGTAAAAAAAAATCATTTCACCCCGACTGTTGATTCTTCTAGATAAACTTCATTTTTTTTAAAAAAGGATCAATTTTTTTTTTTGAAAATCTGAAGAATTTAGATCCATGAATATTAGACTGCCCCAAATTTGTATGGGAAATTCAAAACCTGTGAAATGTTATACGCTGCAGGCTAAAATTGATCCTAGGCCTAGTACAGGCTCGTTGAGCGACCCCTTCCCGTGATCCGATCTGGCCCAAATTTGGCATGAGATCTTGTACTAGGCCTAGGATCAATTTTAGCCTGCAGCGCATAACTTTTTCAAAAGTCGGGTCATTTGGGGCATTCTAATGAATATATGCAGTTAGAAAAGTCATGATCATGAGAGAGCGCATCATATTTATCTGGTTGTTGGAAGCTTCGTGTATTGCCTATCAAGCTCCCTTTAGTTCATTACTTATCATCTCTTCTTGTCCAATATCCAATTTTCATTATAAAAATACACGCTGCCTGTTGTAGAACTTTCATCCACATGATCCGTCTCCATCATTCCCAAATTAAGCACGGGTGGGTGCAACGATGGGATTGCATGGATAAGGCTATGATCATTTAGTATCCGGGCACTTTATTTTTGTGATAGCTACGTTAATAGAGCTCGGTTATGCAAAACTTTAGTAGCGTTGTGTTGGTTATGAAAAGGACTTTCTTGTCTATTTTTGCTAGATTTTTAAGTTAACGTGTGTTGGAGATATTAACGATGCAAAAAGACATGGTAAAAATATTTTTGCACAAATTTGCTCCTTTTACGCATTTTGCGCCTCGAAAATTCTTCATTGTTGACTTGAAAGCTCATGAGCTGTTCATTTTTTCTGATTTTTTTTTCGGACCAAATGGTTAAGAAGTACAAGAAGCCACTCTAGGATCCACTTGAAGTTCAAATCAAGCATAGGAATGGATCCCTTGATTTTAAATATGGTTGAAAGTCTATGGTTATTGGGGATAACTGAATGCAGACTTCTTAAATAATGCGAAAAATCCTTTTCCGGCAGGTAAAAAGTGTTTCCTGACTAGCAGACACCAAGTAAATAACTAATAATGATCAGTTCCAAAGATCGCAATTTGTGCATCCGGTTTTTACACAATAAGACAGATGTGTTCTAAAGGACAATAAAAATTATGTTAAAACCGGATTTAAGAGATCAAATTTTTCGAGATGCCTACTCATGAAAAGGTTCCAACCAGATTTCAATTGCTTTTTCCAGATGAGTTTGTGTAAAATATCATGATTTTTCAAAGGTTTTGCTTCTGTGGTAAAATAAATAAATCAATACATGACTGAAAAAAGTGTGCAAAGATAAAAAAGAGATTTTATGAAAAAGTAAGAATATTTCTTGAAATCATTGATAAATGATTTTTTTTATATTTTTACATTAAATGTCATATTAACACCTTCATTTCCTCCATAGAACGTTTTTCGATCAGATGAATAGTTTTTAAAATACACACGTTTGTAACTGCCCGGATACTAAATGATCATAGCCTTATAAACATGCTTCCGAAAATCAATCATTTTCACTGAGCCATGCTTGACTACATTCAGAGCCAAAAAATCAAAGCAGTCAAATTTTCCTTCTTCAACCAAATCATACAAACAATCATGCATGACAACGACGCTTCTGTATCTGAAACACTTTTGCGATACATGATGAGGTAAAAAAGAACGCAGACTATCAGCAACGAACGTCTCGATGCTGATTTCCTTCCCCTAACGACTTTCAACCTTTAGGATCATAACTGATATGTATCAGTTCTGAGCGATCTATGTAGGCTATCAGATGATTTTTTATTTTTCGTTTTGCCTAGAAGGACAAAATCATGACTAGGTAACCGCAATGAACTGTCCAGCATGTGCTACAGCTTTTTTGAACATGTGGTCCTGGTATTTATTCAGATTTTCCTTTTGAAACATTAATGATCGTCTATCAATAACGAGCATTATCAACAATGATGCGAGGATAGACGTTCTCGAATGATTGAGGGAGCGACGTTCAAAATGTATCACCAAGTATGTCGATCACCGTCGATTAGCCACGTGACGAATAGCAACGGTAGCCTCCGGTGGGGCATGGTATATCTTCTTGTATCAAGTTAGTGTTGATTTTCGACATATATTCAATGGGTACTTTTACCACGTGCGTATCACAGCACTCGGAGGTAGCATCATTCTAGCTAGAAACCATTCCTGATTGCTTTTCTTGAGCGATTTTCCGACCACTGGATATAAAGATAGCAATAACCAGAAGAATTTAAATGAATTCTTGCTACAGTGAGCAAAACAAGAATAGTACCACAATATGTATCATTTGCTTCTTAAAATATGAATGATTGAAAATCAGCAGAAATTTTTTCTACAATTTGTTTTAAATTGTTCAACAAACTAATCAAGCATAAGTTTTCATTTTCTTTGACGAAGCAATTGGCGTTAACAACTAAAAATATGAAAAATAAAATCAAGTGAGAAATAAGAAAAGTACAACCTATGATTTTCTACAAAAATCAAGATTTTTTGTTAAAATTTTCAAAGCAAATGTTGAAAATAATGCTTGTATAAACTGTTTGAATAGATCCCTGTATTTTTAGACGTTTTCCAGCACTCCAAAAGCTTTAAAGGGTTTTTTAAGTAATGCTCTCCTAGTACTAAGGAATCTGATTTTTGAGCTGCAATACTTTAACAAACTGCTTATTTTCTTCATTAACATGACGTGAAATGAATAAACAAACATTCTGGGTTAATTTTGAAGCAGAACAAACACGTCGAAAATCAAAAACTTTGATTTTTTTTCAGTAAATCACACTTTTTCAGTTCTAAGTCGTAAATGGCAGCACAATCTTGTAGTTAATACCAAATGAAGCCTCAATATTGATTTTTCGGGTTGATTTAGGCCCATATTCATCATTTTGAGGTTGTTTTCCAACGCAGTTTTGTTGAAATTCACGCTGCAGAAAGCATTTCCGGATTTGCAAAAAAATCACCATCACAAGAATACACAAACGCAAAAGTTTCTGCTCATCTCAACTTCCGAATCATTTGCAAATCATGCCAATAATACTGCTAGCCGTCAGGTCCATCGAGTTCGATCGGAATGTAATACATTGTTCTGATCTTTTAATGGCCTTGATACAATTCAATTTTTTTGATTAAGTGATCTTAGAATTTTCAAGGCGTTCTCGAGGTACCCGCTACTTATTCTTTGACCAAAAACTTCCAGCTCACTTAATTAACCCTTGAAAGTTGAGAATTGGTCTCAATTCCATTTAATTGCAAGATAGTGCTGCTATCGATGACTTGAAACTGAGGAAATAGTGTTTGGGTGTTTAAAAACATTAGTATTTTTTTAATGAGAAGATGGATTTTTTGGAATATCAATAGATACCAAAAATGCATGAAGCAAGGAAATAGGTTTAACAACTATTTTCCTACGACCATGACACAGACTTCAGTATATTATAAATTTAACTGTAACGAATTTCAATGACTCAGAATATTCAAGTCAATTCTTTTTTCCGTAGTGAAAATATCACTTTACATTTTTTTCGGCAGTTTAATGAATAATTGAAGTAGATGTTCCTTATTTTGAACCTGAAATTCGCTGGAAAATAAATTATAAGCCGTCTTTTTTACAATTCGAATACAAAATTTGTGAAACAAACGAAAGAAAACGAAAGCGGATTAAAATTTCAATAAAACAAAAACTTTATTCTTCAGACATAAAAATCAGTGCAAAAATAGATAACATTCAAAACGAAACCAGATTAAAATGGAAATCAAATACAAATTCCAAAATAAACTTCAAATCATGTCAGAAATAAAACATGAATTAGGAAAAAAAAAACATTTCATTCACGAGTTGAAATTCAAATTCTTGATAAGGATAAAAATATCGATTTGAAATTACGTCTTCTATCAAGGGATGAATCATCCTAAGGGATTAAAATCCCGGGGAAAAAAACCATTTGAAATTAAGAGAAATCATTCAAAACACACACCTAGTAGGTGGCTTATTTAATTAAATTTGACAAAACGATGAATAAATTAAATTTGGATTCAAGAGTGCCAATGCTTAAATTTCTGACTTTGATCATTTTTTATAATTTTTTATCAAAATATAAGATAGTTCATAATATTGCCTTTATATAATAATAATAATGAAACAATGCCAATTTTAAAAATGGATCAAGGACAAATGGTTCATACAATGTTTTCCTTATTTTCAATTTAGTTTGAATGGTTTTCAAGAATATTATGTTTTCAAAACACAAAAATTTCGAATAGAAGACAAAGAAAAACTTTTCTAAAAACTTCAAAAATTTTTATAGTGGGACTGCTCATCTGGGAAAATTCGTTGAAAATCAATAAACAAAATGTAGATGGAAAAGGTTTGTTTGTAAATGGAAATTTTTTCATGAAAAAACTTTTTACCATTTTGAAATTTGAATCATAAAATTTAACAGCATTTTATGTTTTTGTGTTTTAATGGTTGTGATATGAACTCAAAGCTTTTGTCAGATTTTTTTTAAATATAATATTGGTGATATTTATATATTAGTTCAAAAATTAACCAGATATTAATGCAATCAATCATTGATAACAGATTAACCATCAAAACAACATTAATGACAAAAACTGATTTGAGTTTGTTTGTATTCCTCCACTCAATCAAACGATAATATTCTGCAAAACTCCATAAAGAAAATTGGTTTAAAAAAGTTAAATATTACAATTTTTAGAAAATCGGAAAAATATCATCACAAGAACTTTCAATATCACTGAATTTCTTAAGTTTAATTATGTTTAGCAAATTTGTTGATGACTGAAAATTGATTTGAATTCTTATACAATAATATCCTAAATTCAAATTCGTTGAAGTCAAAATTTCTAGCAAGCATCTAGAATAAGGTTAACAGAATTTTTTCAGTACAGATCCGGGCCGTAAAATCCAGGCAATTTTTCACAAAAACCTGGAAAAATCCGGGCATTTGATTTCAAAATTGACGACCAAAATCTGGGCAATATCCGGGCTAATTTTGTCAAAACCCAGAAATTACTCAACTAAAATCAAGAAAAAAAATTGAAAAAAAAAATAATCAAAGTTCATTGACAGATTTTAGATAAAGCCCGGCATCCAAAAAACCTTTCATGATTATTTTTATAAAGCTTTCTCAAAAATTTTTGTTTTGGAGGCAAAATTATAAACAAATTTAACACACTTTTGTTTTGTTTGATTTGCCAAATAAAGTGAAAAAATCCGGGCTTTTTCGTTAAAATCCCAGAATTGTATTTAATATCCGGACAAACCCGGATAAAACCAAGCAATCCGGCAACCTTATTTTTGAAAATTTGTCATTGTTTAAAAATTTTTTTTTTTAATTTTTGTAACGTAGTACACAGAATTTTTTTTAACGATGGCTACTTATTTTCAATAGTTATTTTAAAAACAGCATCTTATAGAATAAAAAACAATTATCGTGATTTGGATTTAGGGCACTCAAATTCATCCAAATAAGGTCTTAAATTCGTTGCACCTCAAAATGTTTTTTTTTTTATAAATGTTGTGGTCTCGTGCAATCAAAGCCCTTTCGAATGTGTTAATGAACATTTAGAAGCACAAGAAACACAGAACAAAATTAAGACAAATTTCATATCAGCATGAAATTTGTTATTTCATGAAGGATTTTTTTTATAATCAAAGTGATAAGAAATAAACCAATGGATTGACTTTTGACTAGTTTTAACATTTCTTTTGCTTATTTTGTTGACTATCATGAGCGGTAGGCATCTGTCAGTTGGCTACCAGCTTGTTGATGTGTTAAATAAGTATTTTATGAATCCAATCCGATGTTTACATGGTTGGTTTCAAATTCTGAAATTGTTAAGTAATTACAGTTCTTAAAGACACCTCATTCAAAAGAGGAGATGTGAGTGTCAAGATTTAAGTACGAATACAAATGGTTTGTGGAATTTCAATTAGAAATTTACAATCAAAAACCAGTTTCAATCATATGTGACACCATTTAGTGTCGACTGTCGTTAAATGAAATATCTTAGTCTAAAAGTGATATAGGATGTGATGTAGTAATAAATTTTGACACTTATTATCATCAAAACGCTAGAAATATAAAAAAGAAACACTTAGATAAAAGGAACCTTTTAAGTGTTTCCCATATAGGAAGTTTAACACATTATCAACACAGATAAAACAGTGAACAAGGTATCCGATGTTAATCATTTCAGTTCTACATATTCCGGAATCCTGAAAACTCATATAAACGTAAATAGACCGAAGATTAAGACATTGAAAGAAAGCGAAATTGCCACATCAACCACATCAATTTGTAATGCTACTGAATAGTGTTGGTTTTTTTCGAAGTTTTGATTTACGCGTTTGGAATTTTCTATAGACAGTAAATTTCCCTATTTTTTAAATATGTCCATACTTAAAAAAAAAAGATTCCTTTTTATCTAAGTGTTTCTCTTTTATTTTTTTTTTGCGTTTTGATCGTAAAAAAATTGTCCAACTAGTGTATGCAAATTTAATTTCTAAGGATCCTTCAGACAAAAAAACACCATTTTTTGTAAGTTTATTATTAGCTCCCATTGTGTTTTCAGTTAGTTTCGTTATATAATGTTTGTTGTAGATTCCTGCGAAAAAATTTAAATAAAGAACAAAACGTCGGAATAAGAAAATAAGGTGTTTTTTATCCGTGAACTGACTGAAAATCCGATTTTTTTCTCGTTATACACATTCACCAGTCGAAAACAATTATCATACAGTTTTACATACTTATAACTAAAGTGTTAAGCGTCGAACTTAAAAATAAAGCCATGTAAAGAAAAACAAAAAAAAACACCAAATGATGAATGAATCCTGAAAATAAAAGATATCGCTCTGATAGCATTCATCGAATACCTCCCGCCTTAACATCCCGAAGCCTGTATGATGCCGTTCCGATTGATTCCGAAAGTCATCGGGGAAAAACCCTTGAGCCATTTTAAATATAAAAAACTCGAACGAGCGAGACGAGAGGCAGAGACAGAAAGAAGAGAGACAGAAATCCATCAAGATGTGATATTCACATAAGAGTAAAAACACTCGATTCCAGAACATTGTTTTTTGCATCGATTTTTCCGACTGTTTTTTTTTTTATTTTTAAAAAGTCCTATGCCATTATTGTTGTTGCCGTTTGTTGTATTACTGCTTTGTTTTTTTTTTATGCACAATCTTTCTCGTTTGTTCGCTCTTCACACTAACGCGCATATTTTTTGTTTTTTTTTTTTCATTTTATGTTTTGTGTTTTGTTTTCATTGTCGTCATCTCTCTCATTGCAGCTCCACTTTAATTTGTCCACAGAGGTTTTTTTTTCCTATCCCTATCCTGTCGTTTGCTTATCAAAATGAATATTCTCCACGCCCAAGCCGAGCCGAGGGCTTTTCAACTTTCCCGCGTCGCGATTCCTCGGGAGGTTCATGGGATGCAATCAATTTCGTTTCATTCGGGTTATGCTTTTTTGTTTTTCTGTTGTTTTTTTTTTCTTTCACTCAAGTTGCCTGAACGCGTCTCCCCACAAGTTGATTTTTATTGTGTCCTTTGCTCGGTTGCCCGGTCGCAATTATTTTTTCCTGTTACAGTTATTTTATGTGGACCTCTTCCTGCACTTTATTGTTGTAAAATGGTATAGTTTCGTGGTAGTAAAAATAATTTATTTAACTTTAATTTTCCTGTCCCGTCTGGCACACGCTTTCCGATTGATGTATTTGTGTTTTTTTAAATACCATACTGTTTTTGTAGCCCAATTCACACTATTTACATGTAGGTTTGTTTATGTTTTGTCTTATTTTCATTAATACTTAGTTGGTTTGCACATTGCCTTTCGATTTTTCGTCGTTTGTTTAATTTATTGTTAATTCGCTTCTGTTTGTCACTCCTCGCGGGGAGTCTGGCCAGGATTTTTTTTTTCGTTATAAAATTTTCCCTCCATTTTATACAATTCCTTTCAGATTCATTCACCCCGCTGATTTGCATTCCTGATGAGCATTTTTTCATTAGTGTTTGTTTCGTCGTGTTTGTTTTTACATTCATTTTCACAATATGTACAAGCTTTTTTTACAGTTAGTTAGGTTTGTCTGCGATTTGTTGCTGTATTTATTTCATTCCCTTCACCACATCGATCAGTTTGAACAAATTTATTTGCTGGCGAAAATATTCAATCCTTTTTTTTTTGTGGTTTATTGTTTTGGTTGGCTCTGTCAATACTTTGATAAAAAAAAATACTTTTTACGCTGAATTTTGAAAAAAAAAACATATGTACAACAACCACTTGCCACCTATTCTATCTCACATTCGAACAGATTGAACCCTTTCACAACATGAATGAGCTTGTCAGTCAACTTGTTGAAAACGGCTATGATGTGACATTGTGACATGCTGCAGATATTCATTAAGATAGCTGCATCCGTCTTCTCCGATAGGAAAAGGTGCACTTTGAAGGATGGCGCACTTCAATTGGCGCACCCCTCTCTGTGCTCGGGGAAAAGCTTTGATTACGGATAACAACGATGGATGTTTTTCATCAACCGTGCATCAGGGGGGAATTGCTTCAAGGAAAAATAAAATCAACCAGGGGAAAATATTTTGCTCGTTAAAGTTAAGCTGCCCTGGCCCTAAAGCCGATTGAACATGCTTATAAAGGAAATGGGAGGTGAAAGAAAAGAGCGTAAGTTTTAGAAAACCCACTTGGGATCCACTTGACGGCAGAAGCACCACGCATCTGAAGGAATGTTGACATTGATGATCAAACAAGCACTTCGCCGATGCAAAATACTTGAGAAGGATGGAACGCAATGAAGAAATGAATGCGACTGCTACTCAAGTTTTGTGATTTTTATCAGTTCAGTTTTAAATTAAACCAACTGCAGTTAGGGGAAACCGATGACAAATTTAAATTTGTAGACTTGTTATTTTAAATTACTCAACTGACTTTAACAAAAAGAACTGTGTACGGGTAAAAAGCACAAAAGATATTATATTATTCATATTTAAGTGTTTTTTGTCACTGATATGATTAGAGCTCAATTATTTAATCAACGTCCTCATGGGGATTGTTTTTAGTTTTATATACCATTGTTTAGTCCAATTAATGATGCACATTTCATCTGAAGACACCTAAGTGAGCTAACAACTCTTCAAAAGTTATGATAGAAATAATAATGAAAAGCTGCTAAAATTTCAATTAGTTTTGAATTACCGTCAACTGGGGCAACAACCAACAATTTTCAACTTCAATGCCTTCTAAAAAACTTATGTTCACAGTTAATCGTACCCCTTATTCATCAAAAGTTTTAAGGATGATGGGACATCAAATATGCGTAGTTAGAAAAATTATTGGTTTCTTTAGTTATTTTTAATTTTCTTAAAACATGTGATTTTCACTCTCCTTACAAAATGGGGTAACTTGCAACAAACTTGGTTTTTAATAAAAAATCTTATGAACACGTACGAAAATTTATAGTCTTTAATATATTAGCGATGCCTTAACGACTATCACACATAAAAACACCAATTGCAGTATAGTTTTTTATTTGTACAAACTTATTATCATATTTTTTCTGAAAATAAGAATGCTGCATACATTTAGGGGTTAAATAATACTACGAAAAATTCTACAGGCTTAATTCATAAAAATAAATGTTTCTATGAATGAAATTTCAATGTTTACAAACGCGTGATGCAAAACATTCATATTCCAGCACACGGAAACGAGATTTACAAGGTGTTTCTATGATTTGTTTTTTGTTGCATTTTACCCCGGACACCAAACTCAATTATAAAAATATTTATTTAAAAAAATTGGGTGATTGTTCGAAAAATATTTTTACACCAACAGTGTTGGTATAGTATGAGGAAACCAGTAAAAAGTTTGTAGGTAATATTATCAAGCCAATCCGTCATACTGGGTAAAGTTTTTTTCGGCCTCGAAAAAAGTAAAAATTTGTTCATTTCTTGCTCGATTTTTTTAATTTTATATAAAAATAAAAACTTTGTAAAACTAGTTTAAGATGCGAGAAATGATGTCATCATCATTTTGTTATCATTAAAAGATAACTTTTTGACAATACATTAAATTAAAAATTGATTCAGTGTGGTGTTATATAAATGTTGCATCTAACCCCGCAGTTGCATGATGCCCTGATTGACGGTACTGTTTTTTTTTAAGTTTCCGTTGAAAAATATCAGAGTTATGTGGCTTTAAAATATGGTTTTATTTTATTTACAATAAAAAAATGTAAAAAAATTAAAATCAAAGAAAACGGAACGGATTTATGTGTATTAAAGTCGTCTGAATGAACCAAATTTTCATTTTTGGGGAAAATATATAAGATGAATCAGCCATCATATGATGCAATCAGGAAATATTTTTCATCTATCGATTGCTAAAAATGCCTGATACAAGGCTGAAGGTAGGAGCCATAGATTAGGATGCATTCTCAGAGTCATCGTGATTCAAGTGAAGGCGACTTTATTTCTCTTTAGAATTAAAACCTCCAAAAACATAAGTAGAATAAACTTAGGCTGGAAGCAAATATCAAATTTTTCTTTGGCCATGCACCCCCCCCCCCCGCCCCTTAATTTTTCCGAAAACTCTGGAGGGGGTATTGAATAAAATTTGAGGTATTTTGTTGAAAAGTTTCAATTTCTTTTTAACTCAAAGTCAAACTGTTAAAGATTGTATCACCTTTTGTATTCGAGATTGAAAAAAGATGATTAAAAATAACTCGACTTTTCGACTTGTGCAATGTAGATTGCATGCAAGTTTATTACATGCAAGTTTATTACATGCAAGTTTATTGCATGCAAGTTCATTACATGAAATTTTTTGTCTTATTTGTTCCAGTTTACTCAAATTTGGATTATTTTTATTGGCCCTCCCCTCGTGATGTTTAAACTTCAAGTCACAAAAGAAGGATTTCAAATTTTATCTGGCCTTAAGGCTGGAACAAATATCAATTTCTTCTTTTGTCACCCCCCCCTTCGAAATTTCCAAAAACCCGAAGGGGGAAATAAATAAAGTTTGAAGTAATTTATGTAAATTCCTATAAAAAAATCCAATATCTGAAAGTTTACAGGACTAAAAATAAAATTTAAGAAGATGGGAGTTATTTTACCTTTTATTTTGCTTGATTTCATTGAATTATTCAATAAAAAATTACTTGATTTATAGGTTTTGTGCAACAATGTAATATGAAATTTTGTTGCATACAAGTTTCCGTGCAATTTATTCCAATTTATTTGTTTTTCGCATTATTTTTTATTGTCCCCCTCCCTCGCGATGTCCCAACTCCGAGTGACAAAAGAAGGATTTGAAATTTGTTCCGGCCTAATGCATGTTCGAAAGAATTTTTTCATTAGGAACCTTGTCATTCTTATTTCAAACCAATGTTTACTAAACCGAGTTTTCCAGAGGCGTAGAGGAGTGATGAATTTAAACATAAGACCTCCTTTGTTCAGTATTTTTCTTTACTTTGTATATTTATCTCAGAGTTTTCGTTAAAAAATGTCCTGAACCAGCTATGCAATATTTTGATATGTGTAAAGGAAAATTTTGCAGCAATCTTAAAACATTCAGGACCTCGAAGAAATCTTAGCCCGAAAACACCAAAATTTGGCATTCCCTACCTCAGAGAAGACAAAAAAAACTTTTCAAATAAGAACCATTGAGTTTTCGAAAGTTTTTTATCCAATTGTGTAAAGTTTTCTTATAATATGTATCACATTTGAGTTATGCTTTTTAGTAAAGCGCACTTACGTAAAGCGAAAAAACGAGATATCTCATACAGTTGGTCAACTAATAAAAAAGGCATCATCTCCTGCTTAATTTAACAAAATTTACCGTTTTAGTATTTTTGGTATCTGTTATTAAGATGCAAACTTAGGCTGAACTCCTTCAATGAAAACATTCAAAAGAAGTCAACTACTAATAAAAATAGCTTTTGAATAACAATCAGTTTTGCATGTTTCTCTAAAACTAAATTTCTTAATTCAAACTAACAATCCTTTCAAACTCTAGGCTTGTCATTCGAACCCATCCCTTAGTCCTTTCTTGAAAAAGAATTTATTTCCATAAGAAAACACCACCCAGTAGAAATTTAAGGGAGAGATAAAGTAAGAATAGAGTACAAGACTCTAATTACATATTTGTACAGGCAAAAAATTCACCAGAGCGTTTTTTCTAGACTTTCAAAAAATTTCGAAACGGTTAATATAAAAAGAATGCCGAAAGTTTGGTATTTTTTTTGCCGATAATACAACTACCGATCACCTGAAACAAGACCTGGCTTACCTATGAATATAAACAAAATAATGAACATGATCCCTTATTCACTAACGCGTGTTAAACTTTTTGAACCGTACCAATAGAAAATCATTTAAAAAACTAATTCATTCATTTGAATATTTAGATCATCACGTTGAGCTTGGAAATCCATCTCAACATTTTTATTGGTATTATTGATTAATTTGAAAAATATATTTGTAAATATATCCTCCCATCAAAAGCCAGTACTCTCTAGATCACATTTTCTTTTTTAAGTCTGAGAAAATGCAAATAAATCTTGGATGTGCAAATCCATACTTTCCAAAATCGTTGTTTTAACGCTATGGTAAGAATTCCTTCTTTTAAAACGCCGGCAACATTGCTGTAGGTGCCACCAAAAATTAGGAAAATGTTTTTCTCTCCAATCAAACGACTTTTAAAATGAGTATCCAAAAACGATCTTTTTCAGTTATCACAACCTAGACAACAAATTAGAAATTAAAAGGAACATAGAGGAGAATCACTTCATCCATCAACAACATTTTAATATTTTAAATATCTCCTTATAAATATTAATCGAAAATTGATAGAATTATCTCTACTCTTATGGGCCGTTTTTGAAAACACATTAGTGTATCAGGAACAAAAAATAGGAAAACAAGTAAGTTAAAGGAAAATTTCAACATATTTTTTACTTTACTATTAAGCTTTTTATCACTGCCTCAAAGATAGAAATAGGAGTTTCCTTAGGAAAAATCTAGGAGCATAGGAGGTGTAGGAAAGCCCGATCGCACCATTCACCAAAATGGAACCTGATCTTTAACCTTTTCTCTACAAACAAAACCCTTTCCTTGGATGTTTAAATATAGATTCGCAGACGTATAGGCGGTTTCTATAGTTGGTGATATTCACTTATCTTTTTTCTGAATTTTTCAAAATAAGTCTTTTGAATATTTAGGGACAAAAGGTTGTTAATTGATCGTAGAAAGTATCCTACCAACAATCCTTCCTTCATTCCTCATTGACTGCTAGGACGTGGTCGGCGCCGCTATTGATCATTTTCAAAGAAAGAGTATGAGTTTTGTGCATTGTGAATGAACTACTAGTCCCAAGCACCATTCTTTTGGCACTTGCACAAAGCTGATAGCCTCGATCAATCACGGAGAAGCAATCATTGGCGAGGCAGATCTTGTTCTGCTTAGCCACGCTAGCGATCAGGGAATTTGAAGTGCGTAAGTTGAACAAAGTCTTATCAAATATGTTATCTGAAAAGTTAAATGAATTATCATTTCTAATCTCGTCAAATTCAATGATTTATGGTGGATGTGAGTAGTCAACTAAACTAAGCAATCAAACGACTTTTGAAATATAAAATATTTGCTGTTATGCATTTCATGGCCACAGGACAAGCCAATTTTTTGTTTTTTTTTTGAAAATTCAGATAAATATGTCACCCAGAAATTCACATTTTGCAATTCCTGTAATATATAGGAGATGCTATAGATGTCGACAGAAACTACATTTTACAGATTTTAAATTAAAAGCTTAACATTCAATTTAATTGCTAAAACTATAAATGTTTTTTTTTTTAATTTTTGTTTTCTCAGTTTATCATACAATGGAGAAAAAAATCAATCAAGATATTATTTTGTAATAGAAGTACATCATTCATTTGAAAGAAACTTGAATTCAATGCCATCGGCCAAATAAGAATGATTGAAAAAAAATACACTATTAATTCGATTAAAGGCAACATAAAATTAATCAGGTTGAATAAGGTTTCGAAATAAGTGTTTTTAGTTATTTATGTCATATCCCTGCTAACATTTTATGGAATTTCAAATATTTTAAAGCTGTCGAGTACAAACTCTGAAAATTTACATAATAATCAATTTTTTGACACTCAATTTCCTGCGTATGTTTATACTGTTTCCAAGATGTAAAAACGCCATGAAGTAGACAAGCAATTTCAATATGCATATATTCATATTCCTTTGTAAACAAAGAAGGTGGAAATGTTCCTGTCGAAAACTAAAAATTTTGGTGTCGAAAACTAAAACTGTATGTCGAAAATTAGTTCATCGAGAGGTTTAAGTAAAAAACTAATACTATTATTTTTTTTTTTTTGAGACTTTAGATCAATAAAAAAGATATAGAATGAAGAAAAAGTCAGACATAAAGAACAAATCATATTTGAGATGAAAAACTTTAGTCAATTAATTTATTCAGATGGATTTTCTGACAAAACAAGCAAATACTGTCAATAACATGGTACCTATTTTAACCTAACCAAAAGAACGAAAATTCATTCAAAACGTTAAAATTTAAGAATCATTTAAAAATTTGACACCCTTTTTGGGAAAGCTTGCAGATTGCCCGGTTTTATTCTGGTTTGCTCGGATATCTAAATCAAAATTTGGGAAAAGCCTGGTCCGGCTCGATAGCCCAAATGTAATTGATAAATTACCGGATTTATTGACTTCATTTGTCAAATCAAACAAATTAAAAACTGTTTTTTGTTTTTTTTTTTTATTTCTGCGTCCCAAGCGAAATTTTTTAATCAGGATTAATTTTATAATAATTATGAATGGTTTTTGGAAGCCTAAAATACGATTTGCGGATATGCTGATAAGTTCTAATAATAAAAAAAAATAGTTTAAAGATTTTTGTCTTAATATGGATGAGTAATATTCAACTGGGTTTTGACCAAATTTACCCGGTCACTGCTCGGATTTTGGTCAAAGTTTTTGAACTCAAATGCCTGGATTTGCCCGCGTCCCGAATACGTTCTGAAAAATATTCTGGCAACCTTACTTTAAGGTATCAGCCAAATTTCTCTGACCACTTTTAACTATGAGGACCAAAAATTCGGAGCTCATGATAAAGTGATAACTAATTTTTTTTCTAATATTTTTATTTTTCATGAATCAGGACTTGAATTTTTTAAGTCCCAGTTTAAATTTTTCTGAATAAAACAATTGAGGAACGATTTTTTAGTTCATTCATTCTGATAGACATCGACACTCGACCAGTATAACTTTCATACGACAGGTTGTCTCCTGTAGTAGAATGTTAATATATGGGCCCCGGAGAGGCGCAAGATGTGAGTTCAAGTCCTACCGGGAGACAAGGCGATTTTTTCGCATGTTTTTCATCATTAATTTTCATCTTGTCTAGTCCCTGAAATTTCAACTTACAGTTGGATTCTTTTCTCTACAAAAAAAAAGTTTCACTGACTGAATGTTTGAGTCAAGACCCATTACTGGGTCGCAGTTTAAAAATTTCAAATTATTTACACCGAGTAAACCAAGCATTGTTTTCTTCGATATTTATTTAACATTGAGGACCTAATGGAATTCCGGAGCCCATACTTAGTTTTAACAAAAGTATTCATAACTAATTGAAAAATTTTCAATTTTCTTAAATAAAGCTCAAAACCCAGTTTGACAATTATAGACAAAAATAGCAATCTTTGGAAAAATATCTAATTTTTTATTTTTTCAACTTTCCACCAATAATGTTTTTGAAAAAATTCGCTATAGACAGCAAAAAGAACTCTTTAGCGTACACCTCCCAGGTTGCCTGCCAGAAAGCTTTCATCTGTTAGTCTTTTCTGGGTGATCCAGAGAAAAAAAACAAGGAAAAATTATTTTTAAAAAAATGATGTCTAGTACTTGAAGTGGCTGACAATCTGTGAAAGCTGAAAATCCTCTAGTTCTACATAACTTTTAACACAAATTATGGAAAAATATACAAAAAAAAACTGCCTCGAAATGCGACTCCTCACCCTTAATAGCACTTCTTTAGATCCTCCAAAGTTTATACTCTGTTTTGATCGAACTTGTAATTATGCCATTTTGCGAAAAAAAATGTCAAAGAGTGATAAAAAGTCAAGTATGTTGTTTTTGTGCCGATGGATGAAAGTCTTAATTGGCAATAAATTCGGAAAAATAGTAAAATATCAAGTTATTTTTAAGATCCAAGTTCAGGAAACAGAAAACGCTTTAACAATAAGCCTAAATTTGGAAAAAAATGGTTCATAATGTCCATTAAAGATTTCTCTATTTTAATCTTTTAAAAAAAACTCAACAAATCATCAATTTCCATCCACACATTCAAAGATTTTTTTTTTTAAAGTCACTCATTCTACTGATTGTGCTAAACGTAAAAACTTATGCTACACAAATAACACACGACGTATTACAGGACACGACACTTAACGTTTTTCCTAACGGAAAAAGGAATTTTTCGACCGGTTTCGGGCTCGATGTTGCCCATCTACAGGACGATGTCCGACTGACTAGATGAAGGAAAAACACTAATACATGTTCATTAGACTGCCTCAAATTTGTATGGGAAATTTAAAACCTGTGAAATGTCATACGCTGCAGGCTAAAATTGATCCTGGGCCTAGTACAAGATCTCATGCCAAATTTGGGCCAGATCGGACCACGGGAAGGGGTCGCTCAACGAGCCTGAAGTTTGTATGGGATTTTGAGACATTTTGTTCGAGAGGAACATGAAAAACCAGTTTTTCATCAATAACTTTTGTCTCCTTCAACCGATTTCTTTCAAAAACAGGTTTTCTTAAAGCCTAAATTATGAAAAATATTTCAACCGATGGTTTTATTTCAATTAAAGTTGAGATAAAAAAGTTATTAAGCTTCAAAAATTGGCTAACTTTTTTAAGGATGATATTCATCACTGTTTTAATGAGGCGACTAAATTTCCGACCAGAACACTCAATGTGAAATACATGCCGTTTCGTCAAATAATGACCGATTTTAACCATTGTTGTTGCGCTCGATTGCAATTTTTGATGTTTTTCTAATATTTGAGTTTGGATGATATTCACTTGATTGTTCAAAGAAGTAAGGGCGGAAAAATGCTTGACAATTTGAAAGAAAAATTGCATAACCACAGGGGCTTAAGAACATGACTGGACGATTTCTGTTGCCAATAAAAAAAAAACAGTTTTTCATCAATCACTTTGGTTCCTGTCGGATTTCTTTCAAAAACAATTTTTCTAAAAGCCTGAATTATGATAAATATTTCATCCGAAGACTGCATTTCGATAAGAGTTAAGATAAAAAAGTTGTTAGGCTTAAAAAATGGGCTAACTTTTTTACGGTGGTATTCATTACTGTTAATGAGGCGTCAATATGTTCAATTTTTCTTTTAAATTGTCAAGCATTTTTCCACCCTTACTTATTTCCGAACAATCAAGTGAATATCATCCAAACTCAAATACTAGAAAAACATCAAAAATTGCAATCGAGCGCAACAACAATGGTTAAAATCGGTCATTATTTGACGAAACGGCATGTATTTAACATTGAGTGTTCTGGTCGGACATTTAGTCGTCTCATTAAAACAGTGATGAATATCACCCTTAAAAAAGTTAGCCAATTTTTGAAGCTTAATAACTTTTTTATCTCAACTTTAATTGAAATGAAACCTTCGGATGAAATAATTTTCATAATTTAGGCTTTAAGAAAACCCGTTTTTGAAAGAAATCGGTCGAAAGAGACAAAAGTTATTGACAAAAAACTGGGTTTTCATGTTCCTCTCGAACAAAATGTCTCAAAATCCTATACAAACTTCAGGCTCGTTGAGCGACCCCTTCCCTTGGTCCGATCTGGCCCAAATTTGGCATGAGATCTTGTACTAGGCCCAGGATCAATTTTAGCCTGCAGCGTATGACATTTCACAGGTTTTAAATTTGCCATACAAATTTGAGGCAGTCTAATGAACATGTATTAGTGTTTTTCCTTCATCTAGTCAGTCGGACATCGTCCTGTAGATGGGCAACATCGAGCCCGAAACCGGTCGACAAAAAAGGTAAATTTAATTCCTTTTTCCGTTAGTAAAAACGTTAAGTGTCGTGTCCTGTAATACGTCGTGTGTTATTTGTGTTTTTTTTTAAAGTCTTCCAATAAAATAGAGGTTTTCCAATACTAAATTGTGATGAATTTTTAATAATAACCTATAATGAATATTCACTTCATGTATTGAAATCTAGTAAAATGTCATTGAATTTTGAATACCATCATTATTTCATTCTTATTTCAAGAAAGTGTATCACAAAAACTAGTTAAAAGATTAAGGTGTTTAATCATACGCCAAATAAGTGTTTTCCATTCTTAAGACAACTTTATCAAAAATCAATAGTAAAAGAAATTTCTTTGCCGATCCCAAATACATTGAAAAATAAAAATATTCAACCTCATTAAACATGTTATATCGAATTCAAATTCTTCGATTCAATGCTTTCCAAAATACGAAATATAATTCACTTCAAAACACAAGAATAAACAAAAGTAGGAACTGATGTTTCCAAGTTGTACCTAATAAGATAAAACAATGTATGCAGAACGCCATAAAAAAGTTAAATAAGGTTAAAATTATTTGCTAGACTTTCAAAGTGTACTGAAAATTCTTAACGATTTTCCAGATGTAATTCTTTACAAAAAAATGTTTGTTTAGTTTTTTTTACATATTTACTCATACTTTCTTACTTTTATTCTCTTTTGTAATATTAACCCTTCATTTTTTTTTTTTAATTTTCGCTTAAAAATTATTTTAAACAGTTGAGAATGAAGCATACACTAAGAAAAAAAAATTTAAAATAAAATACGATTTTTCACTTTTTACATAAATGAATTGTTGCAATTTTTTCACTTTATGAAACGAAGGGTTAAGCATAATATTAAAAAAAAATTCAATCTATACCGAGTTGAGTGTTTCATCTTTTTCTGGAAAAAAAAAAAAATAAAAATTTGATTTTTTTTTTCAACCATTCGGAATTCAAAAAAAATGCCGTTGTTAAGAAACATGTAAACCGTAGTTAAGAGCATTTCAATTTGAAAGGCAAATAATTGTATTTTGAAAAACATTTTGAGCAATTTTATAAAAATCTACTGTTCTAAAATTGTTGAAAACATAGTTTTAAAAGTCAAAATCGCCAGCAGATCGTGCCCCAAAAGGAAAGCATCCTGCATAAGTGCCTTGGAATTGTTCGCATCAATGATGCAGCACATGCATGTGGATGGATCTTTTCAAATTAACTAAGATTGCACTTAGAGATCCTATCGAGAGATGTGTGCTCGTGGTGCTACCAATAAACAACTGCCACTTTAACAAATAGGGCAGGGGTGTCAAGTAGCATAGCAAAGAAAAATAGTAACGCAGGATAAAACCACAATAGATCAACTTAATAGTCGCAGTGAACTCTCTCCCAACAAGAAAAAAAGTCCAATACGCACATAAAAGAAACAAAATTTAATGTACATGAGTCATGCTTCTTAATGATGACAGTTCCAAAATTTAATTTTCGCTGTTTTTCAAATAGAACGAAAAACAAAAAAAAACCTTTGATCTAGAATTTTTTTTTGTTGACACATTAACACGCTTTTGAACTTTGAATAAACTCATGTGTTTGAAAAATGTTATTTCCTAAATATAAGCTCATGCCGCACCGCAACTATCAACGTCATTACGGTGATGAAGTTAAGTTCAAAAATTTAAGTACCATTGAGTACCATTTACTTGATAAAGTGAAGCAATTTCATTGAATAAACAAGCAGCTTTAAGGGGGGGGTAGGGTCTTACACTTTCAAAAAATCGATTTTTTTATTTTTTATATTTTCTTATTGTAAAACATTTCAAGAATGTTGTGTCAAATTTTCAAGTCAATTGAAGCAAAACTGTAGAAGTTATAGGCCTTTATCTCCTCCTATCTAATACTGCAAGAAAGCAAGAGCAGAAACTTCAAACGCGTTTTTCTCGAAAGCACATTTTTGAAGTCCGTGGACATCGTCATTTGAAAACTACTTATCCGATTCTTTTCAAATTTGGAGCATATTTTCTACATACAAAATACCAGACCCCAACGTTTTTCTTTTTTTGTTTTTTTACTTTGGGGAGATTTTACAGATCAAAAATGGCGGATTTTTTCGTGAAAAATCGTAGTTTTTACTTCAAACAGCCACAAAAATTTCATAAAAATTTTTTTAAGTTAAATAAAAACGTTGGGGTCCAGAAAAACATCTATTAAAAATATTTTGCTCTTATTTTTTTACTTCAGATGATTCTGTGCTGAGATACAGTGTCCACCGCAAATCCTGTTTTCTAAGAGGCATTCTCGAAAGTGATCCGTCACCGGCTCATTTTTCAATATTTTTCTGCGAAAAAATTACTAAAAGTTCTTTAAACAATGCTTTGTATAATGCAAAAAATTTGAATACATTTGTTTGAACGATAGCTCTAGAAAAAAATCGTGAAAATGGTGTATCTTTTTACCCGTTAGACCCTACCCCCCCCCTTAAACGATCTGCCCCAGTTTAAACGCTTCGATTTGAACAATCACATCTCATGAATCAAACATCTCCACATCTCAAAACACTTGATCCATTGCAAAAGAAACAATCTTTGACCCTCTCCCCCTTTTCCTGGAATCCGAGCCCAAACAACGTTTTCACTTGACCGTCGCAGCCGGAAATTGACCGTACCGGAAAACACGTCCTGGCCCCAAAGTTATGTCGTGCGTCACATTGTACACACATAAAAGTGAGCAGTAGCAAGCAATTCCTTCAGCAGAAAATCGTCGTCATCCCCCCTTACTGCTAAGAGTTTCGGCAAACATATCACCATGGCACACATCCACACACACACCCCCCAAGGTTGTTCCGGAGCCTCACAAATCATTGGACCGGACAATTTTCCTTGGTATGACAAACTCTCGCCACTCTCTACTTATTATCTCATTTGGAACATCCGCCCTTTCCCTTATTCCGTGCGGTAGTTGGTCCTTCCGATTAGTGACTTAGGCTCTAATCGTCCCCCCATACTTGCTTCCGGCTTTTGGCCAACTAGCCAACGACGCCGTCAATAAACTAAAAGACGTAGTAAAATCCTGCATTTAGGTTGAATTAACTTAATTACATCGTAAATCGTTCGCTGCCTTATGGTGCCGCTACTATTTTCCGGTTTCCGGTTATGATGTTAAACCATGGTTCCGTATTTAGTTTGGCTTTCCCGAGCTCCTACTGTATAGTTTGGACCAGCCTAAAATAGCTCTAACTCAATGGTTTCATGGGCAGGAATTGATTGTGTTATAGCCTCACATAGCAGTAAGTTTTGGCCAATAGGATGTTTGAGTCCTCTTTAATGATTCGAAGGACCAGTAAGGTTCATTAAATTATTAATGGAAACACTTTGAAGATTCGTGATTGCTTGGAGATAGATTGAAGTATAGATGTCAAATGGTCAGGTTTATAACATTGAAGAAAAATTGGTTAATTTTGACAGGCCACCGTATTTCAAATTAAAAATAATCAAAATCCAGCATTAGGTACATATCAATCAAATTTTTACGACGTTTTTCCTCTGTTTACTTTACATGTGAGAGCTATTTTGCTTTATGTTTCCAGTCTTTTACGTTTGTTATTTTTTCCTTTACATATCTAATGCATTTCATCCTTAGTTTGTCTTTTAAATATCACTTGGCAATCCGTTCAATTTCATCGCGCGGTCGTTAAACACGAACTAGTTTCGTTTGTTTTACTTTTTATCTTTTTTTTACAATTACTAGCTACAAGCAAGTTTGACTGCTCTCCTACAAAAACTTAAATTTTGCAAATGTAGTTGACACTATACGTTATTTACACAGTTTTGCAGAAATCGTTCGCTTCCGGTACAAAAATAAATGCTCTCGTGTTTTTTTTCTAGTTTTCTACGATGCTCAACCTTTTAGCAGGACTATCAATTAGGCGCGTAATTGATTCATCCGATCTAGTTTCTCACTCTTACTAGAGTACTGTTTTTATGTCGAATATTTACAATTCCTCATTATTACTTAGGGCACGTTAATAACTTAAACTTAAAACAATTCACTCATTTGGTAGTTAGTGAGTAGCAGCTGAAGCCATACTATAGTTAAGAGATTATTCCGTTATCATAGTTTGAGTATGCTCAAATACTGGTTCATTGTAATTGGTAAGTCTAATATAAAAAAAAAAAACTATCTCCCAGGATGAAACTCAAGCAAATACAATCTCGAGCGAGACTGTCTGGAAACCGATTCTCAACGTACAAGTGCATATTTTTGTTTCCCAAAGTTTGTCACCCTTTCATTCAGTGAAATATCTAATGACACACCAAAACTCACTAACGAATGCAATGGAATATTTACAGTTCTCAAATTTTGATTTCGAAAACGTAAAACCTAGAATCACAATTACTTTTATAAAATCCGAAAAATCTTCGGATCATCCCTAAAACCCCCTAACCCAGCTTCCATTGCCACTTGGTTAAAGTTTATCCAGCAAATTGGAAACTAGCAGAGGAGCCAATCCCTCTGAATTGGGTTCTTCCAATTCCGCATCGGAACCTTTCCGATGAGTCTTGTGCCGGGAGCTAGGCCACTTTTTACCACTTGCTTCGGTGCCCTGTTGGCCTTTGGTGGGAGATGATTTGCCTTTCCGGCTGCTGCGGGATCCTCCTCCGACCGAGGATGCTGAAGATCCCGCTGACTTCGGTACCATTTTACAGTTTTTCAGGGATCCCGGTAGATGCTCGGAACGATTACAGTGGGGACTCCTCAGGATTCGGATGCTGATTTCGGATTCTACGGGTGCAGTTGGTGCCAGCTTGGTGTGGCTTCCGATGTGTGGGCCCTGAAAGAAAAAAAATACAAATAAATTAGATTATTAGGACTGTGTTCACTGTCAAACATGATTTATCTGTACAAATTGTAACATTTAAAAATGGATTATTCGTATTTCTTCAAATGAAATTTTAATATTATCTTTCATCTTCATCATCACATCTTTTGGCATGTCGTACTATTATACAAGTATTTGAGGAAAAAACCATCGTTCCCAATTTGATCAGACCTATTTAAAAATTTACATTCACTTTCGCCTCAGTCAGCAAAAGATGGGTATTTTTTGGCCCTCATCATTTGATTTTACGAAGACTGTTATGCCAAATATGAGCCTTTTAATATTGAGCGCAACGAGTTTCAATTTTATAAAGAATTTTTCAATTAGATAATAAAGTTTTGCATTCGAAAATCACCGGAGATGTACTGAAAGTTCTAAAAATATATCTTCGGATTTTTAATATTCCTTATTCAAGCAGTACATTTTTTGTTAACAAATCTTAACCCTATCTTTTACCCCAGAATAGATGTAACATTTGTGAAAAAAAAATACAAACTATATTTTTTAAACTTTTTACGTTTTGGACTGCTCCAATTAGAGCTATTTAACCGTACAATGAAATAAAAATCTCGAAAAACTGCTTTGCATAGCCAATAAATTTGTCGATTTGTTTAACCCTGAAAAAAACATTTATTCAAATTTGTGAAAGCTGAAGCCAACAAAACCTGCCATTTTCAAATAATTTTCAATGGATCCAGATTTTTCAATTTTAAATGGTTATGTTTTTTTTCGTTAAAAACTTGACTTCTTCTCAAGTTATCAAAAAATAAAGTTGTCAATTATTTAAGACAAACTACATTCCAAGCAAATTTCTTCATCAATACATATCTCCACACACAATTGAATCGCGTTACGCTAATTGAGGAATCGACTAAATCATCTCAAATTTTAACACTGATGCTTAGTGACCCAGTAGACATCGAAAAAACATATGAGAGGAAAAAGTCTTTATTTTTTACATCGGTCTAATGGAAATTTTCAGTAACCTGAGAAGGTCTTTAAAATAGCATGGGAATTTTCCCTTTTATTTGAGACAAAATTTGAATAACCCATCGGGGGTTCAAGAATATTTTTTAAAGAATTTTTAACTTTTTAATGGTTTATACGAAAGAAAAAACAAATTAATTACTGTGAAAACATTTGTCTTGCCCTTAGCGTTATTCTAACTTCATATATCAGTAACATAATCAAATAGGAAACTTCTCTTGCTACAATTTTGCCGAAGACTTGATGTCTGTGATACAATTTGATAGAAATGAGTTGTCATTTCGAAAACATTTCATGATTTTTAAAAATGATGGGTACTGCTTTACTCGAAAACTGTATTAGTCATTTCATACCTACAGGTTGCAGTGTACCATACAAAAACCTGAATGTTTCAATTTCAAAAATTTTTCAAAATTTTCAAAATACTTTCATAAATTTGAATAAAGCTAAAACGTAAAGGAAACAAAATTGAAAATTCCCAATAAATCTGAAAAATTGAGAACTAGTCAACCAGCCAAAAGTGAATTGAGAAATTATTTTCAAATAATTGTATTAAATCAAATCAACCACATCAAAATTGTTGAACGCAAAGTTGATTATGAGATTTTGTAATCCCATTTTTTTTCCTTTTGGTCGAAAATAATCAAAAAACATTAGGTTTAGTTCGGATACATTTGACAAAAATAAACAATCTTGAATTTTTTCTTGTTAGGAGGGTGGTTTTGTGAGTTAACCCCCTCCCTACCTATTATGGTCCAAGAAAAAACAAACGGAGTATTTTACTCTTCACTCAATATTATAAATTCTGAATCAAATTTTGATTACTGAATAAGATTATTCAAGAGTAACAATCCTGACTCAGAACTTATGACAAAAACTCAAAACCTTATCCTAGGTTCAGAATACTGCTCCTGTTTTTCAAAATTTTTTGTCTTATTTATTGAAGTTCAGTAAAAAGTATTAAATTTTTAATGATAATAAAATTAAGAACTTATTTTAAAATTCAGATTCACAAGACAGATTAAAATAAATAATAGAAGTGATAAATTTTAGATTAAAATCCCGAACATCATAATTTCAATATAATATTCTGACTGGGGGCTTTGAAACACATATTGGCGAAAAAAAACTGATCTGGATTAAAGATCAAATTCAAATTCGAAAACAAATTCAAAATTAATATTTCGATTTCGGGTTCAGAATTCTGATTTAGAATTAATATTCAAAACTCATGTTCAAATTCAGCTCGTTAATAAGTTTAACATTCAAGATAAAAATATCGAAATGACTATTGTTCAAGCCAAGCTTGAAAATTAAGATTATCCTAACAATTAAAATATTTTGCGCCATCGTAATTTTCCACATATGCGTACCACCCTATTCAATCGCAATCGACGAGAACCTGCGTGTGTATGCGTGAAAGAAAACGACCGTTGGCTGCTGCCTGCTGTACACACACACACACACACACACACACACACACACACACACACACACACACACACACACACACACACACACACACACACACACACACACACACACACACACACACACACACACACACACACACACACACACACACACACACACACACACACACACACACACACACACACACACACACACACACACACACACACACACACACACACACACACACACACACACACACACACACACACACACACACACACACACACACACACACACACACACACACACACACACACACACACACACACACACACACACACACACACACACCGTTCGAGAACGAGTGAACGATGTCGCCATTTTTTGAATTTTGAATTCAGTTCCGTTTTAGACTTCCGCTTGCGAGCACCTTATGAAAGTTCCGAAGTTATATTCCTCCATATGTTTTTCCAAGAAAAATCCAAGTTGTGTAAATAGTGTACATATTGTAAATATAAGTTAAGAGAACAATTTAGTATTATTATTTAAGTGAATAGCAAATTCCTTGCACTTCCGGCAAATTGTGTTTTCGGACTTCGAATCAGTTCCCAACGCGAGCAATTTACAGTCCACGGCTCCGACAACTATTTTGTTGAGATCATCATCAGATCACAGAATATCGCAGACTTACAATTTTTATTGTTGATTTAAACTGAAAATATTAAATTTTAAATAATTACAGTTTTTTTTAAGTTTTCGCTAAAGAGTTCAAAATATTGTTGATGTTGTTAAGCTGCTTGTTTTAATGATCGTGAATCCCGTGTAATGGAAAGAGAAATCTTAAAAAATGTCATTGCTTAGGCAATGCGTTTGTTCATTCAAAAAACCTTAGTAAAGCTTTAATCATTTAGAATCCGGACAGTTTCAAACGTGTGAATTTTAAAAACAATTCATTTGATCGACAAACTGTCTAAGAAGGACATAGGGGAGATGGGGGCATAATGGCCACCTTAAGGAAAACGCTTATTTAACCATAGAGAACAGCTGTAATATGTGAATTACATCATTGTTTCGTGTTCAGACACTCAAATAGTCTATTGCCTTATTGGATGAAACTTGAAAAAGTAGATAAAAACGTTTAAAAATGCATTTAAAAAAATTTTTGCCGAAAGCTGAAAATCAGTCACTGTAGAGGCATAATGAGAAACCCCCCGAGGTAGTATGAGCACCATTAATGAAGGCATATTGAGCGTTTTCTGCCGGGGATTCTAGAAGCAAATTTGACTCGAAGAAGTCAACGGAGTAATAGAGCTACAGCTTGACTTGTATTGTCTGATGATTTGGCCTATTGGTAAGATGTCGGAGAGGTACCCAGACAACCATTTGGTGGGTATTTCGAATTTGCAACGCAAATATACGTGCAAATATACGTGTAAACATATCGTATATAATGTAGCAAAACTAGTATATACGTATCATTTTGGAGGCCATATAGGTACATTAGCAAACATATTCTTGATTTGGATTGTATTAAATTACGATTTGCACGGTTTGTCATGCGCATCATTTACGTCTACCCTGATTCTTTTTGGAATATACTATGACAATTTACATCATCATATAGATGATTGAGGTTGTAATATACGACATTTTTCGTATCAATAGGGAAAGTTTGACGACTTATTTGGTCGTCTTTTGCGACTTGAGTGCAGGGCTCTCATTTACCGTCAGTTAAAATTTTTTTTTTTTTTGGGATTTTAAACCAATTGGTTTATTCATCCCCGAAAAATAATAAAAATAAGATTATTTCAAAGAAATGTGTTTTTTGGTGTCAAATTCAAGTTTATATCGTACACATTTATTATTTGCAAGATTGCTGATTTTTTTCCACGTTCATGAATTTATTGTTAGCGCCTGGACTTGATCCCCTGACGATTCGATCAGCAGCTCATGATGGTTCCTCGACGCTATCTGGAATATATAAATTCCAGGGGATTTGCTTCAAAGGCATTAAACCAAAAGCAAATCGTATATTTCTACAACTTAAATCTTTTAAATCGTAGAACACGTCATCGATGATCTAAAAATAGACCAACATTTTGAAGCCTCCTTTAATACGATTCCAATCATCGATGGCCCATGCACATTATTACGAATCCATGCAGTTATATACGTTTTTTTATTTCGAATTATTTTATGCATAGCACGACCAAATTTCGGTCGTTTCACGGATTTTTTGAGAATTGTCGTACACAAAGGTCGAATTCATATGTACATAAATACTTCAGTCGGACATCGTCCTGTAGATGGGCAACATCGAGCCCGAAACCGGTCGACAAAAAAGGTAAATTTAATTCCTTTTTCCGTTAGTAAAAACGTTAAGTGTCGTGTCCTGTAATACGTCGTGTCACGTCTGGTTTAGAATAATCAAAGGATATTTTTTTAATATGTTTCATAATTTAATAAGTAACATGACGATTTCAACTCAAAAAACAAAATAGAAAAATAAAACCAAAAAAAAAATCAGAAAATCAAATTACAGATGAAAAATGAAATACTTATGCACAATTAATCACCAAATTTACAATCAGAACCAAAGCAGGAATATGCGAAATTTTTTAGTTCGTAGTCCAAATGTTAACTTTAATTTTATATAATTTTAAATAAACATTATTTCATATCTCATACACTTTTTAGTGATTTCTTCAGATTTTCTAAAACTTTTCAACAAAACTCCACGCTTAAAGATAATTTAATAACTTTGTATGGAAAATGGCAAATGAGCGAATATCGAAAAAAGTTTTTATAAACTTTAATTCTTTTTGACTCCAAGAGTCTCATTTGATAACATAAATTCAAAATGGAAATTAAATGTCAAAAAAATAAATGGCGGCTCCAAATAAATAAAGCACCATGATCAAAGATCTCCAGTTCTCAAACGTCATAAAGTTCTTGAAATTGAACTTCAGTTATTAAAGAAACAACACAAGTCTCAGTTAAATGGATCTGGAAAAAGATAAGATCAAAAACATGGAAATATTCATGATTAGAGTATCACTCAAAGAAACAAGCAATTTAAAAAAAAACAGTTGTCGAAGGTTTCGATTAATACCCAAGATTTGCCTAAACATATCGGAATAAGGCTTGGATACTCTGGAGCTGTTTGCAGTAAAAATAAGTTGATATCTGTGCAGAAAACCGATTGTATATATCTGAGCATAGTTGTTGGAATAGCATTGATTATCATCCATTTTGCTTACTATTTCGCGGATATTTTTCTGTATATGTTGCCACAGTGTTTCATCCAAACCATCACCAATACTAGCTGTCAACATTTATAGCAAGCGTGAGACGTGAGCTAGTCATCTGACATCTATTGTCACGCTAATACTTCGAGTGTCTTTAGTCATCATAACAGTCGTGAACCGTGAGACATTGTGCCAATCACCATGGAAGATGATGATGACATGATGA
The DNA here is from genome assembly GCF_029784155.1 of Uranotaenia lowii. Lineage (NCBI taxonomy): Eukaryota > Metazoa > Arthropoda > Insecta > Diptera > Culicidae > Uranotaenia > Uranotaenia lowii. Next base: position 323,987,022 of record NC_073692.1, read on the forward strand.
TTTGCACCATCTGTGAGAAAGCCGAAATCGATGTAAACAAAGGCATTGAGTGTTCTTACTGCAATCAGTTCAATCATTTCAAATGCAAGCGGATTATTGGAATCGGTAAACGAAAAGTTCGTTCCAAACCATATTTTTGTTCAGCTACTTGCCAGGAGATGCATCAGCGGTCGTCAAGGGAGCTCAACAGCCAGCCTACGGATCAATTACATCAACTGCTCGTAGAAATGAAAGCCCTTCGTCAAGAAAATGCATCGTCACGTGAATCTATGGAAACTGCCATCAAGGAGATTCAAAACAGTCAGGCATACCTCTCGGATACATTCGACGATATTCTTCATGAAATCAAGGAGCTGAAACATGACCACACGGCAATGCGCTCGGACCTAGATGACGTCGAACGCAAGTGCAACAGCATCAACTCGGGTGTTGAGCGCCTGGAGTGTGAGGTAGATAGGCTCAACCGAGCCGCTTTGTCACGTAACGCAATTTTTTTGGGAGTACCAGTCCTGAAAGATGAATTGCTTCCCGAAGTCATACGCAACGTCTGCAGTGGTTTAGGATTAGACCTGTCAACGGATGCTCTAGAAGAAGTAAGGCGACTAAAGGACTCAAGGATCGAAAATACTCACACACCGATTAAAGTTGTTTTCAAGGAAGTGAATCCTAAAGAGCTTCTTTTAGAAAAAAAACGTAACCACGGCCAACTAGCTGTTAGTTCGCTGGGTGGAGCTTTTAGTGAAAAGTCAGGATACATAACAATCCGTGATGAGATGACTGCGTATGGTATGGCTCTTCTGCGTGACGTTCGTGAATCACAGGATGTACTCAAGCTGAAGTATGTATGGCCAGGGAGAAACGGAGTAGTTTTGGTTAAACGTGATCAGAACTCGAAAATTGAAACCATCCGCAATCGTACTGATGTGAAAAATCTAGTTGAAGGAGCATCTAAACGGCGTCTCGAGATATCCACGTCTTTAGCAATGTCTTCTCCCATTCAAGAGCCATCACCCAAGCGTCGTCAGCGTCATCACAAATAACAAAATTAAATCAATATGTTTACTCAGAATATGAACGATACTACTTTTAAAAACTATTCTTACAATTGTATCCAAGATTTGTTAAATAATAAACTTAATTTTCCATCAACATTTCGTATTTTACACTGGAATATACGTGGGATGAATAGCATCGAAAAATTTGATTTCGTTAAAGAGTTTTTGGATCGATACGAAAATGACGTCGATGTGTTGGTCATTGGCGAAACTTGGTTGAAGCAGTCCGTAGTTAAATTGTACAACCTAGATGGTTATCAAGCTATATTCTCCTGTCGGCAATCCTCCCACGGTGGGTTAGTAGTATATGTCCGGAACAACATAGACTTCATTGTGACGAAAGTAGAGGAAGATGACGGGTTGCATTACATTCAACTGAAGCTGTTAATCAAAGGGAAATATATCGACTTTCATGCTGTATATAGGCCTCCCAATTATGCTGTAGCCAACCTTTTCAATAAACTTGAAAACAATCTTGCGAGTAGAAAATGTGACCAAAATACTGTTATTGTGGGCGATATGAATGTTCCAACTAACCTATCATCCAACCCTGTTGTGGAAGAATACACTCGACTTCTAAGTTCTTTCAATCTTGAAGTGACCAATAATGTTACGACAAGATCCAGCAGTAACAATATCTTAGACCACACCATCTGCTCCAAATCTATGTTATCGTCAATGATGAATGAGACAGTTTTTACTGATGTAAGCGAGCACAGCATAATTCTATCAACTTTCAACTGCAAACATAGCTCGAAAAACCAAGTACTTTCAAAAGAAGTTATAAACTATCAAAAACTCAATGATTTGTTGACATCCGTCCTTGCCAATATTCCAACAACACTAAGTGGTGAAGGAAAGCTCGAATACGTTCTTCAAAAATATAAAGAAATCCGGCAAAACTGCACAAAAACTGTTAATATTCAAGCTAGTATAAAAGGACATTGTCCATGGATGACTGTAAATCTGTTTCAACTAATCAGAAACAAAGATAATCTACTTAAACGTTATAAACGCAATCCAACCGACACTCACTCCAAAGAACTATTCAAATATGTCTCACAAAAACTGCAGCGTGAAAAGGCAATCTGTAAAAAAAACTATTATCATCAGCATCGCAGAAAGATTCTTGGCAGCTCATCAATGATGTGCTAGGAAATAAGAAAAAATCTTCAATTATCACATTGAGAACACCGAATGCAGAAGTGAATGATGGGAATGTTGTTAGTAATTTACTAAATAATTTTTTCTGCTCAATGGGATCCAACGTAGCAAGCACGCTGAAAAGTGATAGAAACATTTTCAAGTTTGGAACCCTTCCCAACAATGATTGTTCTATGTTTTTGAAAAGAACATCTGCCCAGGAAATAATAATACTGATTGCGAAATTAGACAATAAAAAATCACCTGGACTTGATGCTGTAAGCCCTGACACAATAAAGAAACATCATCTAGCCTTTGCAAAACTTTTAGAAAACGTGTTCAATGAAATGATTGATACAGGTCGATATCCAGATTGCTTGAAAACAGCTAAGGTTGTTCCTATATTCAAATCTGGAGATTCAATGGACTTGAATAACTATAGGCCAATATCACTGTTATCAATCTTGAACAAGATTCTGGAACAATTATTAGCTACGAGGATAATGGAATACCTTAGCCGATTCAACTTGTTGTCAAAGCATCAGTATGGATTCAGACGAGGGTACAGCACTCTCTCCGCCACATGTGAGCTGACTGAAGATATCTACAAGGCAATCGATGGAAAAATGTTAGCCGGAGCTCTCTTTTTGGATCTTCAAAAGGCCTTCGATACTGTTAATCATGGACTGCTGCTGCAAAAACTTCAGTGCTATGGAATAAGAGGAAAAGCTCTCGACATATTAACCAACTATTTAGAAAATCGATGGCAATGTGTATCAGCAAATGGAAAAATTAGCGAATTACTATCTATTCACACTGGTGTTCCTCAGGGTAGTGTACTGGGCCCCCTCTTGTTTTTGATATTTATTGATGATTTATCACGCCTCAAGCTGATTGGCCAAATACGTTTCTTCGCCGATGATACAAGTATTTCATACAGTAATCCTAACTGTGAAAAAATAAGAGAACACATGGAACAGGATTTGACTGTGCTCAAGAAATACTTCGATTCGAATTTACTATCTCTAAATCTGAGCAAAACGACGTATATGATCTTCCGCTCATCCAGGCGTCCAGAGTCCGACTTTATGAGCATTCCTGTGGGAAACTCACAAGTCAATCAAGTCCTATCGTGTAAATATCTTGGCCTCGTTATTGACACCACGCTGAGCTGGGAATTTCATCTCGACCTACTTAAAAAGAAAATTGCTCCTATATGTGGAATATTTCGGAAAATATCTTCATATGTTCCTGTGTCTTGGCTAAAAAAACTGTACTTCTCTTGGGGAAATGCAAGCAAATCTAGACTGCGTGAACTCCAGATCCTCCAAAATCGATGCTTGAAGGCAGTGTTTAGAAAACCTCATCTGTTCCCGACAATATCGCTCTACCAAAACGAGAAGGACTCGGTTCTTCCAATCAGAGGACTTTTTGAATTTCAAACGATTGCTCATATGCATTCTATAGCGTCAAGACAAATCATTCAACCCAGTGTATCGGTACACCGAACTGGATCAAGTAGAGCAACAAGACAAGCTGGTCGACTAGCAATTCAGAGATCTAACTCTGAGTTTGGAAAGAAAAGGTTCAGCCTGATAGGTGCTAGGCTCTACAACAGTATCCCTGCCACCATTAAATCTTGCCCTTCATCAAACTTCAAACATCGCCTGAAACTCCACCTCAAGAGCAACGTTGAAAGACTATTGGCCTAAAATCTGTTTTGCTATTTTCTTTTAACATTCGCTTTCAGCTACCTCCGCCACCACCTCCGCCAATCGCCTCCAACCACAGCCTCCACCCACCGCCACCACCAACTGCCATCACCACCGCCCAACTGCTCATTTCATCGCCAAAACCACCAGCCACCGCCAAAAACCCACAATTAGAAATCGCAGCAGAATCAACTATTCAAACTAACGATATCAAACAAAAATGAAGTGGAAAAAATAGAAAAAAAACTGTTGAAAATTGTAAAATTTAAATTATAACATACAGTAATAAGTTAGCCACCAATTAACTATCATAACAACCCCTTAAAAGAACAATATGTTCACAGGGAATGTTAGAAATCATCAAGTGAATTCAAATAAAGAAATTATTATAATTATTATTAACTATGAGATCGTCGTTATGATTAAAAAAACTATATTGAATTGAAAAATGATAATCTGAATTCAGGATATTTACATCAGTAGAGAATATCTGTAAAACAGAAATACCTCATTCAATAGAAAAAAAGCTTCGTTAAAATCAAATGAAAATATTACAATGTAAATTTCAAATATAAGACTTAAATTGGAATGAAAACTCGATTGAGAAACTCAACCTTGCCGATTGGTCCTAATTAAATAACTACAGATTTTTTTTTAAATTTTTGTAATAAAAATAAAGGGAAACTAAGGTTTAGAATTAACAAACTATTATTAACTAACAAATTTAAATAATGATGATAGAAACGTGAAAAGTTTAAATAATACCCAGAATTAACCCGGATAAATTTCTCAAACATTAGTCATAAAGTAATTAAGTAAACATTAATCAATTCATGGATTGCATTTTTATAAAACTACTCCTTATTTCAAAATCTGGCAATAAGTATATTTTTTTTCAAATTCAAACATTACATTTTTTTGATGTCGAGAATATATTTCAAGATCAAAACCTTTTGATTGATTCGCCAAGCCATCTTTGTTTTTAATTCTTCGTTGTATAACTAACAGAAACGATGTTTCATTTTTTGTCAGGTATGCATTTCAGATTTCTCGAATTTTTCTGGGCATGCTGAGGCTTTCGAAGTCCACTGAATTGTTTTTTTTTGACGTGGTTTGCTCGGTCTGGATTTATTCGCTTTAATTAAAAAAAAAAAATTCAAATTTGGCTCAGTTAGCTTTGCCAAAATTGTTTTTGTTTCTGGCAGTTTGAACATTGATCTGAAATTCCCTGACGTGATTCGATATGATGATTTTTTTAAATAATCACTTAATTCTACTAAGATTTGCCAGATTTTTTGTTGAAAAATTTGAAGTCAAAAAAACAGATTTTGATAGGTGTTGAAAAAAAAAATTATTGATCAGCTCAGCCCACAAAACGTGGGAAAATATCTGCAATGCTTTTTTTAGGAGGCCCCCTTAACTTAAATTAGAAAGAATCTTTTCGAGATATTAACCACTATTTAGCTATTTAGCTTCTATATTAGCTATTATTTCTGTTCCTTGGTTAATAAAACTTGAAGCAGTATGATTGAAGTAATATTTAATCTATTTTTCGAGGCAATCGCTCCTCTTTGACACCCTTCTAATAAGGCCTTGCCTGTGACATATCAGGGTTCAGAAGACGGGCCCTTTATGCAAAACTTATGAAAAAATCAATTTTCGATAATTGACTGAAGTAGGAGTTTAAGAAGATGCTTGTTCGGATATGATCTATCGGTTATATACTTACAAGCTGTAACATGAACGAGTTAAACGTATTGCATGGATGTAGGGGAATAAGGGCAAGACGAGCACTTTGACCTAATGCGAGTTACTTTTGCTAAAAAGGGGCCATATCGTTTTTATAAGACCTCTAGTATTAGGTGGGATTGATATTAAAATGTAGTGGTGGCATAACAAAATGTTCAATCGGTTAATTTTCTTGGGAGAGCTTTTAAGAAAAAAATATTCAAAATACACAGTTTTTTTTTAATGTAACGGTATATCTTGCTTTGTGTTTTCATCATTCCCTTATTTCCCCTATCGATTTCAATCATTTACCTGTGTGGTGAAAATTTAATAAACTCTCTTTGCAATTGAATTGTCGCTTTTTGGAACCCATAGCGCACCACCACCATCGCCATCAGTGTTCAAAAATTTATGTTTCGGATCAGCTCCCACAATTTGTAACTTTGAATAATATTTCAATCAACCGTGCAGCATTCGCCTGACAGCGAAAGTTTTATTTGCAAGGAATCCTCATTTATCACCCTTAGGGGGGTGCTGGGGGAGAGTTTGGTTGCTCGCTCGCACTCGCTCTGGGTGGAACTCTTTTTTTTTGCGCTACTAGCTCACTTCCGGTAGCTCCAGAGAGAGAAATACCACCAATCAACGCAATTGAATTTTCCCTGCTCACCCTTTCCAAAATCAAACTACCTCGTATGTTTAGCTGTATACTACGGTATAGATTGTAGTTCTTTAGTTCGCTTTTCATTTTCTTGCGTCGGAACTCAACCTTTACCATTTCTTTGGTGAGATGCAATCATTGAAAAAAACTACGAACTGGGAGCAAATATAAGCACTTTAAAATCGATCATCTTTGACCTGGATGGAAGACTTTTTTCGCTAATTAAGTGATGGATGAATGTTGACATAGGAAAAGCGCTTGATCTTCGAAATGCTAGGTTCGCTATACGTTTGTGCCTGTCACCTTAATTTTATGAAACGCTTCGAACGATATAAGAAAATGTTCGTCTTTACCATTGCAACCATTAAAAAAGAAGGCACGTGGCTCCATATCCCAGGATACAATTTGACTATCGAACATAAACAATAGATAGAAATAAAAAAAAATATCGCTGCTACTTACGCAATCTTTCATGGCCCTGGCACTTCCGACATATTGATTCGCTTTCTGGTGCTGGTGCTGCGGCTGTCTGGATCCGGTGTTCTGCTGCGATGTCGATGCCACCACGCCACCGGATGGGGACAATTCTGGGGAACCGCCAGCGCCGCCGCCAGCAGAGCCAGTGTCATATATCATCGCTCGGTTTCTCAGCTCGTGCTTTATGCTCCAATCACGGAGATATATCTCGGTCTGTATCGGAATGCCGCCGTTCGATAAGCGCACAATAAATTGCCATCTATTCGGGGTGGGAGAACGAAAGCATACATAGGGTTTGTGGTGAGATAGTTTTCCTTTTAGAGAGTAGTACTGCTATATATCATATGCTCTCGAAATATGAACCGAGTAGTCACGCGAAGCGGACATATTTCTGCTTTTTTTTGTCAGTTATTATAAAAAAGTCTTTGCAAAAAAAAAAACGTTTCTAGAAAGCCATTAGACACTTGAATTATTTTTCATTTAGAAGACTTTGCATTAGAATAGCTAGTTTTCGCTGTTGTTGATCATGATTTAAAGATTTTTCATGGTAATTTATTCATTTCTGAAAAAATTGATTTAATGCATTTTGTGGGTTCTTGAAAATATAGTGAACAAAGTTAGCTGAAATTGCTTGAAATTAACTAAGTTTACAAAATTCTTAAACACTTTCTCTTAATGCTGTCGTACACTATTTTTCCCAGTTTACACATGCATTTTTTGTCACATCTGGCTTAAGCGATAACAAGCTTGAAAAAATGCGATATTTTTAGTGCATAAACATCTTTTCCTGCGATTATATTAGCTGGTTCATCCTATCGTCAATTTTATTGAAGGGCACCATGCGAGTTTTAGGTATCTAGTTCTGGCCCGTGCGAAGGACCCGTCCATGGGGGAGGGGCTTTAAAATTTAAAGTAAGCTAGGAATAATAACAATACCAAAAATGCACAACAAAAAATGCAAATTGATTTCTAACACCATTTTTTTAAGGATTTTCAATGAGTATCATTTTAGATTTTTTAAGTGAAATCGACTGTAGTAAAAAAAGTCGTCACCAAAAATCAACAGAAACAGTCGCTTCATTTATAATTAAAACTTTTTTCTTACTCATGTATGATCATCATAAATGCTAGAAAAAATAATAGTTTAACTGATACGATTCAACATAAATCAGAATCAACGTTTAAAATATTGCGATTTCCGATAAATTATTGATAAATTTAATTATTCGGTGGTGATCCTTATTCTGTAAACCTATTCACTATTAAAAAAACAATCTCAATCGAATCAGAGGTGTTCTGAAGAATCCCTAAGCTGGCTAGCCTAGTCGGGTAGTCCAAGTGTAAAGACATCGCTTGGATTACCACCACAAAAAATAGCAACAGTTAGTCTTTTTGGAGCTGCGGTGGTATCCCAACGTGGTGTTGAAAGTGGCTAGTTTAGCAAAAATTTAAAAGTGTTAGCTTGAACAGGTCCACAATTTTAAACTTGAAATTTGCAAGAATATAAATTTTTAGCAGTCTAGTTTACAAATTTTAAGTCAATTTTTCAGAAACAGCAGAAATAGAGTGCGAATTAAATTTCGAATAAAACCAGAATTTAAAAAGAAATCAAAACCATATTGAAAAATAGATTTCAGACTTCCATTCATCATTGAAAGTTTAAACGGACAATGAAAAAGTTTGATAAAAGGTGAGTGTTCAATATGGAACTGATAGAAATATAAATATGGAATTCCCAGTTTTGTTAAATACTGAAAGCACGAAGCATATACTAATTTTCTTTACATTGCACATAAAAGCTTAGCTTTACATCTGCTACTTCGAATCATTTTCCGAACCTTGCATAAAATATTTAAAAAAATGTGATTGAATCAAGAAAGATGATAAAAAATAATAAAAAATACAGTCAAACATTATTCATTTTTGAGGGCGATTTTTGAGCACAAAAAATTTTGTCATCGTCTTTTGGAATATTCGTCTTTTGAAGGACAAAATTTAAAATTATAAATTGTCGTACCAAAAAATTCAGATTTTTAGGATTCCAAGATGATTTTCTTTTCCAAACATAAAAGATCCAAATGAAAAATAAAAAAAAAACATATTATAAATACTAATTTTTTTTTAAGTCTGCCCTTAAAAATTCGGTAAAACTAAAAAACGATTTTTTGAAATTTGGTTGATTTATTTGGAAATTAAATCTAAATATGAAAAAAGGAACTGACTAGTTTTTAAACAATTCAGAAGGAAATTTTTCAATAAATATATTTTGACATTTTAAAAACTTATTTAAAGAATTAAATTGATTACTCAAGAAAACAGCATTTTGGAGCCTACGATTTGAAAAAAAAAAATGGTAGGTAGATTTTAGTGTCCTGAACTCTAATCTTTTGTCAGATTTTGTCTGTCACTTCCAGTTTTGGAAAAATGATGTTAATAAGTTTTATAATGAAGTTAAGTTGAATCTTGAGTGAGATCTCTTATTGATATTTGATGCACTTCTCTTCATCAGATCTTCATTAAATAACTCAAACTGATCTTTAATTTATTCACTTTACTTATTTAATTTGAGAACAATGTTCTGATGAATAAAATAATAACTGGTCTTGAAAATTCATTTTTTTTTTTAATTAAAACTATCATGGCTCGCATTACTGATAATAGTGATGAAAATTTGAAAAACAGATTTTATTGCATTCAACAATTTTTTTAAATCCTGCAAAATGGTTTGATGTTTGCTTTAAAAGATATCTTAAATTCAATTTGGTCAAACTCTTTAAAAAAAAATCGGAAAAACTCCCATATTTTACAAAATGGAGTGAAGTAAACAAATAGAAATTATCTTTAACTTTTTTGACAGAATAGGAAAGTTGATTATTAGTTTACAACCTTCATTTTAAATTTTAAAGGTTTTGCCAAAAAATGCAGAAATTTTTGAAATGATTTTGACCTATTTTCAAAAGTTATTTTAAAACTGTGACCTGATAGAAAAAAATCTTATTGAATATTTAAATTAAGGGATCCCAAATTAATCATAATAAGTTCTTGAATTCTTTGCACCTGAAAATATGGGAATTTTGTGGCCTTGTGTAATTTATCAAAACCCTTTTCAATGTGAATATTTAATTTTAGCATAAAATTTGTAACGACATAAACAATTTTTGAATAATTGACGATATCTAATATATAAAGATGAATTGGACTATATATGTTTGTTTGTTTGTATGCACCTTATACAAATCCACCCCTCTGAACCAATCAGCCTGAAATTTGGTACAGAGATGTAGTTGGAGCAGGGTAAGGTTTTAGTAATAGTTATGAGCTCCTCCCACCTGAGAAAAAGGACCCTCCCATACAACGTTCTATTTTATTCTCACGAACCAAAAGTCATGGCATGGCATTTTGTCAACCGACTTTTTTCCCCTTGACGGGTTGTTTTCAGCATCACCATGGGCCGGGCATTAGAAACGACCGTCCTGAGTTCACGTGTACTGAACAGCAAATCAAAGCCTGCTAATGATTAAAATTTGGATAGCGAAGTTTTTGGCGGGCTTTTTTTCGTCTACTGTTCGTAGCACAGGGCACAAGCACGTGATTCTTGGATGAAATAATAAGTCTACTTTTGGGATAAGAAAAACTTATCGCATGTTAGGAATAAATTGATTTGAACAGTGGTTTTCAAAAGTAGTCCCAACTGCCGCTGGGGGGCGTTGAGAGTCAACAAGAATATGCAGTAGGTGAAGTATAAATACAATGCATGATTCATCTTCATTATGAATTCACTTCTTCAGTTGAATTACTATTTTGAATAAAAACTTATTTTCCAGCTTTTAGGAACTAACAATTTTGATATTTTTGGAATTCCTCATAGGGTAAGAAGCTATATTAAGGGTTGTGAGTTGAAGGCTGCAATCTCATTGCTTTGATTGCCGTGTAGGAATTTATTCAAAAGGCAGAGTAGACAATCAAATCAATTCTGGAAAAAGTTGAAACCAAATCCAAAGCATAAAATTTTTTAGTAATTAAATCTGAAGTTGTTATTTCATACAATTGAATTTCTTTGGCCAAGTTTGAGTCATTTTTGGTCAACAATGTGTTCAACTCTGCCATCCAATTATGAGAAAGCTAGAGCCTTTAGTAGTGCAAATTCAAACAAATGATTTCTAAGGATTTTTACATTGATCACTATTCGTGATAATCAATGGAATAGTTGTGTCAAAAAATAGAAAAATTGAAATTTAGCTCAAATAAATTTTTCATAATATTATAAAATGGGTGATTTCGGTTCCAAGGTGATGTGTTTTTTGATAACTTTAAAAACTATTAATGAAACTTTTAACATCTAAAACAACTTATCATTCTCATCATAAGTACAAATTAAATTTGAATATACTACTCTACGATAGATCATTCATTTTGATAAGTGAGATAGTCTTCAAAAGAGGTCGTGTACATATGTTTACAAGCCTAAGATATTGGATTTTCATTAGATAACACATGGACATGATGAAAAATACATTGTTATCATTTGAAGATTATATAAAAAGACTTGATTTATTCAAGCTTTCCAAAAAAATAAAAGGTTGATGAGGTTGCCAGAATTTTTCCGGACGTATCCGGACCGAAAAAATCTGGGCAATTTTCAGACACAATCCGCGTAGTTGATTTCAATATGTTTAATTCAAAATCCGGGCAATATCCGAGCAAATTTGGTACAAACCACGGAATTATTCAGTAGAAATCAAGAAGAGAACACTTTTAATATTTTTTCACCAAATCACATCAGCGGATGTATTTTAGACTTTAAAAACAAGTTAGGATAAAACTTGCCATAAACAATTCCTTTTTGAACGTTAAAATGGAAAATTGTAAAAATTCAATTTAATTTTATGCTTTGTTTCACAAACAAAATGAATTAATCCTGGTGAAATCCGGGCTTTTTCCAACGAAATCCGGTCAACCGGGCCGGACCGGATTTCCCTCAAATTTTGTGTCAAATATTCGGACAAATCCGGAAAAATCTGAGCAATCTGGAAACCTTAGTTTAAAATGTTGTTCTTGATTCGATGAATAGGCATTCAAGGGAAATTATTTTAGCAAACCTAACAAGTTTTTCAATAATGTTAAAACGATAAACTTTGCAAAAAATCCAATTTAAACTTCTAAAAGGCTAACAAAACTTACAAAGCTTACATGGCAAAACATGGTAAATTTTTTAAAATGATAAATGAAATGATGAAGCTTTCAAAATTTCGAAACTCAAATCAATTTTTATTCATCTTTTATGTGAGCCCGAGCAAGGCCGGGTAAATCAGCTAGTTGGCAATAAAGTAATGGATGCTAGGTTTTAGATTTTATTTTTGCTTACTCTATTGATCATTGTGAGTATTAAACACCTGTCACATGGCTATAAATTTGTTATGTGTCAAATAATAATTATTATTCGATGCATGAATTTTGAATTTAAAATAATTGGTTACATATTCTGAAGTAATTTTTTAACACTCCTTAAAATAAACCTACTCTTAAGGTACGATTTATGTGTGTCAAGATTTGAGTTTCAATACCAAAGGTCTATTAAATCGCAACTCTAAACTTACAATAGAAAAATAAATTTCAATTCGTGAAGGTCATATAATGTCGTAAAATTAAACTTCTTTAGTGGAAATTTTGGAGAGAGATTTTGGGAAAACTTCCACCGGAGGCGAGAAATTTTTTTGATATGTTTGTTTCAACTCTCCTGAAACCCCCCCCCCCCCCCCTCCGTTCGCAGGGCCTTGATCTGGTTACTCTGCTTAACACAGATAAAAAATAACTACAGGGTGTTGTGGTATTAGAAGGCACCACATGAATGAAAACTTTATCAAAATGGACTTTTCAGCACCTCCGATAGTTGGTCTGAAAGAAGTACAAAATCGCTCTAAAAAAATATTGGATGTATGTGCTACGCGCTTACCACAACAAGAAGATCAAAAGTGTATTCAAGCTTATTGAACACCCTGTATAGAAGATAAAATTAAAAATAATAATCTCAAATTGTTTAAAATGAAGAGTTTATCAGCGTCGATCATTTAAAAAAAAAATTAAATAATCGGAAGATAATAGACAGATATAAGATTAAAGTAATATGAAATATTCCATACAAAATCATAACAGTATGAAAAAATTCGAACATTTTTCGGAACAGAACCTCAAACGAGCAAAATTTGATGTGTAGCCATTTTTAAGACCGAGAATGGTTTCTATAATACTTCCAAACCATATCCGACCCCAAAATGGGAGGTTTTCATTCAAAACTTACAAAAATGTGCCGAAATCCTCGATGATTTATGGTTTAAAACTGTTGAATGCAAACGTTTCGACATATTTAACGAAGATTCATTGAATGATTTAATTTTTTTGTTACAAGATGAGATGATATATTGCAATGATAGACGCTTTCTATTTTAATGAATAAGAATTTCTATATTTAATAAATGTAACATACATGTTATAAATAAAGCAGACACGAATGCCGCAAGGATGGTAAAATGTCGCTAAAAAACCAATGTTATTATCGAATCTAATTTCTTAGTGTTTTCATTTAGTTTGCGACACTTTTTGATTATGTTCAAATTTCCCTGTATTAATAAACTCTTTCCGCTTTATAAGGGGCGATTTTTTTTGAATTTCAAGGGATTACTTATTGTATTGAAGATTCCTCCAATTGTGGTTCCTTCAACTTTTAAGCCTGTAAGTTACATTTTGACTCAAGACAATCTAGAAGCTCAGATACCATTAAAAATAGTTCGCCTCTGAATAATGTTGAAATTGCATTTAATCAAAATTTAATTAAAATAATTTCAAAACACTTAAATTCGGGTAGCAAAGCACACGGGGTCAGCTAGTAGTAAATAATACGTATTTAGCAGCGCTAAAAAACTATTTCATTCAAGTTTATCGTAGGTTCAAACATGAACCTTCTGGAAAATTATTCAATACTTCAGTACAATGAAATAAATTTAGAGGTGAAAACTCGGTAATCTGAAACGATAGATACTTAGTAACGGGTTTGACAAAATTGTTCAACAGAAAATTTCCTGTAGATAGTTTACAAATTGGTACAAAATTGATTACATGGCTTCGTTCAGAGTGAGAAAAAATCATGTTTTTTCAAAGAGCAAAAAATTGAATTTTCCCTTGCAAACTTTAAAGTATAAATTTTCAAAGTTGTACAGAAAAAAGATTAGTTTTGTAAAAATAAAAGCTTTTCAGACCTCGGGGTTGGGGAAATTTAAAATAACCCAAAAACGATTCAGTTTAATCAATCAATACATTTTTCCATAAATTACTTATTTTTTATTATTTGTTTTTAATATTATACCTACTTTAAAAAAATAAATTATTTTTCCGATTATTTTGAGGATTTTTTTTTTGCTTTTTACATTTGAGTGAACATTTTATTGAAATAAATTAAACGACAAAAAACAGTACGCACTCACAATAAAAATTTTCAAATCTCACGTTTTCATATGAGAAATATCAACTTAAAGTATTCAGATGAACTTTAGTCATATTAATATACTAACGACAGGAAAAACAAAAATTTCTACATTTTTTATACGTTCTTCACATCTATGCGTAGTAGCAAAAAAAAGTTTAACACACTATAAATATACTAACAAAATCGCATATAAATTTTCTTCATATTCTTATAAATAGTCTCAAAAATTCTCAAAAATTAAATATCTCAAAAATTAAATAAGCAGTTATTAAACCATAAAACATATTTACAAAATTGTTTCTGTTTTTAAAACTTTATACTTTTTCAATCATATAAAACTATTTTAAAGAATTTCGACTTCATTTGCATAAATTTCTTAGTTAGAGGTTAACATAGTTATTTCCACCAACGAAAAATTGTTTTTCTTCTGTCATAATTCATGCAGCAGACGGTTTATTATTTTTTGGGTATGGCCAAAAACGAACGGTTTAAAATGTATTCGCATTCGCACGAACAGTCGCCTAAAACTTTAGTTTCAAATTACAGTCGTTCGGAATTATTACATCTTCTTCTCTTCGTTGCCTCAGACTTTGAAATCTCTTAAAAGCGGTTAAAATGGATGTAACCAAAAACGAATGTTGCCAAAATCGAACGGGCTCTGAAATTCTTTGACAAATATAATTGACTGCTTCTGGCTGCAAAAATTGAATAAAATTGGGAAAGATTTTGTTTACTATCGATAGAAGTTGATTTGCTAGACTTACGGTTATTCATAAAATATAGTAAATTTTCAGCTAACTGCCCCACTGCACTTATGTTTCAAATAGTGTCATTTCTCTGTCAGTGATTTTTCTACAGTCCACAATGTGCGAAACGAAAGTTCTTAATGATGAATATTGCTTAAAAGAGCATTTCATATTTTCTTGTGGTGTATATTTATTGATATTGTTTGGTTTCACATATTAGTTGTTTTTCACTTGTAACGCAAAGTTTCCTTAAAACCCTTTTTTAACTCAATTTTGCTCTTAAAATTCTTTCAATTCAGTTTTCTCACTTTTTCTAACTCAACCTTCAAAAAATACATCAATTATTGTGATGATGTCAAAAATTTTGACCAGAATACTGTTTCTGTCTGGGAAACTTAGGTAATCGGATGTTTTCGGTAATCGGACGCACCTTTCAGTCCCAAACGCGTTCAATAAACGAGCAAGTTCTGTTATCTATTCTCTTGGAATTATAAACCTGATCATAAATCTAGCAGCATTCTTTTTTTAAAACCAGCTAAATAAAACTTTTTTTTACAAAAACTAATCCTTCTAGAATTATTTCAAAGTTCGCGAAACATCAAAAAGAGAGAAATCAATGCAGGTTTATACTACATATTCTGGCATATGGCACCTTCTATGAATGGCTTTAGTAGCACTATTTGATAATATAAATATAAAAAATTGTTAAATTACTGCATTGATTAAGGTCCATTACTAAAAAAAAGTTCGTTTTTACGCATAAACGAGAAATTGTTAGAGCTCAATTTGTTTCATTTGTAAATAAAGTGAAAAAATTCGGATAAAATCTTGGTATTTTTCAATAGAATTTGGGCAACCGGGGCCGAACAGGGCGTTTCCCAAATTTTGTTTAAAATATCCGGGCAAACCTTATGTTAATGAACACTCAGTAATATTATGAAATTTCAAACTTCAACGGAACATTTTACATTTTCATTGATACTACTCTTCAGTTCAAAGATGATGTTTTCTCCACAGTATGAATAATATTTATAAAACACTTCCAACGACTTTCCAAACAATAGTTTCATGTCAGACAAAGTGTTGCAATGGGACCCAAAGAGGAATACAGCCATATCAATCGATTCTCCTGTCATAAGACATGTTCCCAATCATCCGAGACAACGCTTCGTGTGCAATAAGTGTGAAAAAACAAATTTTCCTATCTTGGAAAAATCAAAGCGTTTCCTTCTAGATACAGAGAATCTTCGGTGGCACGTTTCCAATCGTCGGGCGGAATAACTCCATGGTTCGTAATCGGAACAAAACGATATATCTTGCATCTTGCAGCGGTGCATGTGTTTTCCTTCGATCCAGCAGAAAGATCCCTTAACCGGAAACTGGAACCGGATGAATTGGACCCGGGCAGCCAGTCGGATCGAACACGAGCCATGATTTCAAGATGTTCCGATATCTGTTACCGTTGTTACTCACCCAGCAGTCATATTTTCATGCTTACACCCACCGACTCACAAACTCACAAACTTACACTCATACTCACTACTTTCCTCGATATGTTAACATGAATACACATTCCTAGAATAGTAGCAAAAGTACATAGCCGAAAAGCTAGCCGGAATTCCGATTTCCGAGCTGTTCGATAAATGTTTGAATCGAATCGGAAAATGCATATCCGGAGCATATGTGAGCTGTGTTCACTCTCTCTCTCTATCTAGGAAATGTTGTTAGCCAATCGATTGATCGTCGTCATCTTTCCCTACCCCTATTTCTTGGCATCGTTTTCGTCTTCATCATCCTCATCGTCCTCAGCTGTAGTGATTTCTAGGAATTGATATGTTTATTTTGCTGGCAGTGTTTGATTATTTATTTATGGCAATGTCCAAGGGCAATGACAACGCCGGACGGAGCCACCCAATCGGAGTCCTTGGGTCGAAAGATTGGAGCCGGAAATCCGGCGCTCACAAATCGGCTAATTCCGGACCCGGGCGATTGCACACAGTTTATGTTAAAGGTCGGTTTCGATTTGACTTTGAAGTTATAATCTTTAGGTTAAAATTTCACATACACTCATTTCGACATAATCTTTGTCTTTCCCTTTAAAGATTTCTGAATATTTAGTTTTATTTTAATTGAAGCTTGTGAAAGATTTTTTTTTTTCAAATGTTTAAAAAAAAATTATGATTCTTTTGATACTTGTGCATTTAAAAATTGAATTTTAAGGTTCAAATCCATGTTAAGTTAATTTTATAGAAATTGTAATGGAAATGTAATGGAAAAATGACCAGCTGGTGACAAAAAATTTGATTAGTAGTAAATGTAAGAAAAAATTGTTTTAATTCCACATTTCAAATCCTAAGTTTTGAGCCTAATTTCTAATTAAAACATGAAACAAATAGAAAGAATCACGATTAAAATTTGCTTCAAAACAATATAATTTGTATTTAAAATTTGTTCATTAAAGCAATGCTAAAATTTTGAAGTTGGTTATTAAAAAAATACATCGCTTCTTTTATTGAAATATGTAACGGAAGAATCTGTTACGAACACGAGAGTAAAACGGTTCCAATAAAGTTTCTCCAATTAAAATAAATCATTAACGATAGTGGTTTCCAAACTTTTTCACTCACCACCCTCTCAGTCTCAATATTTTGGAGTTCAATCTGACCCTTTAAATCTGTGACAGTGTTCTGCAAAAATATTTCATGATTATATTACTTATTTCAAATCTATCTCAAATTTAATCGCATTTGATCCTTTTCTTTTTCTTTTTTCTTTTTTCCTTCTCTATCAAAAATTCTTAAAGCCATCCCAAAAAATTGTTATTTGAAAACTTGTATAAAAACTTTTAAATCTCCTAAATTTTAGTTTAATTTTGCAATCCTGGACATGACCCAGTGAATTATGGTTATGATGATATATTTTTGACAAAAAAAACTCTAGAAACACTTTTTCTGAGCGCAAAAATTACTGCAATTTTACGAAACAATTGCAGGTTCCACCGATTTTGTCGGTTTTTTTTCATTTCTAAATACTGAAATGCCGGTTTTAAAAAATGCCGGTCAAACTGACCACCCTTAAATGTACGCATATTTTTGTCGAAACTAAAAAAAAATCATCCATTTTAGTAGAATTTATTTTGTTTGAAATTTTTTGAAGAACAGTGGTAAATTATTTAAACTTCACATCAATTGAAATGTGGTCAAATTTTTATTTGAAAGCTTAAATAGTAAACGAAACAGATGATAAAGAGGGAAAATATAAAAAAGAGTAAATTGGATACATCACAAAATTACTCAAAAAGATACTATTCAAAATCCTGATTCGAATCGGAAATATTTTAGGGAATTTTTTCTTTAATTATATCTTCCCTTATTTGTTAAATTTTCCCAAAATGCTAATCAATTCAATTTTCGGAATTTTCGAAAGGCTCATATTTTTTTTGATTTTATGATATTTTATGAAAATTCTGATTGAAAGTACAAATATTCAAACCTTCACCTTTAAGATTTTGGAAAAGAGACTTCAGAGAAGATGAGAGAGAAAAATTTAAAAACACGTTGAAGAAACAAAATAAAATATTTGGAGAGTGTTAAAAAAACTTTCTGCACTGTGCTGAATTTGAATCTGAAATCTCCGGTTTTGTAAGTCATCACAAAACTGACTGTGCCATTTTAACAATTGTTGATGTTTGCTTAATTATTTCCGATTCAAGTTGATCACTCCCAGCCCCCAATCTAAATCCAATCAATGATCAAATAATGCCGACAAAGTTTTAGCTTCTTCTGATAATTCTGAGGTTGACCCTTAGAGACCTTCGAATTTGAATGGAAGAAGTAAAAAAAATGTATGGAAAAAGTGAAAATTATGCATGGAAAAGTGAAAATTTTCAAAGCAAATAAATATTTAATTTGGCAACACTGCAGAACAACACAAACTTTGTGACCTGAAGATTTAAACGTTAGGAACAACTTTGTAGAAAATTGAAAATCATTTCGAAGAAACTTGAAAGAAGTAACATGGATTTTGAATAACCTTACAGTTTTTCATATATTTTCATATAAAACCAATGGAAAGTTAAATGCAAAATCATAGTAACAGGAACAATTGCTTGAATTTTCTAAATGAATTGGTATCATTGATATATTTTATGATATTCGTCAACTTTTTAATAACATATCAACAGTAAAGATTTACGTTATTTTTAATTTTTTTTGGCTATATTTCAGTATTGGTCATGACAAAGTACCTTAGTACCAGCTTTTATCATCAGAAATTTGGTTGGGTCAAAGGTTTTCGAAATCCCAGAAAATATATAATATCCCAGAATCTTGGGCCAATTTCATCACAGAATGTGTTTCGCTGAACACAGAATTTTGGAAGTATTCGCAGAATTCACAAATTTTATAAATTTAGAGCGTTTTCTACAAAAATAATCATTTTTTGGTTCAGTATAAATTTAAGAATTCTGTCTTTAAATTAGAAACACATGATAAGATTGGCAATGTTAATTGATTTTGCCCATGTAAAATGTAAAAAGATCTTTTTTTTTCATGACATTTCAATGAAATAATTGGAATTTGTTTCACATAAAAACATCACAGAATTTTTAAATAAAATCTCAGAAAGTCAGAATATTTTTCCGCAAAAACACAGATTGTTTTTGGCAACCTTGGTTGGGTCATTTTGAAATTGCTTCACTACTACATCGAATATTTGACTCCTGACTCTCTTGAAACTGTTATTGGATGACAATGTTTAAACAACAAACCCAGTTGAAATGAAAGGACAAATAATGATTACAAAGCTACAAAATGGTAATGATGAACCGAAAATCAATAAAAAGGGAATCATCAACAATTTTTTTTTAACCTTAACAAACTAACAGTAAAAGCATGGCGCAGATCGTGATTGAAAAAGAAAAAAAAAACGAAACAGAGCAAATCCAAAAATCTCAACTATTTACCAATTAACTATCGTTTGAAAATTATACATTTGAAAGAGGTTCGTTTGTTTTAATTTATATGGCTCTTACTTTTAGAAATTTCCAAAATGTGTCCTGAAATAAGGCTTTATTTGACCCGAGCCAATTCATTTACTATGTTTTTCCGAAACTTTCTAGAACTTAGTTAGAGATCTTTCAATTTACTTTTAAATGTTATTAAATATTTCAGAATGTTTCATTTTCAAGAATCTTAGTTCAGCAAGAAGTTGGTCGAAATAAATAAGAATGAATCTTAGAAAAACAAACCTGCAGATTCTTTTGTTTAATTTATGATTTCTCATTTATCCCCATGTAAAAGGTTTGGAAAAATATAAACAAGAAAATCTACAACATTTTTCGCTTAGTCAAAAATTACTTTTTGTCTTTAAAAAAGTTATTCTTGAGCTTAAAATCTTCACTTGATGTTTTAAGATTTTTACAGTGTTGCCATAATTATTTATGATTTTAAATGACAACTTTAACCTTACAAAAAACTTTTTATCTTGAAGGCGTTTGAGGGTCCCTTAAGAGTAGTCCAATTGAGGCCGTATTAAAGGGAAGGGCAATGGGGGCGATTGCCCCGGGCCACAGCTCAGAAAAATTAAAATTTAAACATAACCTTAATCATACAGCTTTAGGTTCTAAAAAACTATGAAAGAAAATGAAAATCGGAATTAAAATGTTTGATATAACAGATAAGGAGGCCCCCTTGGAATAATATCTCCAATAGTTTCACTCGACTATAAGTTAAGGGGGCTCCATTGATTTTTTTCCGTAATATTTTGGCTGACCAAATTTCTACAATACAAAGTAATACATGTTTGTTTGATCTCAAATTTTTCAACACAAAATCCGGAAAAATCTTAGCAGAAGGGGGGAGGGGGTAAATAATAATTTGTCAAGAATAAAATAAAACATAAGTTATTAATTAAAAAAAATTAATAAAGCCAAGAAATATGGAATACTCACTTTTCAAGCATAAGTATGAGTAAGAATGATGCAAAATGTATGTTAGGTTTTCGACAATTATTGAAATTTGTGTTGATTTATACACTTTAAAAATACACCCTAATTTATGTTTTGAAAAAAACTGTAGCTGACTAAATAGGATCAATCGACAAACTGGGTTTCACTTATCGACGGGATAATGTCATAGTCATGAGACAAAAACTGTGACTAGTGACCCACTCTTTTCCTCACATGTCGTTAGTTTAAGATTTTGTTTTAAATGAAAGCAAGCTATGAATGATTATTTTGGTAAAGAAAGATTTTTCCATTCTGTCATTGATCACTGAAATCTCCAATATATCGGTCATGACATGATAGTTAAAATGAGTCATGAGAAATATCACCAATGCCAAGCTGATTTTCAAATGTTATACTACGGCAAATTCCAACTAAATAACAATGCATTGCAATGGAATAAAAAATGAAAATAGAGATAAGCGTTTCTAGACGCCTTTTTTTATTATTTCCATTTGTTTCCCAAATTTCATTCATTGCCCAATCTTCTCATACGTGAAATTTATTTACATCACGTTAATATGAATGAAATTTACATTCACGTTATCGGAATATTTCTGTCATGACATGACCCATGACTGATCATATTTTCTTGGGTAAAGTGATCCAAAATATATTTCGCCGTCAACGTGAATGAATGAAAATTTTCATGCCTCCACTATTGAATTTAATTTCCAGTTTGAATCTTAGATTTGATATTCTTATTGAAACTTTTCCAACTGATATAGCCCAAATATCAAACTTTTAATTCTTTGTAGCATTATTTCCATACACATAGTTTCCCACAAGATTGTCCTTTCCTAAAACCTACCATGACAACACACATGGTACAAATTTCCTCACACATCATAAATTATCCAATATGCAACGAAAACATGTAGCCCATGTTTCCCATCCTCGATTTGTCAACAAGTGCTGAGCAAAGAAACCAACGCAGCACTTGAAGACATTAACCATTCCCACGAAACCTTTTCATATTCAACGCTTGAAGCAATAACCTCCAAGTGGTTCAGCACCGATGGGAATGCAGAACCGAAGAGTATGCATTTAGCGTCAAATTACAACACCACTATTACACGGCACCGACGACTAGAATAATGCTTCGGCGCCGGTCTCTCACTCTCTCCCGTTCTAGCTTAATCATATTCACCACAACTCAATTTCCCTTTGACACTCTCTTTCCACTAGTCCAGCTCTCTCATAACCCTATCGGAATTACATATTGTACGTATTTTATAAAAACCAAACTAAGAATCAATAAACGCTCATTTCGATAAACCATAATCGACTGAACCAGACTTAGTTTATTCAGTTTTCGAAGCAACCATCCCACATGGCGACCGTGACAGAGATTTGAGTCCGCGAGTACAAGTTACAGTTACAAGTGTTAAGTTTTCGCCTCCTCAATTAAGCGAAACAAGTGATTGTGTTTTAAACAGTTCAAGTGATATCGTGCAGTTTTCAGTTTTGCCCTTTTTGAACGAAAAATCGTGCGCCACCACAATGGGAAAATCAAACAGCAAAATGTCGCAGCATTTCCTTTTTCAACCACAATGAACCGATGTCCTTGGGTAGACAAATAAGATAAGTAATAATTAATGAGTTTTTTTTTTCCTTTCTAACTAAATGTAAAAAAAAAACGAAACCATAATTTTTCTTATATTTATAATGAATTCAAACAATGTCAATTGTCGACATAATCCAAACAGATTTACAAAATTTACTACAACTTGAGTCTAATTTAAAGAAATCAATAAATAAAAAGTTTTTACAAGAAACTTTAGAAGCTAAGCAAAAATATGCAACAGAGCTTCATTCAAACATAGAAACACAATTAATCATAAACGAAGATAAACTATCAGCTAAAGAAGTAAAATTTATAGCTGAAGCTAGCAGACAAGCACTGTTATCAATTCAAACAATAATACAAAACAAAACAACACCCAAAATGCCTGACGCACCAGCTCCACCTACATTTGACATAAAAACTGCGACCGCAGTCATTAGCCATTATGACGGGTCCGCAGAAAACTTGGACGCATTTATTGATGCGACCAAGCTAATGAAAGAATTGACCCCAGCGGCTGAACACAGTAGACTGATTCAATTTATTAAAACACGTTTAACGGGCAAAGCAAGGCTTGGCTTGCCCACTGTACTGAATACAGTCGACGCTCTTATTGCAAACGTCAAACAGCGCTGTGAGGATAAAATAAGCCCAGAAAGTATTCTGGCTAAACTCAAACAGCTTAAAATACAACCTGATTCATCAATATTTACTAATCAAGTAGAACATTTGACCAATAAACTAAAGGGAATTTATCTGGAAAAGCAAATTCCAGAAGCTGTAGCCAACTCCATGGCCACAAAGGCAGGAGTAGACACACTCATAGATAAAACGACAAATTTGGAAACAAAAATAATATTGAGTGCTGCATCCTTCAGTTCCGTCACTGAAGCGATACAGAAACTCAACGAACATGGTGCCAGAGCTAACCAGGCACAAGTTTTGAAATTTTCGTCAACTCGCCAATATTATTAGTGCCCAAAAAGTCAAATACTACAGACAAGAAATGGCGTCTTGTAGTAGATTTTAGGCAACTAAATAAAAAAATTGTGGCAGATAAGTTCCCACTGCCTCGTATTGATGAAATTTTAGATCAATTAGGTCGAGCGAAGTATTTTACGACTCTTGACCTGATGTCGGGATTTCATCAAATAGAGCTGGATGAGAGCTCAAAACGATATACTGCCTTCTCCACCGCCTCTGGACATTTTGAATTCAACAGACTACCATTTGGTCTGAATATTTCGCCTAACTCTTTTCAGCGAATGATGACCATCGCCTTAAGTGGTCTTCCGCCAGAGTGCGCTTTTTTATATATAGATGATATAATAGTGATCGGTTGCTCTATTAATCATCATTTAACCAATTTGGAACACGTTTTTAAGCAACTTGAAAAATATAATTTGAAATTAAACCCTTCCAAATGCAATTTTTTCTGCTCTGATGTTACCTATTTAGGACATCATATCAGTAGTCTCGGTATACAACCAGACAAATCGAAATACAATGTGATTTTAAATTACCCAATTCCTAAAAATGTTGATGACGTTAGAAGGTTCGTTGCGTTTTGTAATTATTACAGGCGTTTCGTACCATATTTTTCAGATTTAGCAAATCCACTCAACGCGTTACTCAAGAAAAATGCACAATTTAATTGGACAAATGACTGTCAGAAGTCTTTCGAAACACTAAAATTAAAACTTTTATCTCCAAATATATTAAAATTTCCAGATTTTAACAAAACATTTATTTTAAGTACAGACGCTTCAAAAGTAGCTTGTGGAGCAGTACTAGCTCAAAATCATGACAATATGGAAATGCCAATCGCGTTTGCAAGCAAAGCATTCACAAAAGGCGAATCCAATAAATCAACCATAGAACAGGAGCTAATTGCCATACATTGGGCAATTATGCATTTCCGACCCTATCTTTATGGCCGACGGTTCAAAGTCAAAACTGACCACCGTCCGCTAGTTTATCTTTTCTCAATGAAAGATCCATCGTCAAAATTGACAAGAATGAGATTAGATTTAGAGGAATTTTGTTTCGATATAGAACACGTAAAAGGCAAAGACAATGTTGGTGCCGATGCTCTTTCACGAGTTGTTATCGATTCTGATGAACTTAAAAATTTATCAATTTTGCCAATCCAGACGAGATCTATGACGAAAAAGCAGAGTAATCAAGGAAACGATAAAATGGAAATTAATTCACCTAACACCGAGACTGATCACCTCAGAGTTTTTGAATCAGTTAACAATTTAGACGCCTTTGATATTCCAAAAATTATTTTTGATATACGGCACGATAAATTAATTATAAGAATACTTACCAAGACCCTGAAAAGAGAAATCGCTTATGCAACATTACTCTACACGAATGGTCAAATTGATTTAACACAAATCCTGCAGGTCATAAACGAAATGGCAAAGAATACAAACATTAAATCGCTAGCTATAAAAAGAGACGATAAGCTGTTCACCTTGATACCTCTAGCGGTATTCAAAAAGGCGTGTAACGAAGTTTTGAAAGATATCAAAATAATTATATATGTACCGGTACAAATTCTAAAAGACGATGAAATGATAAAAAAAATAATATATGAAAACCACGATACCCCTACGGGAGGACACGTCGGTACAGAAAGATTATTCAAAAAACTAAGGTCAAAATATTATTGGCCAAATATGAAACAAATAATAAAAAATTACGTTAAAAATTGTGTAAAATGTATTCAAAACAAACATAATATAAAAACAAACGAAACTTATATTAAAACAACGACACCAATCAAGTGTTTTGATTTAATTTCAATAGATACGATTGGACCATTTACGAGGTCAATCAAAGGAAACAGATACGCGCTGACAGTGCAGTGCGATCTGTCAAAATATATTGTAGTAACACCTATACCAGATAAACAGGCTAAAACTTTGGCAAAAGCGTTAGTAGAAAACTGTATTCTTATTTTTGGCTGTCCCTCAGCAATCAAATCCGATTTGGGAACCGAATATAAGAATGAAGTTTTCGAAAACATATGCAAATTTTTATCAATAGAACACAAGTTCTCAACTGCATATCATCCCCAAACTTTAGGAAGCCTCGAGCGTAATCATCGTTGTCTTAATGAATACTTAAGAAATTTCATTAATGAACAACACGATGATTGGGACTCTTGGTTAAATTTTTATACATTCTGCTACAACACTACACCACATTCTGATCACTTGTTTACTCCATTTGAACTAATTTTCGGTAAACAAGCAAATTTACCAACACAATTTTCAACCAATACATCCATTGACCCAATTTATAATCATGACGCATACCTTTCAGAATTGAAGTTTAAATTGCAAACAGTATGTCTAAAAGCAAACCAACTTTTGGAAAATTCAAAACTAAATAGAATACTAAATCATCAAGAAAATTCAAATCCAATAAAAATCTCAATAGGAACCACAGTATGGTTAAAAAAAGAAAATAGAAGAAAATTGGATCCAGTCTACGCTGGACCATACGAAATTATCCAAGAAGATCATCCTAATGTTTTAATTAAAAACCTTTCAACTCAAGTAATTCAGAAAGTACATAAAAATAGGTTAATCATAGGTTAAGAAGTGTTAGCTTACCGAGCCCAAACCTAAAAAAAAAAAAAATGAAAAAGCAAAAAAAAAAAAAAAAAAAAAAAAAAAAAAAAAAAAAAAAAAAAAAAAAAAAAAAAAAAAAAAATAATGAATAATAACTAAGGTGGGTGAAAGTTTCATGGCATTATGCTATGAAGTGCAAAATTCGGTCAGAAAATTAAATGTAAGTACTATTATTATTCATCAATGTCAAAATTTCCTAAAAAATCAAACTTGTAAGAGAAAGTTGGACTAGAAAATTTTATAAACGAATGCTTTTACTTCGCAATATCATTCTTTTTCTCAGGGGGAAGGTGTAGCATTATTTCCATACACATAGTTTCCCACAAGATTGTCCTTTCCTAAAACCTACCATGACAACACACATGGTACAAATTTCCTCACACATCATAAATTATCCAATATGCAACGAAAACATGTAGCCCATGTTTCCCATCCTCGATTTGTCAACAAGTGCTGAGCAAAGAAACCAACGCAGCACTTGAAGACATTAACCATTCCCACGAAACCTTTTCATATTCAACGCTTGAAGCAATAACCTCCAAGTGGTTCAGCACCGATGGGAATGCAGAACCGAAGAGTATGCATTTAGCGTCAAATTACAACACCACTATTACACGGCACCGACGACTAGAATAATGCTTCGGCGCCGGTCTCTCACTCTCTCCCGTTCTAGCTTAATCATATTCACCACAACTCAATTTCCCTTTGACACTCTCTTTCCACTAGTCCAGCTCTCTCATAACCCTATCGGAATTACATATTGTACGTATTTTATAAAAACCAAACTAAGAATCAATAAACGCTCATTTCGATAAACCATAATCGACTGAACCAGACTTAGTTTATTCAGTTTTCGAAGCAACCATCCCACATCTTTTTTATATTTTTTGACTTTCCTATACCAAGGAAAATACCCTAAATTCAGCATAGATATCATTCTCTAAATGTGAATTCTCAAATAATTGAAAAAAAAATGCTTTCACAGTTCAATTGTGAATTTCATTAAGGCTGGAACAAATACCAATTTTTTCTTTTGTCACCCCCCCTTCGAAATTTCCAAAAACCCGAAGGGAGAAATAAATAAAGTGTGAAGTAATTTAAGTAAATTTTTATAAAAAAAATTCCATTATCTGAAAGATTATAAGACCAAAACCCAAATAAAAGAAGATGGGAGTTATTTCACCTTTTGTTTTCTTAATTTCATTGAATTATTTGATAGAATATTACTTGATTTATAAGTTTTGTGCAACAATATAGTATGCAATTGTGTTGCAAACAAGCGTCCGTGCAATTTATTCCAATTTATTTGTTTTTCGCATTATTTTTTATTGTCCCCCCCTCTCGCGATGTTCCAACTCCAAGTGACAAAAGAAGGATTTGAAATTTGTTCCGGCCTAACTGACTCTTAAAACATGCATATTTTTATTTATTCAATGTCATTTTATTCCAAATAAGTGGTTCTGTGCCTTGAAAATTTCATTTCCATTTTGAATTTTTGTTTTTGAAGGTAGCTTTTGTCACATTAAGAAGGTCTTTTGACAAAGGCTTCTTAAGATTTAAAGAAAAAAAAATTTTCGTTGAATAAATAAATGATTTTTTGATTTGAGTTTTCATTAATGAACACGATCTTTTTTTTTTTAAGATATGAAAGTAAAATAAATATTTGGATTTGAATATTAAATTTTGCAAATCCTGTATTTGTATTTGAATTTCATTTGTAATCTGAAACTACAATCTCAATTTGAAACTTTAAGTCTGAAGGAAATTCGATTTTAAGTTTAAAATTTCACTGTTTAACTGTCTGTATCTGCATGGAACTCGAATTTAATTCTATTGTTTAATTTTTTTATATTTTATTCTTTGTTTGATGTCTAAATGTTACTTCTCAATAGTCATGAGGGATATATGTATTTATTCTGCTTTTGAAGAAGCTTATACTTAGTGATGGATAACTTAATTAAAAAAGTTTTTATATTTTTTTTGTTTTTTTTTTTTTTTGTGGTAGTAGAGTAATTAAATAAATTGTGAATTCAATTTTGTATTTAGCAGCTCTTATTGGCTTTTTCATTTTCAATAAGTTGATTAATCCTTCCACAATGTTTGCACGTGATGAACTAACAATTGTTATTTGAAGACATCAGACATAATAGTTATTTGAAGGTAATGGGATAGCATATAAAAAAAAAATTAATTCATAGGGGTCCCTCGTAAAAAAAGCCCCGGGCCACCCGATGGCTTACTCCGCTCTGGGCCCAATCAGATGAAATTTTATACAGTTTGTTATCTTAATGAAAGGATATATAAAAGGGGGTAAAAGCAGTGGAATGTTGGCTTTATAAAACTTCAATATAACTAAGGTTCACCCTACTGATCACTTATGCTTTGAAAATTTTGAAAGCTCTTGTAAACGTTTGGAACTGAAGGACATGGATACATTTTCATTAAATATACAAACTTGTCGAAAAATTTCTGCAAGTTCAAAAAAGAATAAAATCACGTGAAGTAGCACAATTTCATTCACTATCACAACTTGTCAACTCTCTCAATTTATTTAATGGTTTTTTGAGATATTTTTAAACGATCTAGTAAAAAAAACAAGTTTTTGTTTTAACAATCATTTTTTTTAAATTAAGAGTAGGTAAAGAGACGAATAGAGGAAAGAGGTAGTTAAATGCAAATTTAATACTATTGATGCTCCACAAATTTGAAGACTGTACAATAGACTGAGTCGATTTGGGGGTCATTTTTGAATTTCTAAAACCCTGATGTTTAAAAAACTTAATTTGGTTCTAAATTCATATATGACTTTTTGCAGAATTTTCAAGTAACGTTTACATAAGTAAACTTAAGCTTTAAGGTTTGTTTGGTTAAAATGAAGATTTTGTACTGAAAAATTATCATCATTTTGGTTTCTTCTATAAAACCAAGCTGCTTCTCATTTTTGTGCCTATTTATTAATATTCTAAAGGAAATTTTTCGCTAAACTACTTTTTCACAGACCGTAACTTCGTATCTGAACAGACAAATAAGTTATTGAAGGCATGTGTTGAAGGCATGTCTTTTGGCATTAAAAATAATCAATTCAATTAACATCACTTCTGATGCCTCGTGAAGTAATTTATGAAAATGAGTCATAAAATACCTGTAATGGATGAGTTTTGACTCAAAACTAATCTTTATAGACCCCATGATTTGAGAAATTCAAAAATGACCCCAAATCGTATACACATGAGATCTCAATTTACTGTACAATTAATGGAAAAAGATACAGCTTTTCTCGTCAAAATAAAAAGTTTTTGATTGTTTGCTGTACATGTTTTTGAAAGTTTGTTTAAAAAAAACTAAAAATTTGATTTAACTATTCAAGAAATAATTGATTTCGGAAAAGTTATAAATATTTCAAAAAATTCATCATTTTTTTCCTATTATTTACTTTTAATTTAGAACCAAGCATTTCTAATAAACAGTATTCTTCACATAAATTTTAATTAATAATATTCTTTAATTTTGTAATTATGCTGCCAGACTTTTACATCCGTAAGACACTTCAACGAAGACATGCCCTGATTACTCCTGAGGAAGCACCATCTTCAAGTGGAAAATTAAGTCTCGATGGTTTCTCGTAAGTCCATCATGTCATTTGGGTGTCTTCGCTGACTTTCAACCCTGATAGACGACTAGTCAGTGAATCGTGATGTTTCCAAGCTCAATAAACACCACAGTCTCGTAAGAGTCAACACGAAAAGCAGCGAAGAAACACACAAGAGACTGAGTTTTACCTGAGAATCAGCTGATGGAGTCTTGAATGTTGGCCAAGCTTCCGCAGCGTCCGGCAGGCTCCGATTATCGATAATTGATGGGTTTCCATAACCTTTAGACCTTCTTGATACTGGACGAGGGCCTCCGGGAGCAAATCTGAGGATGGAAATCGAAAATTGACCGATGAAAATGTCAGTTTCTATTAGATGAACAGTGGGCACTGATGTCAAATGAAACCTAAGTTAATTTTTATATATTGGATGTTTGAGTACGATTTTTCTAACACTCTCTATTTTGTTAAATTTTAAATTTAAAACTCAAGATCAGAGGTTTCATTAATTTTGCAATTTAATTTTAATTCAAGAAAAAGTTTAAAGTTTAAAAACTTTCCAAGATGTTTCACTTACTTTGCTCATACAGCCAGTCCCCGTACTGTCGATGCAGATCGGCATCGTACGGATTGAGTCGAACCACCTGACGCAGCAGCTGCCCCGCCTGAAGTCCACCGTAAAGTTTGACCAGCTCCAGGTAGGCAGCTGTAAACAGTGGTTCTAGCCGGATGCATCGTTCCAACATCCGGACGGCATCTGACGTTCGGTTAGATTTCCTGCAAATGGATAACAAAAAAATGCGTTTTAATCATTTTTGGTATAGTAGAAAATCTCTTCCTACAAGTTAAACCAAAAATCTACCTGTATGAAAATAATGAGAAGTTCTCGATATCCTATTTTACTTATTTAATTTTTGGCATTTCGGCGAGTTGTGAAAATTCAAGGTAGAATATTTAGAAAGAACATGAAAGTATTATAGGTGGAAAGATCAAAGCTAGAGCGCTTTGGGTAGAAGAAATTGAATAGTTGGTGAAAATGTGAGCAGGGCTTTTGTTGTGTGAACAGCTTTTGAACTACTTGCGTGATTCTTTGCCGCGCGCCGTTTCAATGTTGATAGGAAGCGATGAAGGGGGGAAATGGGATAACAAAAATTACAACACAATTCACCACGATGCATTTGGCAAAAAAGTAAGGCATCGGATGGATAATATGCGAAAACAAAAGTAGCAACCATCCGATGTACCTAAAAAAGTAGCACGCATCGATAGAATTGGCTTAGCAATAGAACAGCACATGTGAGCGCTGCTTGGGTGATTTTTTGCCCGGTCGGACACAATCTCACATGTGTTCGACCCGTCCGTGTTTCAATGTGGGTAGGAATGCGATAGGTTTCTTCATCGCTTCCTATCAACATTGAAACGGCGCGCGGCAAAGAATCACGCAAGTAGTTCAAAAGCTGTTCACACAACAAAAGCCCTGCTCACATTTTCACCAACTATTCAATTTCTTCTACCCAAAGCGCTCTAGCTTTGATCTTTCCACCTATAATACTTTCATGTTCTTTCTAAATATTCTACCTTGAATTTTCACAACTCGCCGAAATGCCAAAAATTAAATAAGAATATATCCCAGCGGCGATTAAAATAAGATAATATCCTATTTTAGTAAATCAAATCAGAAAAAAAATTAGAGCAAAAATAAAGCTTTGCGATGATAATCCGACTTTGTTTTGCTTTGCACTTTGAAGAGCGCATAGTTATTGGGTCTTGTAAGGCAGCATAATATGTACCTTTACCCATAGATAAAACATAGGCAAAGTGAGTTAAAGTTTTGTTTTAACCCATAGACTGGATCATAAAAATTTCCGGGAAGGTTTGCAGCCCGATAGTTGGAAAATTTTGTGTTCGTTCAAATTTCGTGGGTATATTTTTTAGCTCAGAATAAGCTCTATTCATACTTAAATCTTGTGAAAAATCCTAATTCATTTAAATTCAGATTTTAAAGTCGAAACATTCTCATTAATTTTTTGCTTTGAACTGAAAATATCATACTTTTATTCAGCAAAACCATTGCCTATTCCATACTCATCATTAGAAATAGTCTAAGTTTTCCACATCAGCATGTTTTCCATTTCCGAAAGGTAACACCATCGATCGAACATGAAATCATCTCCACTCCATCTTCACTCTGGTTGATTTGCTTTATTAGGAAAACATGCACTTCACCCGCCAGCCCGCCCTGTTGCTGTAATCAAGTTGAAATTATCTTGGGTTATTCCTTCCTTCAACACAAACATAAAACTGCAATCTCAAGTGAAACTGCTCTCGACAACGCTTCTTCACTCCGGTCTCCCTCCCTAAAGGGTGATACGGTCAAAATTTGGTCAATATCAACTTGACGTATTTCTTTCAATTTTGCATTTAAAAAATCTGAACCCCCCTCATTTTGAAGGTGTGTGTGTGTGTGTGTGTGTGTAGAATATTGATTCCTATTTTGATTTTGGAATTCACTCTTCAGTTGTCAAAATGCCGTCCAAGGAAGAAGAGCAGCGTATCAAAATTTTGCTCGCGCATCGCGAAAATCCAAGCTACTCGCACGCAAAGCTGGCAAAATCGCTAAAAGTTGCCAAATCAACCGTTACAAATGTAATTAAAGTGTTTGAGGAACGTTTGTCGACAGCCGGGAAGTCTGGATCGGGGGGAAATCGAAAACCGGAAGCCGCTGAGACGACAAAGAAAGTTGCCGGTAGTTTCAAGCGAAACTCTAACCTCTCTCTCCGAGATGCCGCAAATAAGCTGGGTGTATCGCCTACAACCGTGCATCGAGCCAAAAAAATGAGCCAGACTATCGACTTACTAGAAGGTAGTGACTCCAAATCGTGACGATAAACAAAATACGACGGCCAAAGCGCGATCACGGAGGCTGTACACGACGATGCTGACGAAGTTCGACTGCGTGGTAATGGATGACGAAACCTACGTCAAAGCCGATGTTCAGGATCGCCCCTGATGGCAGGATCGATAGCATCAGACCTCTCTTCCTTCGATAATTAACCGCACACATTCTTTCAACAACATTACAAATAGTGGACTGTATTTTACCGACATTCTAGTTAGACATAATTACAATTACTTTACGACTGACTAAATGATCCCTTTTGGACCTCTGACAATGGCTATACAGGCCTCTGACTCTGGCCCAAGGGCCTCTGACTTGTTACCGTATCCGATGGTGGTTGGTTGGAAAAGAGGCCGAGCCTTGGCTGGACCCTTCGGATAACCTCTTCGTGTCCGAGGAAAACCGATCATTTTGGCGCGCATCACCGCCGTTAATGCGCGCAGCATCGCCATGTTGCTACTGGGTCATTTCGCTTCTTAGGGCGGTTCATGGTGACCCGTTCGTTCCAGAACAGTCGACTACAAGCAGTTTCCGGGACAGGAGTTTTATACGGCAAAAGGAAGGGGAAAGGTAGCAGATATTTTCAGGCGCATGAAACTGTCGAAGTTCGTGAAGAAATATCTGGTTTAGCAAGCCATCTGTACCCGTGGCTTGAAAAAAGCATTTTCATAGCTTCCGGGACTGACAACCAAGAAAGTTACGTGAAAGAGTGTTTGAATAA
Source organism: Uranotaenia lowii (assembly GCF_029784155.1). Lineage (NCBI taxonomy): Eukaryota > Metazoa > Arthropoda > Insecta > Diptera > Culicidae > Uranotaenia > Uranotaenia lowii. The sequence goes on from NC_073692.1 coordinate 324,020,448, forward strand.
ATGTCTGCTGCCTTTCCTGAAGAAACACGGTTGTTCCGTACTGTTTTGGCCGGATTTGGCATCTTGCCATTACGGTAAAAAGGCCATGGAGTGGTACGCCGCCAACAACGTGCAGGTGGTTCCCAAGGACAAGAACCCTCCCAACAAGCCAGAGCTCCGCCCAATTGAGAAATACTGGGCTATTGTCAAGCGGAACCTAAAGAAGACCAAAAAAACTGCTAAGGACGAGCAGCAGTTCAAGGCAAACTGGCTTTCTGCGGCGAAGAAGGTGGACAAGGTGGCTGTACAAAATCTGATGGCAGGGGTTTAGCGTAAGGCCCAGCAATTCGGATTTGGAAAAGCGGAAGCCTAATTGAATATTTTTGCTGAATTTTATACTAATTAAACTTAAAAAAGAAATTTAATTTGATTTTTTAAATAAACAATTCCACTGATTTACACGCGTTTTCCCTTGACCAAATTAATTTTTCCTAAGGAAACTCCTGTCCCAGAGGCTTTAATTCGCAATTTGAAAGAAACTACTCATAAATTTTACTCCACAGTACATAACTCATTCTCCCCCTTCGCCACATTCCAATTGAAAGAACGAAAAATGTTTAAGTTTCACCTTGCTTAAAACGTACCGTATGATAAAAAAAAAACGAATTTAAGATTTCAAATGACTTTGGAATTCAAGATTATTTTATAAATTCTCAGAAAATGTAATCATTCTTTAACGATATCATGGTCCTTTAAGTTATTGAAAGATTTTCTAATCTTTGTTTCATATGCTTCTTTAAAAACCATTTTTAAAATTTCCATCGAATGTTGTCTGCTCACGTTAAAGTATTGAGCTTCTTAAGATGTTTAAAAATTGTAAGACATATTTTTTGTGGAAATTTCAACGGAATTTTTTTAAAACTCTGAAGTTCATGACATCTGATCTTTTATTCAACCATTCAATTTTGTATAAAGCCGACAATATTTCGTTTTTCAACTTAACTTACAATTTTTTTTTTGTGTTTTATTTTGATGGCAACTACTTTAGTCCAAGTTAAGTGCCGAACAGGAATCGAACCCGAGTCTACTGATTACCTCTCCGACACCTTACCAATAGGCCAAATCGACGAGTCAAGCTGTAGCTCTATTATTCAGTTGACTTCATCGAGTTGAATTCGCTGCTAGATTCCCCAGCAGAAAATGCTCATTATGCCTTCATTGATAGTGCTCTGTTCGCCTCTAGTGATCAAATTAAGGTACCAAAGCGTTTTAAAATTGATTAAAGTGAAAAATCGAAAATTTTATGATGTTGAAAATTGAGAAACAATGTGTAGATCATATTGCAGTGCGTACATTTCAGATCAAGATGATTTAAAGGTCATAAAAGCTTATTTGGTGGTGCTCAATATTTTCGTCACTTGAGAACCTAGCTGTTTATTATTTAATATTTCTGTAAAGATGAAAAGGATATTTCTTTTTTGGTGAAAAATTAATTCTATAAGTAGCACGAAACAAGTCCTTATGAAAATTTGTGTAAGAAAATACGCACTTATGTAGAAAAAAGGAGTGCTCATTATGCCCTGGGTGCTCGTTATGCCCTCATCTCCCCTAAATCGAAATTTACAATAAAAAAATAGTTTCAACTCGTGAACGATGAAAACGTTGTAAAATGAAATGATTCAAGCCTTGGGTGATTGAAGATTAATTTCCGCTGGAGGCGAGAAAATTTTTTGACTTTCTTGTTAACATATATTTAATGTTGAAAATTTCACTTGGAAAATTTTCAAATGGAGGGTGATTAAACCCCGTAACCTTGTTACACGCCAGGCCCGTGCGAAGGACTCATCCATAGGGGGGGGGGGGGGGGGTTTCAAAGTTCTAATTTAGCCGAACATAATAAAAATACCAAAAATACACAAGAAATAAGGAAATTGATTTCTAGACCATTTTCATACTCATAATTATCACACAAAAACTCAAAAAAAAAAAAAATCAAAAATAAAATTTAGAAAACATTTTCAAAACGATGTTGTTGTTGTTGTACATTTATTTAAAGAGGGTTTTTAGTCTTGAACTTTTACCCTCACGTAATAACTAATATTAATTTATATTACATTTTTTCGAATAAGCTATTTTTTTAAGTTTCAAAACGATTCAAAATGAATATTTCAAACCAATGCTATTTTTGGTAAACCATTGATAAATCATTGATAAATCATTCATAATGATGCTCTTTATTTTGGACTAGGAATTTTCTTGAAAATAAATTCTAGCAGTCTATCCAATTTAGAATCAATATTTCTGAAACACCGAAAACCAATGCAAATCAAAATTTCGAGTAATGCTTCGGGCAGAATTGTTGCACAGATAAAGAATACATAAAATATAACACCAGATTTTACAAATAATCAGAATTTTTAAATAAATGTCTAGACACGTAAAAAAATAACCATGATAGAAAAAAGTTTGAAATATTATAATGACTGTTATTCATTATTTATCCTATTTTACATTTTTTTTTTATCATTTTCAATCGAAGGATTAAAAAAATCCACTGTTGTATCTTGAATTTGAACAATAAAACTATCACGATTGGAAATGTGAATTCTCGATTAGGAAAAAAAACATTTTGAACTACAGTAGTTGAAAATTGAATTTTATTTGATAAAAAGAAGAAAATATTTTTTTTTTCAAGACTGCCAGTGATCAGAGTTCTAGATAAAACTTTTTCTATATAAATATTTGCCCAGAAATTAAATTAAAAGGGAAAAAAGTTTCGAAGTTCAAAATAAAAACTTTATACATATATTCAGAAAACAACTTTTTCAATTATACTGACAAATTACAGATTGGGAAACGATCAATAAGAAACTGATAAAATAAAATTAATGAATTCCGAGTTTTGTTGTAAATATTCAATGCAAAAATATAATACAAATTTAGTTAAAATTGCGCATTCATATTTAACTTTAAATTTGCTACTTCAAATCAAATCAATAATGAATAAGATAAATTAAAAATCATGATCGACTAGAAAAACATTATTTAATATTCAGAAAATAAGATAAACTTTTAAAGAATAATTATAATCGAAAGTTTTAAAGTTTGAAATTTCAAGATCTAAAGATTTTGTCGCTATCAATTGGAATATTAGGTCATGAAAAGGACAGAAGGCGTAAACTATGTTTTTTTTTTATTGAAAATTTAGTTTCAAATGCAGAAGATTTTGTTTTCAGAACACAAAAATTCAGATTTGAAAAACGAAGACAAACTTAAGAAAAATATTTCGTAACATTTAAAAGTTTTACTTAAAAATTCCATAATTCTTTTTTTTTTTTTGAAAATTTAAACAAATTATGAAGAAGAACAATATTAGCTTAAAAAAATTTTCATTAAACTAATCCAATCATTTAAAAAGAAAAAAAAAGAATTTAATTGATGACTTGAAAGAGCTGCATTTTGATGCCTATGAAGAAATGTTTGATTTGATAAGCATCCTGAACTCGAATCTTTTGTCAATTGTTGTTCATTACGCTGCGTTTTGGTTATATGGAGTTTATAAGCTTTTAAATGTATCAGTTTTAAGCGAAATCAATCATTGATAACTTATGATGTAACAAATTTACGGTTACCGAAAAAAGTCTTATTCTAAATTTGTATACTATACCGATTTAATTCAATTAGGGAATAATATTCCAATATCTAAAAAGTTAAATTTTACATATTATAAAAAATTGGAAAGATTCATCACAAGTATTTCTGACATTACAGAATAAAGTTTTAAAATATTTGTATACATTCAAAAAAATTTGTTCAAACCTGCAAAACAATTAGATTTTTGTTTTAACAATACTAAAAATTCAATTCGGTTTGAAACTTAATTAAAAATGGGGAAAAAGTACACAAGTTGAAAACCTCTATAACTTTTTTGCTGAATTCAAAATTACTAGAAGTCTTGAGGAATTGAAAATTGATTTAAACCTTTATTTTTAGATCTTGTGTTTTTGGTTTGAACTTTTGTCAAAATAATGCAGAAATTTCTAAAATGATTTTGAAATACTTGCAAAAGTAATTCAAACAACATAAGCTGATAGGAAAACTGCAACTTTAGATCCAGTGCACCTAAATTAGTCATCATTAGCTTTCAAATTAATAAAAATAAAATCAAAATTTTTAGTGAAAAAAGGAGAGAATACAAGGTTTTAGATTTTAATTTGCTAATTTTGATGACCATCGTGAGTCATGATACATGGCTTCCAACTTGTTGATGCATAAGAATAGTATTCGATTAATTATTTTGAAGTATGTCAAGTTTAGCGTTTCAATGCTAATGGTTGATTGAATTGCAAATCGGAATTAACAATTAAAAACTTATTTCAATTCGTGAACGGCATATATGTATGTAATGTCGTAAAATAAAATGTCTCAAGCCTAGGATGATTTAAGATTTATTTCCGCCGGAGGAGAGAAACATTTCTGACCTCCCCCCCCCCCCGTTCGCACGGCCTTGTTACTCGCAATTTAGTTTGACCACTTTTTGATAAAAACACCTCCTTTATAAGCAAACCAACAAATTAGCAAACATGAATTTAACTTGTTTTGTGTCTTCAAATAACAATGCAAAATGTTGCTATCGCATTATCGAAAGATAGGACGTATTTTGAAAAAAAAAAACGCTGAAAACATTATTTTGACCTAATTTTCTCTTTCTCCTAAAAAAAACAATCAGTGTCTCAACGGGGCCTTAATGTTATGGATTTCGCACAAATGATGTGTTAACACGTTCGTCGCCACGCTCATTCTGGTAGTTTAACTAGGCGGTAAGTAAGATAAGAAAGAGAGCGTCACACGTTTTTGACGGGACGGGGCCTCTCAGGAAATACACCCGTCACCCGAATATGGGTCCAAAGGCGACGAACGTGTTAAATGGCTTCGATGCATGAAGGCGTCACAGTTTATTTTAAAATTACTTTTAATGCTAATGAATACATTCATGCATCTACAAAAGGGCTTGTGATATAGCTCAGTTGGTAAGTCTGTTGGCTCCTGAGCAGATGTCCGCGAGTTCGAGCCCAAGAGCAAACATCGAACACAGTTGTACCGGATAAGTTTTTCAATAACGATCCGCCAACTGCACCGTTGATAAAGTCGCGAATGCCATAAAGATGGTAAAACGACTATAATCGAAACAAAAAAAAATATATCTACAAAATTATTCAGAAGGTTTCAAAAAATAAATAATGACAGAAACTTCGCAAGGACACCCTGATACTCCTCCCCAAGTAAAATTCTGTAGTTTACGTTCTCAGTAGAAAGCTTTTGCCAGTCCATAAAATGACTAGCGCGTCGCATCGCGGCACGTGAGTGAACAATAACAGGTGTTTGCCCAAAAGTAGCATCGGCAGCAGCACCGAGACTCTCTCTAAGTACTTAAGGGATTAGTCGCAGCTTAGAAATTATAATTGCTAGCTAGCGTTCGAGAGATGCGGAATCTTAACTTCTGGCTGTAAACGGCCCCTCCTTTCACCCTCCCCCCTTTCTAGAAAGGTTGACTTGAATCTAACATCAGCATGAAAGGAAAATGGCTGCGTCGAACAATGGCGTTTTCGTTCTACATCGCTGGAGCGTCAGCCACATACAAAGATGGCGCCGTTTTGCTGCCTTAGGCAGCATCCTTCATAAATTAAAAGTGAATCTGATAGAAAAGTTCCGTCTTTCACACAAATTCGGAGCGAGAGGGCCAGATTTGTGCCTTCGGTTGAAGTGTGAATTTATTGAAATTTTCATCATTCTGAAGGATTAAAACTAATTAAAAATTCTTTGAACAGCTACTACTCAGCCGAAAAACAGTGCTTGACATTAATTATTAATAGTTAGATTAGGCAATTAATTAAACAGCAGCTTTCCGAGCAGCTGGCAAAAGATTCTGAGGGATATCTCGCAGTTCTCACAGAATTCATGTTGTAATTCAATTTCCCAGTACATATATGGTAGAAACATAAACGGTTTAAGGGCTTTTGGAAAGAGATTTAAAATTTGGGAAAAAAAAGTAACTCGGCATTTTCGAAAGTGCTCTCAAGGTTAAAAGTGATGAAGTCTTCTATTCCGAGTGTGAAATGAAAGGAAAATTACTTTGTAATGTTCAGAATGACTTTGCTTGAGAACTTCAAAACTTTGAGAAAGTTTTGAAAAGTTTATACTGATTATAAGTTAAAAATAGAAACAAAACTGATTAAAATTTTGAAAAAAAAAATTAATCTTCATACAGATTTGATCTAAGTTCTCGAATTGGATAAGGAAATTTATTTCAAAATGGTATCAAATCTCAAAAGCTTTACGTTGAACTTCAAAAATGCTGTACATATGTATTTCTGATCTTGACAACTCTCAAATAGCTGTTCGATCCAGATATTGTCAAAAACTGCTCCCAGAATAGACATTCGTGGATGTTAATATATGGTCCCTCATCAAATCATCGGAACAGCAGGAAAATAAAACAGTCATAAATGCCATTTTATAGTTTCCATCCATAATCTGGGATCAAATCAGCAATATGAAAAAAAAAAAAATATGGGCAAACATAATCAAAACCCTAGTCAGACAATGGAAAAACGTCTATAAACTTTGGAATCGGATTCTTAGACGCTTTGTTTCTCTATGGATAAGTAAATTTATTTTCACTCTGCAATTTGGCCAGTCGTTAAAAATTTGATTGGAGGAAATTTCTGCTGGTACCTAAATGACTCTCTTCTGATTCAAGAGAAGGTAGCTCACTTTAGTTATTCCACAAAAAAAAAAAATCAAATTTCAGTCTATGAATTCCAGTTCAATCGATGGATGTTGATAGCTTCACTGAACTGATATGCTAACCTTCGTATTTTATCCCCGAGAGATCGTTAGCCAAATCTTAGGATTTTGGTTTCGGTAGCAACAATTCTTTTTTGATATTTTTCAGCTAATACCAGCAGAAATGCTTTATCATGATACCGGTTTCAAAATTTCACTGAGAAAGCCAACCATCCTGAAGCATCGAACCTAGGAAAAGGGTATTTTCTCACCCTTATGCATTCGTAATTTCTTCGAAGGCACCCCACCTTTTATTCGCCTTCCTTCTCCTGTTTGGATATGATAAATGGTGTTGAAAGATTCAAAAATCAATCGAATCTCGGAATCATCCACCCGGTCGTGGAATTTATTGGGCTTGTCAGCGCTGAGTTTGATTTATGTTTATTTAGGCCTTGAAACCTTTTTCGGCTGGAAATGGATTCACACCGGGAAGAATTGACTAAGGATGGCGTAATTTGGCTGTCACTGCAAATTGAGTCAATTTTTCGGTCAAAAAAGTTTGGGAGGTGTCGATAATAGTGGATTTGGCTGATTGGGTGCAAGGATTTGAATTTTTGATTTTGTGATTTTGCTGAAGTGCTTCTTTCATCGGTATTATTTGTGTTTAGGAGTATACCAGGTTTAAACATCTTCCTAAGTGCCTCAAATCAGCTGAATGTCAAAGTTTTATCAAAACAAGGACGAATGGAACCCAATTGGTTACTCATTTTTCACATTTCTTAGAAATATTAAACGAATGTAGATATATATAAAAAAATCTTATTTAATTTAGTGTATTCTGCAGAAAATCTGATAGGAATGTATGACAAAGGGGGGGTAGTGGATCGAAAATGATCGAAAATTGCGCTACGTAATATTCGAAAGGCCCCCTTTAAATTAATATCTATCCCCTTTGTAATTAGAAACTGAATTCTTATACGAATCCGATCTTGATCTACATCGTGATCGGAATCCGTATACCAATCCTGATCATGATCCTTGCTCTGGTTTCATGTTGATCATGATGCTGAGTTCAACCCGCATTTTGATTACGATTTGGATAACGGTTTTCATCCCGATTCTGAATTCCAATTTCTATCCAAGAGCTTTGATTTCTGATTTTGTATTTTAAATCTTGACACTGGGTTTCATCCTCATATCGATCTTGTTTAGGAGAGAACTCCTGATACTGATACTGATCCAAATCCTGATCCGGATTTTGATCCATATCTGAAACCTTATCCTGATCTCAATCCTTTTTCTTAGCCCTTTCTTTATCCAAATTCTGATTGTGATCCTGAACCCGATTCTGATTTATCATCTGCTTGTAATCCTGATCCCAACGCTCATCCTCGTTTCTGTTCCACTATTGATAAAAATTACGATCCTTAACCTGAAACTTCATCCTGGTCACGGTTTAAGCCCTTGATCCTTAATTTTCGGCCCGATATGAATCATGATACCGATCTTGATCGTGAATCATTATGATTATTCTGATGAGAATGGGTTTTTGAAGCCGATTCTGTTGTTGATTATGGTTCTGTCTTTTTTCTTGAAGTTCTGAACCGGATAAATTATGGCAATTTTATTCAAAAACCTGGCAAAATCCGAGCATTGGATATCGAAATTGTCGTCCTAAACTTAAGGCAACATACGGGCAAATATAGTCAAAATCAAGAATTACTCAACAAAAATCATGGAAAAACTTGATTTTTTTTAAACACTTCTCACCAGATCTTATATCGTATTTTAGGCTTCCAGAAACCATCAGGCAATTTTTATGATATTTACTCCAAATATTGCATTTCGGACGCAAATATAATGTTTTTTTATAATTTGGTAAATAAGTGAATATATCCAGGAAAATCCGGCGTTTGTTTTATCAAATCCGAATAACCGGGCCTAACCGAATTTTTTTCATTTTTTTTATTAAATATACAGGCAATCTCGGAAAAAAAACGAGCAATCTGTCAACCTCAGGATAGATAAATGAGATCACATTTGAAATGAGAAATCGAAAATTTTGGTTAAGAATTATGTACAAAGTTAACGAATTTAAAGTTTTTTTTTCATGAATAAACAACTGCACTACACTGCAAAAAAGCTGTGAAATTATAAATTGAATGTTATTCGGTACTCAAAACTGAACAATTCGATCAAAGTGAAAATAAACTGTTTTCTAAAGTATCAGTTTGAAATCGTCCGAGAATTCCACTGAATCACACGTCACGTGTCGTTTGGACAACGATAATCAAAATTAAGTTTGGAAACAAACTTCAATTTGATTCAATTTAAATTTGATTTAACGATTGCGTTTTGTGTTGCTGACTTTAAAGTATTATTTTAAACTTTCGTCTAGTTTTCTGGAAAAAAAATCAAAATTTTGCTTTAAGAATGTAAAAGTTTAATATTTTTCACTGACGAAAAATGTTTGTACATTGAATGATTTTTTTTTCTCTTTTTTTCTTTATTTTGACCACCTATTGATTAAAAAGGCCAAGTCGTTTGGATTTTAGTGTTTGTTTATATTAACAGTTCACTTAGTAGTTCGTTGCTTCCCATATCTCCCATATCTCGATGTTCAAATCTTGTTGTTCTCTGGATTTTGTTATTGGCGATGGAAAATAGAGCTTTTAAATTCCATTCTGCAGTTTTTCACAAAGTTTAAAAGAATGGTTTTAGTGAAATGGTGTATTTTGTGGTATGGATAACACTAGTTTACAGCATTTTTGAACTCAGTAAACTGAAGGTCATTTCCAATGTTAAATCGGGCGCTGAATCCGAAAATGAAATTCAAAAAAATCTCAGTAGAACTGTTTTTGTGTTATGCTCCAAATATGAAATTTCGAAAAAATTAAAAAAGTTCTTGTTATTAGATTAAAATATCTTGCGTTGTTGCGGTTCAAAGATTGGATTTTGGTCGAAAATTGTCGTATAAAACGCAATGCGTAAAAAGTACTCATTGCGTGTTGGACAAAATTTGCGGCCTTTGAACCGCAATAACTTTTCTGTTTCAAATCCAATCGAGTTACAGTCTTCGGGTGAAATATTTGTCTCAACTTAGGTTTTAAGAAAATCAACCATAAAAACAATCAGCTAGTGATGAAAAAAGTTTTTGATGAAAAACCGGTATTTTTCGTTCCTTTCGGGCAAAATACCTCAAAATTTTATTTACGTTTGAGACTTAAGCAACCCATCCCTATGGTCATATCCTCCATAAACTTGGCATGTGACCTTCTGGTAAGCTAATAAATAATTTTGACTTGGAGCGAGTGAGATTTATCATGTTTCATTCTTCCTATACTATGATAAGTATACTGCGGTTCGTTAAATTATTAAAAACTCCAAAAATTTCTGTTATGGTAAAGTAGCCAGAACTTCTTCAATTTTCTACCGATTTTGATAAAAAAAAACCTCTTGAAATCTTTGTTTTTAATTGGCATTTAAGCGCAAAAGAAAATCAGATTTTTTAAATACTACCATCGAGTCTAAAACTTTCGTTGAAACATAATTTTCTCTAAAAAATGCGTTTTTTATAATTTTTTTTCTCATAAGTCACTAATATCAGCAATACTGTTGGTCAAACGCAAAAACAAGCCGTCCGAGATATTTTAATCTAAGAACAAGAACTTTTTAAATTTTTTCCAAATTTCATATTTGGAGCATAACTCAAAAACGGTTCTACTGGGATTTTTTTGAATTTCATTTTCGGATTCAGCGCCCAATTTTACATTAAAAATATTAATCAGTTAATCAAGTTCACGATTTTTTTAAAATGTTGTAAACTAGTGTAATTAACAAATCAGATTTAGTTATTTGAAGGGGATCTCTTATTTAACCGAACTGGGAGGGTCAGAAAAACCAAACAGGAAATATGATCTATGATCGGAAGTTCCAAATTGTGAATTCCACATGTTTCGAAAGATTCTCACAATGGATAAAAGCTATGCATTCGATTGTTGTTTCCAAATACTTTTTAAAAATTGTAAATTTTGTCTGATATGACACTAGCTGGCACACCTTGTAAAATTGATGAAAATTAAAAAATTATTTAAATTTTGATGTTCCAAATTTGGCACCATTTGCTTGAAAACTTGTCGAGTTATGCAAAAAAAAAAGAGTTTACAGTTTCCCCTCTTCCTCATTTATCTCCCCACTCCCATACTTCTAATTTTCAAATACCCTTCCCTACTAAATTTGGTTACTTTCGTATGAATAATTCTATTGATATGCAACCAAAAGTGTACAGGGCTCTCACATACTTTTCATATCCTACACTATGGCAGAAAAGGGAGCTTTTAAGATTGTGTTTGTACCCAAATTACTTCCTTGCAACGTTTTGTTTCGTTTGTTCGAATAATTTTCGAGATATGCAACAAATTGTATGTGAGCGCGACATTCCCCCAAATACCTATCTCCCCTCTTAAAGGAGGAAAGTATCCCTAATTATCATTAAAAAAAATTACTCCTACCAAATTACAAACCCATATTTCATTCGGTGCTTTTCAACTAATTTACTCTCGGAATCTTTAAATAAAAATTATGGTTTCCGATCCACTCTTCCTATCTCCTCGCTGGGATCAGAGAGAAAGAAAAAAACATTCAACAAAAATTTCCGCTTTCTAAATGTCCAAATAGATGGGTAGGGGGTGGGGTTTGGAGGTTAAACCCTTCCAAAAAAAGCAAGTAAAGTGTTTGTTTCTATATATTTTTAAAATTTTTTATTCTATTTTGTTGTTATTTGACTCAGAACTGGGGCTCAAACCTTAAAAATTAATCGCAGTTTAAGAGAAATTGTGTTAGTTAAAAAAAATCATTTTAAGTTTTTGTTTAATACTCAGACTCGAAGTTCTTAAAATTACTTCTTATTCAAAATTCAAACATAATAAAACTTTAAATTGGCGATCCAGAATTGAAACTCAGAATGAGATTCATCATTCAAAATTAGTGTTTGAATAAAGATTCGCATTTTAGATTGAAAATAAAATAAAACAAATAAATAATGGTTTCAGATTGAAACCTAAATTGAGGGCTCTGAGAAAATTTTAATTCATGGATTTATTTGAAATTCTGATCAGGAATCCTAATTCATAAATCGATTTTTTATTTTTAACATTTCAGAAATTGTATTGAAACTCGGAAACAGATCCGTAATTCATAATTGGATTTAAGGTTCAGAATTCAGGTACAGAATTAATATACAAAATACAGATTACGCTCATAAATGCGTTGAAATTATCAAGAAAACTTTTCCGATGAGGAGTTAAAACTGCAAGAGGTCAAAACATGTAACCTTTCCAAAAAAAACAAAGAATAATTCTTTTTATCTTTTATTTAACAAAATTGCAATTTTATGAAGATCCAAATTTCAAACCAAAACCTTAAATTTGGATCGATAGTGAAAAGATCAGGAGTGAAATTATGAATCCTATACGATTCGAGATACGATTCGAGTTCCATAATCCCGCCCCAGGTTTGAACCGAAAATTTCAATCTATTCATGAATGATTCTTATCATTGAATTTTCTCGAGAGTTTGAAGGATTTCATTTCTATGAATTGATTTGACCATATAATCAGTTACGAAAAATAATAACCGTCATGGGCTCAAATCCTTTAAAAAAAGAAAAAAAAAAAAAAAAAAAATATATATATATATATATATATATATATATATATATATATATATATATATATATATATATATATATATATATATATATATATATATATATATATATATATATATATATATATATATATATATATATATATATATATATATATATATATATATATATATATATATATATATATATATATATATATATATATATATATATATATATATATATATATATATATATATATATATATATATATATATATATATATATATATATAGTTATATATATATATATATATATATATATATATATATATATATATATATATATATATATATATATATATATATATATATATATATTTTTTTTTTTAAATCAAATTAAAATAGGCTTTCTTATATTACTAGTTTTTGGTCCAGGCTAGGCTAAATTGATAAGATTTAAGTACAATTTCAAAAATTTCTAAAATTGATAAAAGTTTATTTTATTATCACTTACTAAATGGTTTCCAGCTTACCGTTTTAGAGAATTCAGACGGTGTTTTAGAAAGCTTTTTTTAATGAGCGAGTGGAAAGTATTTAGAAATTCGTGATTCGATTTTTTTTAATTCATGCATTGTTTGAGCAAAAATATAATAGAAAAATAAAGAAAAAGTAAAAAGAAATCACTCTGTTGTGGTATGAGCCTAATTGGTTGAATGATTCAACTGAATCAAAGCAATCGAAAGATTCCTTTTAATTCAACCACGGTAAATGAAAAGTTCATATACCAGTATTTCGATAGCAACTTACTACCTTCTTCAGTGAACGTTTTCGATTGATAATCAATCGAAAACGTTCACTGAAAAAAAGAGCGCCGATGTGGTCTAGTGGATAGGCTGGCGCGAGTCTGGTGTTGGTATGCCAGGCGTACTGGGTTCGATTCCCGGTATCGGCAAGAAAAATTTTGGGTTTGAATCCCATAAGTGGCCGACAGGTAAGATGTGTTTCCTCATATAACTGACTATATAATAAGAATGCTCAATCAGTTGCCAGCAGGCCAGGTATATACGCGGATGCCGGAATACCTGTAAGTAAACTAGCCCACCTGATTGACTCGTTCTTCTAAAATAAACCTACATCAACACAATACATTCATCCATAACAGTTCATACGAAGCCATGGGGTCCGGATATGATGTACGCGTTGCATTGGAGATTTGTCGAACTTAATAATCTAAGGAATGCAAGTGAACCCATACTTTGGCAGAAACTGCGGTGAATCCGTGCACCCATGGTGGATATCCAACATACATACATACATACATACATACATAATCAATCGAAAACGTTCACTGAAGAAGGTAGTAAGTTGCTATCGAAATACTGGTATTAATTAAAAGGAATCTTTTGATTGCTTTGATTCAGTAAAAAGAAAGGTTTGTTTTAACTTTTTTTAAATTTATTTTATGTATTGTTTGAGCATAACATCATAAAAAAACATATATCACCACCATATAGTCAACCACCCCCCTCCTCACCTTTCGCAAGGTATTGGATTTTTTTTATCGCCGTGCTTTAATGTGACATTGATTTATTGATGTTTTCCGACGGATTTTGGAATTAAAAACGTTTTTTACCAGTTGTCCAGACATTTTTCTGGCTTTCGTCCCTATTCAGTTGTCACTAAAATTATATTTTGAACAATACATTTTTATATTATTAACAATATTTAAAATCATACAAACTACTGGCCTTCGTCTAAACTAATTTGATTAGGGACTCTTTATTTTGATTTTCGTTTACATTTGTATGTTAGTGTTTGTGACTATTTTTTAACTACAGAGTCGTAAGCTATCTTAAATAACAGGAGTCTATCTGCTATTGACAACATTGTTGTCACCTCTAACCTTAATGTGAAAAGTTTCAGCTATGATTCTTGCATTATAGACTGTATTTTTTTTTTTAAATGATTGTATTGTCGAAGTCGAAAAGGTGACCAGTTTCTAGTGATTATTTGTTTTGTAGATACATTTGTTTCATGTTGCTTTAATTTTTTTTTTATTCCAAAAACTGACTAGTTTCACCTTTGTATGATTTAATACATTTACCATATTTAATTTCATACACGTCATATATTAGGAAGTCAAAACTTAATACATTTAGAAACATTCTGAACCTAAACAACTATCCACGATATTTTGTAACAAGTATTGTTAAAGAACCATCACAAATAATCTAGGATACTTTGAATATAACCAATAGAAATTTAAGCAAATTTTTAATCATCCAGTATTGTTCAGGATTGGGGGAAAAGCTCTCAAGGTATTTATAGTAATTTGACGTTAATGTCGCCTTAAAGCCTTTTAATTAAATTTAAAATCTAATCCTCATAAAATCTGAGGAAAAAATCCCCAAGAACAAAAAAAAACACTGTCGTGTATGAAATTTAATTTGATAAATGTAAAAATCATACATAGGTGAAACTAGTCAGTTTTTGGAAAAAAAAGATTAAAGCAACATATAACAAATGTATCTACAAAACAAATAAGCTCTGGAAACTGGTCACTTTTTCGACTTCGACAATACAATATTTTTAGAAACAGTGACATGCTATAGTGCAAGAATCACAGCTGATTTTTTAACATTAAGATGAAAGAGGACAACAATGTTGTCAATAGCAGATAGACTCCTGATATTTAGGATAGCTTACGACTCTGTAACAACAAAAATTGACACAAACACTAACACACAAGTGTAAAAAAAAAATTAAAATGTCCCGGATCACATAAGTATAGACAAAGGCCAGTAGTTTGTAAGATTTCAAATATTGTAAATTAGATAAAAAAAATTTCAAAATATAATTTTAGTGTCCACTGAAGAGAAGCGAAAGCCAGAGAGCTCAAAACGTCTGGACAACTGGTAAAAAAGGTTTTTTCAAATTTGATTTCACTTATTAAGTTCTTGAATTATTCAAAAAATTGCATGGGCGCCCCCTCCCCACTTTCTATCCTCTTTATGAAAGTAGTGAGGTTTCCAAACATTCAGTGAACTTTTTATCATATACAAATACCGCCCAAGCCAAATTTGGATAGATTTACGTAATTTATTCTGTTTAACAATCTGTATGGGAGCTCCCCTTCCCCTTTCAATTCTTCCTCCCTGTGTTCCAGTTGCCTCTGCGTTTAGCACTGCACAGTGGGACCAGCCTTGTGAAGATGAATAGTAAATGTTATTTTTCTATTCACCAGGATGCTGAAGAGATCTGACTTTATATGTACTATTAGCACGACAAATCTCGATTTTTAAATCTTGATTATAATCTCACAAAATATTTTTGATAATTAAAAGAATAAAGCTCGTGGTATTTTTATCATGATATTTCAAAGTATGTAGAAATATGCAGAAAAGTAGTAATTATCAAATATATTCAATTTTTTAAGTAGTTTTTGGAAAACTTACTGTTATTTCTTCAAATTTGGAAACTTTAAAATATGTTTTTATCTCAATCAATCACAATTATTTTCTGCACCTAATAAACAATGTTCGGAAGAAATTTGCTAAATCGAATCGTAATAAATCGACAACATCAAAAGTTATTTTTCAACCTTGATGAACTATAACTCTTATAAGACTCAAAATAATGGCTTCAAACCTATTCAGTTGTGTTATTCGAATCATAATGTTATTCAATAATTGCTGTCCTCATATAAAAAAAAGTCATGCATCAATGGGTTAAAATTAAACGCAGTAAAGTTGAGGAGGCTTTTGTTTCTCCAAATTGAGATATGTATTAAAACAATAAATCTATAAAATTATGAAAATTGAATGTTTTTCAAAAATATTTTCCTCAAAAACTTTTTGAATGGGTTGACAAAAGCGATGATTTGGAAAAGTTCCAGTTACTTACCGATACAACTGGCCCAGGTTGTAGTGCGCATTAATGTGCTCCGACGAGTACCGGATCGCTTCCAGGAAATGGAACTCAGCCTCCTCGAACTGTCCCATCAGAGTTCCAATGTTGTTGTGAGCACTTGCATAGGAAGGCCACAATCGCAGCGCCTCCCGATAATGCCCAACGGCCTGATCCGGTCGCGCTGAATCCCGCAAAAAGTTGCCAAAATTGTAGTGCATTTTGGCATTGTGCGGCAACGTTTTGAGTCCGGATCTGGAGGTTTTGACGAAAGATTGTTTTATAATGTGGTAAATTGATTTGTAATGGAGCTTACCTCAATAGAGCTTCCCGGGAGCTCCAGTCCATGTTTCTTGATAGGGTTTTCAGGGTACCCGAAGCTAGGAGGATGATTCCCAGAGCCAGGATAAGTTTTCGCATTTTTGGCACACGTTCCCACAGTCGCTGAGCGCCATAAACAACCAGAATGACGCTTCCCATGCTATTGAATAAAAGTTGAGAGTAAGAAGTAAAAGTCATAAATTTGAAAGAAAGTATTTTTGTTGACTCAATCAATGATTGAACTTTATAGGAAAGAGTCGATCGATATCTGTTCGAGTACGAATTCCTGTCTTTAATGAAGGGTTTATCTAATTTGAGGTTGTACTTCCAGAGCGATGGGTAAGCATTTAAAGTGTAACAGAAAGTCCTGCTTCAAGTCGGTGTTGTTTCTTGGCAAAAACCAGCTCCACCTCAATTGGACCTTAGAGCAACAGAAAACCTTCAAGATTTCAACTCATTACGTGCTTTCTCTCCATTCGAAATGTTATTCGTCGGCAAAAAATAACGGGCCCATTAAGCCAAGGCAAGCACAAATAAAAACTGCTTAGCTGACTGGAAACTGTTACTTGGTTGTGGAAAATGCAACCATCATCATCATCATCAACATCATCGGAATCATAGTCGACGTCGACGTCGTCGTTTGGGCGTCGTGGAGCAGAAATAACACGGCACTTTCCTATTTTTCGGCAAAAAGCCGGAGCCAGGAAAACCTTACCTTGGAATGTAGAGAACGCGCTCGGCAACGACAAAACCAACCGTTACGACTAAATTTGTGGCCGGCAGGAAGGGTAGCACTAATAACAGAAACCCTAATACAACCGGTACGTGACGCTGATGCTGTGTAGTGGATTTTTTTGCCGTTGTTTTTGGGGTCCACAGTTGATTCCATCCGGTTCCGGAAGCAGCAGATAGAAAATGGATAGAGAGAGAATAAAAGGAAGAAAAACGAACATATAGTACACTGTTAGAGATGGGAAAAAACAAAGCTGAACTGGCATGTTGGCGACGAACGGGGGCAAAAATTAGTTAGAACATACACACTAACGAAATGGGGCCAAAAGTTCAAACCGTGTTCTTGGAATGTCGCTATGGCTGCAAAAATCGGTATACATTTTATTTGCCGGCGAGCCTCTTGCTCCATTAAAGTGCGGTGGATGAACGAACTCTGAAATGGGGAAGAAATTTGAGAGGTTTTTTTTTTCTTTCTTAGGAGAAATAAGAAAGGCAATTTTGCATTTTGGATAGAATTTTGATATTTTTCGGAGGAGCTTATTTAAGTTTTTCGAATTCATTCAATATGTTATTTAAATCTATTTAAAGCTGATTGAATATTATCTTAGGCTTACGATTGGAAAAAAAATTAAAAGAACGCCTGTTTTTTTCAAATTCTATGCTTTCATAAAGAATGATTATTTAATAATTATATTTAAGAACGAGCAATGGTGCAACGAAAATTTTAAAGCATTGATGCTCTTCACTTACAATTGCAAAGAGTAGAAACTTCACGCAGATATGCCAAACGTTTGTATTCCTCGTATTGCAATAGTGCTTAAATTGAGTATAACAAAGCTACTCTCTGGAGCCACCAGGAAACTTCAATGATGACTTTCAAACATTTGATAGAATAAATTTCAGTAACATTTATTTTATTCGACATGAAAAACATATCTAAACAAATGAATATCACCGACCGTAGTTGAGAGGATAACGTTTAAGTCTTTTGAGCCAAAATACTCCTTCTGTGGGCTGATGATTTCGGCATTTGCGTGACACCTTAGGATTCCAGATTGTCTGGTTTTATCCAGTTTTATTCAATCCACCGGCAAACCAAATAAAAAAATGTGTTGCTTTTTTTTCAATTTCTGCATTCAAAGTGGGATTTTTGAAGCAAGTTTTGCAAAAATAACCATGAATGCTTTTGGTAGCCTCAAATACGATTTGAAATCTGTCGATGAGTTTTGATGAAAAAATATGTTTTTAAATTTTTTTTTCTTGAGTTTTTTTTCTTTTGGGTTTAGTCAACATTTGCTCAGATATTGTCCGTATTTTATAGTATTGTGCTCATAAGTTACACGCTATCCTCCTGACTTCTGAGCTGAACCATTTTCAAATTCAAATTTTATAGCCAGAAACCGATGATTGATGAACGCTTTAGGAGCGCATCTGTTTCGGACTGTAGCACGAATGTTCGAGTAAGTGAACATTTTTTCGTTTCACAAGAAATATGTTTTATGCTCTATGTTTTATTTTTAGTTCCTTGAAAAAGAATAAATAAATATTCGAAACGTTGGATGAAGAACACATAAAAGTGTTATAAAATCTTGACCGAAAGGCCGAAAGCCACATAACATATAATTTATTTCCGGTCGAAAAATAAATAAGTGGATTCCGAAAGAGTTTCTTTTTTTGTCACACCTGCAAGTTTCAAGTACTTTCTATAGTAAGGAATATTTATCACGACCATTGATAAGATCGTGAAGTTGTTTCAACTTGAGAAGTAGGTACATTTTCAAAAAATTTTGAAGATGAAATAAAAATAGGGGCCAATTTCAGGTTTCCTTCAATAACAATAGTTCTTAAACAAAATTTTTGAAAAAAAATTTCTCGGCAATTTTTCCAAGGCTTGCACAAGTAGATAGATTAAGATACTCGCTCTGAAAGTTTCACCTAAATGGTAGCTGCAACAGTATTTTTTAAACTTCTTTGCTACAAACCTATTTGAATAAAGTAAAAAAAAAAGTTTGAATTTCAAATCTACTCTTTCATTTACAATTTCTGTATCTCTCTTATTTTTTAATCGATTCGTTCTGAATTAATTGGTTAGAAATTATAGTCTCAAAAATTAAAATAAAATCTTTACATGCGAAATTTAGCTCTCAATTTAAGATTTCTGGATATTCTTCTTGTTAAAAAGCTGATCAACAGCATTTTTAATTTACGCATTAAGGACCACGAAGAAATCTTGGCCCAAAAAAAACCAATCCAAATCGGCATCCTCTATCTTGGAAACGACTGCACCAAATTCTATAAATTGAGTATCTTTGAGTTATTGGAAGTGCAGTACACAACTATTTATAATAAAGTTTCTTTATAACATGTCTCACATTTGAATTATGCTTCTCAGTGAAGCGCACTTGCTCAAACAAAAAAAAACGAAATGGCGCGCGATGTGTTAGGACTGTTTTTGTAACTTTTTTTCATCGCTATACTAAAAAGGGATTTGAGTAAATTTTTTTTATAAATATTTACAGAGTTCCTTATTTTGCTGGGCCTTCATTAGGCATTACCAAGTATCAAAAATTTTTTTGCATGTCAACATGTCTCGTTTTGTAAACAATTTTTGTTATGAACCTCCGTCAAGTGAGAAATTACGACATGGCAACATAAAGTATCCTAATTAATTGTGTGAGGACCACTCTGCCCTTCTCTCCATATGAGTACCATGTCTAAAAAATGCAAATTGAGAAAAACGCATCCATAGTTTTGTTTAGCGATTATTTATTAAATCAATGCACTTTGATTTATGTACTAAAACTAACTTTTTGGTAAATAAGAATGAAAACTAACGTTTTCCATGGATAACAAAAAAAAACGACTCACATGAGACCCTGTATCTTTTGTCACATAAAGACTGTGAACTTAAAAGTTGTTTTAATACATCATCGAATGTTCTCAAAGTTTTTTTTTTAATTAAAGTAAAATTGCAAATTCACAATCAGCAGTAACAGCCGAGAAATTAAAAAAAAAGACGAAACAGTTTTCTTAGCAGAGACATAGCGATCTGTTAAGGTTATAAGGATTGCGTTCTTTATTTTGTTCATGCGAAAATTGACTTTTGTTACAACAATGCTTAACCCTCCGTTTCATAAAGTAACAAATTTGCAACAATTAATGTATGGAAAAATGAGAAAAACGAATTTTATTTTAATTTTTTTTCTTGATGTACACATAATTTCCAACTGTTTAAAATAATTTTTGAGGAAAAATAAAAAGTCATGAAACGTAGGGTTAAGTATTAAGCACATACTTATGCCATTTTTCGACCAATTTTTTTTACCTACGATAGTATGTATGTATGTATGGTTCCCCCATCGGTAGCAAGGTCCTGCTTATGTCTGTGTGGCTTGGCCTTCGAATTGCTTCTAGGGCTTCCACGGTCCGATGGTTCGTCGAAGGAAGGCATCCAACCTTCAGAAACCTACAATGGCCGGCTACCCGTGCCGCTTGCACTAATTTCTTTGGGTTATCCCCAGATGCATTCCTTCTAAAAATATATGTTTATTTAATCTGCAGAGTAAGGAATAAAAAAATCGACGAAAAATGACAACATCAAACATAGTTATATAATCAAATAATGGTCAGAGTAATAAAGAGAATGAAAATATGATTATTATGTTACAAGTTTTAAAAGGATACAGTTACAAAGTTGAACACTCCAGTAGCACAGTGAAAATAAATCTGCTATCCGTGCAGCGAAGAAACTATTTAACACTTCTAATCGAAAATTTACATATATGCTACACATACTTTTTATTTGAAAAAATTGAATAAAAAACCAATAGTTTCAGTTCAAACTAATAACATTCCATCGTTCCAACAAATTGGCAACGCTGGATAAGCATATATTGTTGCTTCTGCTATTCGCCACTGTAGATTCACAGGCGCTTCTTGCAAATCTAATAAGAGAAAAAAAATGCAATGGAACGAGCTCACCGATTGATTCCAATATGGCTGGCTTGAATCCAAATGAAATCGAGGTTTCCTTCTTCCTGTGACAAAACGGTCTCGCGAAAGACCATTAACAAAATATCACTAATGCTGATTCATTTGCCTTAGCACTAATTCAGCACTTTCGGAACCATATCATTGAATTCCATCATACAACAAACACTTCATTCCGAAAAAAAACGACCCAAACGACATATTGAACAAAGCAAGCGACGAAATTTGACCGACGAACACAACACCATTTGAAATGATTTTCCATTCTGTCATGCAATTAATTTTCGCACTAAAATAGAGTGCACACTATTTTGGCATTTTGATATAACTTTTCTTTCAAGCACAACTCATTCAAAAAAAAAACACAGCTGCTAAAAATATTGGTAAACACACAAGTGATTTTTTTTACCTACGATAGTGTACCAAAAATACTACTGTTCATCAGAACCTTCCAAGCGGATATTCTTTATGTGACAAAATAAACAGGGATTTGAAAATTATGTTAGTAAGTTCGTACTCTATTTTGTCCAGGACTATATCAGACCCATGTAACTTATCGAAAATTCTTTCTATACGCTCAGTGCTGCTCCCTTCTGAGAAGGGGTATCATAACAGGCGACTAAAATAGCTAGTACACCCTCCATGGAGGTCAATGGTTTGAGTATTCAACAACTTCAACGACAAATAACAAACAAAATTATCAAAGCAACCGTTGTTCGTATTCGCACTGTTGGTATCGATTTCAACATACTTGTTTTTATGAACAAAAAAATTTCCAATTGAGTATTCAATAGATGATTTTCTTCTCGAACAGAGTAAAATTAGAAAAGCAGAGTTTCGGTTTGATTCAAATGCAAATCATTTTTTTCCGAATGGTAATATATGGTGAATAATTCGTCCAAAAGGTCAACCAAAATATATTTTCACCATTTAAAGCATTGTAGATGGCTCTGAAGTACTCACTTCCAACATAAATACTTTTAAATCAGATTTGTTTTTCCAAGACACACATTGGTTACCATGGCTAGATGCATGAATCTTGTTGCCCCAACTCTTAAGGTGGCGTTGCGAACATCGAAAGTCCGTATAGAAGAATTAATGTTCGCGGCAAAGCCCACTTCTTTATCTTGAAGTGACGGTATCTTTGACTATATGCTCAATTCAATGTGAAGGTTTAATTTGAACTCTTTTATTTCCAACTTTAAATAAATGTGACTTAAGGTTTAATTGATTCTAAGCGTTTTATAAAGACAAAATTTCATTCGAAACGGCAAGTGATCATTACCGAGTATTGAATTACTAAGCTTAAGTTCACGAAATTTTCGAAAACGAATAAATTTCCTCGCAATGTTTTTAATCAGTTAGCAGAAAAAATAATTTTTCTTATTTTCAACGCCGCTAGCTGAAAAAATGCGAAGTTTTTTAGGCGTTGATTTGGCAATAGACAAAATTGATCAGCCCTTAGACATCGTTCTTGTTCAAAACATTATATTCGATCACTCGGCCGTAGAACAAACGAGGGAGGGAGGGGGTGGGGTTTATGGTTAAATCATGAAAGTCCAGAAAAAGCAAGCAAGGTAATATTGTCTACACTAAAATTTTGGATTCTTAAGTAAATTTTAATGATCGAGTGAGGTTTTTCAAGAGTCATAATTTTAATGAAAAACTTTTGAAAAAACCTCAAAAACTAATTACCAGGTTCAGAATTCTGCTACAGTTTTTCAAAAAAAAATCCATTTAATGATTTAATTTCTATTCGGATATAAATGTTTCAAATATGATAAATATTTATACACATTTCAAATGTTGTACTTCCAAATTTTCAAAATCAAAATTTTCTTCCTGATTCATCTTTCGGATCCTGTGTCTAGATTGTGTTCTTGACTTTCAGTTTGAATCATCATAAGAAAAAAAATATTACTGTTTGCAATGCTGATTCAAATATGGTTTTGCATTTCGTTCAAAATTTGATTCAGTATTTTTGAAACACAAATGCATTTTCAATATTTCGATGATGGTTTTCCGAATATGAAAAAAAAGATTATTAGGATTCATAATGGCATTTTGTTCACCATTCAGATACCATTTTTTTTTTAACAAAATCAAAAACTCAGTATCAAGATTAAAATTCGATTTTTTTTTATTTGAATTTACAAGTCAGATTTTAATTTAAAATTTGAAACAATGAACACAGATTGAAAACGAAAACATTAGAATTTATAATAAAGATTCATGATTCAAATTTTACTTTTTGGCTCATATTTAAAAATTATGACCTGCAATTTTAATACAAAAATGTTGATATCGTACTGAAATTAGTAAACAGAATCAAAATTTCAATTTTTAATTAAGGTTCAAAACTCAAATTAAGAATTATTATTCAATTAAGATTCAGGTTCAGCTAAGAAAGAAGTTCAGTTTTAAAATTATCAAGATGACTCAACAGTAGAAGATCGTAGACTTATAATATTGCTTGACAGGTGTATCAAATTCGAAATTTCTTATTTTGAATATTAGGCAGCTTGTTTATACAGTTCAGATGAAAATCACAAATACATTTGAGTTTATTTGCGAGTTTTGTTAAATGAAAAGAAAAACTTTTTATATTTTTCTTAAATCAATCACAAAATTTTTTTCATGTCCTAGATTTCAAATGAACAGCTGATAAAGAAACATTCACGTAAAAATATCTACCGGGACTGCCATATTTTCTTGAAGGATTGAGTAACTTTTTAACGTTGCAGTTTTTTCATAAGCCAAACTTTGAACTTCAATCTTAAATTTGAATCGAATTTGCAGTATACAAACTTGAACCGTTATATTTGAATCAAAAGAGATTTTTTAATTTTGACCTTTTAATTTTGATTTACTATAACATTAAATTTGCTGTAGAGTTGGTTAGATTTATATTACTTGATTCAAGCGAGAAAATAGATTTTTTTAACGAAATATTTTGTCCCAAATCGAACTCGAGCCTACTGATTACCTCCCCGACATCTTACCATTAGGCCAAATCGTCAGACAACTTTCCCAAATCATATAACCTGAATCTTCCAGATTTTTGAACAAATTGTAAGATTCTAACCTACGTTATAAGTAAAATCTCTATTTTGTTACTGATGGGTTCCTTCATTATACAAATTTAAATAAACATTCAAAAAAATTTGAACGTTTTTTTCAAAAGTTATTATTTTATATTCAAAAATAAGTAACTGTTTGGGTAAAAATATCATAGAAACATACATAGACAGAACTTCATACAGCCCTCTTCGATTAGGTTTTTAAATCTGTGATACCCAATTTATAATAATGTAAATAACGCAAAAACAGTGAAAATATTGCAACTTTCCAACTTTCGTTTAATCGGAAAAGTATGATGGAAAAAATTTATAAATCTTAAAATTTTTCCAAATTATGTTTGAAACGTGGAAAATCGTTATGCATTATTAACTCAAAATTGACCATTTTTGCACTTTTACATCTTTGGTGCCGAAGGCCTCATATGGGTTGAGCAAACGGTAAAATGGTGAAGTAATTTTTTATTCTTTCAAACTTTTGACAAAGCAATAAATGTTAACAAATCATATTTTTTCATGAGGCACTCATCAAAACTTCTTTGATTTTGAAAAAAAAATTTTTTTTAACTATTATGAGATAAATTCCAACTTTCTCAGTTTTGAAACCGCAATTTATCAGTAATCCGAAAATTTATTTAAATAAGAAATTAAATTTATTGAAAACGCAGATTCTAGAGGTGAAAAAGAGTTATCTTTATCCAGATTGTTTGTGAAGTCCTTGAACAACTACCAATTTCATCAGCGATAGCCATTTGTCACTTTCCACTTCTCATATTCTCTAACCAGGAAAGTACTCTTTTCTAAATGAGCACATTGATACTGTTATTCAGAACATCTGGCAACACTGTTGTGTATCCACGAACTCAATTTGAGTAGTTTTGCTCAACCGTGTAATGGTTAGCATGTTTATTATCATCACCTGTCATCAGCAATCATTGATCCATTGTATACGATTGCGAATTGGACAAAGCAAGAGGAACCAAAATAATGCGGTTTGGTTCCGTCGCGAAATAATATGGGTTTGCTCGATCCGGAAAAACGCTTGTTCCAAGAATCCGAAACCGTTAGTATCAACTATATTGAAATATCGTAAACGGTCTTTTATTTTTTAATTTTTATATTCATATCTGCAAACATTCGATATCCATGTTTTGAAGTATGGTTCTACTTGTTTTCTCAGACATAATTTGATTGAATATTACAATGCTCATTATTTTTCCTAAAATATTGGCCGTTTTTACTAAAGAAATAACAAAAAAATGTTCTTAATTCAAATTATCCATTTATTTCCTAAAGTGAGTTTCGATTTCAGTTTTCAAAATTATAGACTAATTTCGAATTCTTATCTGAACCCATTTGATTTGAATTCTTATGTTGGAATTATTTTCTAAATTCTAAAATTAATTTCGAAGAATCTCTATTGATCTTTTATTTTTGTCGACTTTTCAAATTCAACATTTTTAATTTGTTATTTGATTCATTCCTTCGAACGTATTAAAGAATCGTAATAAAGCTCTTCAAAATTGAATATTGTTCAAAACAACTGATATCAATTTATGGTATTTTTTTTTGGATTTAAAATCATTATCAGAACTAATTTTTTATTTGTTTTCAGAATATCAACTGAGATTTTGTAATTTTTTTAATTTGATTCATTCCTTCGAACGCAATACAGATTTTGCTCTTCAAAACTGAATATTGTTCAAGATAACTGATATCAATTTATGGTATTTTTAAGATTTAAAGTCTTTATCAGAACAAATTTTTGATTTGTTTTAGGAATTTTAACTAAGATTTTCTAATTAAAATTTGAAATCGTGAATGCTGCTTTAATTTTTACTGTGCACCATAATTTAAGACTTGATTTGTTTTTTTGTGATTCACAAGTATATTTCTAAAGGAGATTTTAGATTATGAACTATACTTCGTCTTTTTCAACTGAAACTTTTTTTGTGAGAATGAATATTTAATCAGGATTGATCCCTGGTATTTTTAAACACAATCTTAAGTTTTATTTTGCATTTTTCTTAAAGCTGAAGTAAAGCTAGTTCTAAGAATTATTAAAATAGATTTTTTTTTAACTAAAATGTGT
This sequence comes from Uranotaenia lowii, assembly GCF_029784155.1. Classification (NCBI taxonomy): domain Eukaryota; kingdom Metazoa; phylum Arthropoda; class Insecta; order Diptera; family Culicidae; genus Uranotaenia; species Uranotaenia lowii. The sequence continues at coordinate 324,046,980 of NC_073692.1, forward strand.
ATCTTTTATAAAAATGGAAAAATATGGGTCCCATTTGAGAAATGGCCCAAGACCCCTCGACGCGTCGGCTTAATCCGGCCCTGTTTGAAATCAATTGACCATCCCTTGAACACTCCATGTGCAAATTATGCAATACGATGTATGATAACGTCAATAAATATCACTTAAACAGTTTTTGTATTTTATGGACGATCCCCTTCATTTCAGGAATCATCCGAAAATCTGAACCATTTTTTAATCTTTCTTGGTCCTAAAGAGCACCCTTGCTGAATTTCAGCTCTTTATGTCTTCAGACGGCTGAGCCAATTTAGGGCAAACAAACAAACAAACCCTAAGAAATTGCTCTTTAATTATATTTATTTCCGACCGCTCATCTGATTGAATTTCTCCCCTCTTCTAATTTTTTTCTTAATCGGTTTTTAAGTATTCAGATCAGTATAAAAAGTCTATGCTACCAACCGTGTGACAGATTCTTCAAAAGAAATAGGAAGGTTATCTTCAATATATGCATTCGGAAAAGCAATTCTTATCGATTGATTGTCACCTTCGAAAAGTTTTATTCAATTCCTTCCCTCAACCCGGCCAAAAACAAGCTGTGGAAAAGTCCAATAATTTTACATTCATTGCTTTCGCCCGTCGCGTTTTCCTGCTTCATAGCTACCCCATACCGCATTGCATTGTCTGGTGCCGGCCGGCGTTTTTCTTGCAATGCAATAAGTGTGGTACGTCTCACACAGTTCAAAGTCTGCCAACCCGGAGATCTGCTGAATAAAAAACACATTACCTAATGAATACGAATGAGATGAAACTTTTACTGTGTTCAAGAGGTTGCCCTTTCTCGTTTTGCTCGAATCGGGTTAGAGTTTGGAGTAAGACTGAAGGAACCACATGCCCTGAACTTCTCCTTTCTTCAACCATTGAACTTCCTCAGCAGGTCGCCGTCGTCTGTCTGGGCCCGGGAAAAAGCTGATGGCTCCTGGTTAGCAAACAAGCAATGGAACAAAACCCGGAACCCCCCTCATAGAAAGAAAACCTTAAGAACAAAACGTGCTTTCCCTACTGATCCCGGTTTGTTTTTTTTTTCGTTTTCATTTTGCTAGCCCGGGATTTTCTCATTCATTTCACCACGAAATGAGCGGGAAAAAGAGGCAAAGCATCTTCCAGCTAGGGGTAAGAAAAAAAAACGTATTGCTTTTATACTACCGGGGCGCTCTAGTCTAGCATCAGAGTGGATTGTAGAGTGAGCAGTAAAACTGTAACCATGCCATGGAGCAAGAAAAACTAGCAAGGCGACGGTAGCGGTTAAGGTGCTGTGTTCACCTTCATTTACAACACACTACAATAAAACGGAGGATGAAGGAAGCAACAACAGTAAAAAAAAGCCCAGGAAATTGGAAGACGTTTTGCTGGATATGCACTTTTTATTTCGAGAAGTTGTTAAAGGAGCATAAGCCCAGCATGCGGAACCCCCTTAACGGAGGGAAGGAGCAATGGCCGGAAAGTTTTCCGAACCCGATTCCAGTTATATCAAGCACTTGGTAGGCTTTCGGTACATTTCCGAAAGTTTGGCCTAATTTATTCATAACATTTACCCCCGAAACTGGCGCAATCGAAATGGATGGGGCAGACAACCGAGACATCATGCACAGAGTGGATGAAGACGAGATGTGTTTGTGGCAGGAATGATGACGGTCCGAGGTGAGCTCTTCGGGGTTGAATGGGTACAACACATTATCATTATCGTGTGGGGCATTCGAATGACCGATCGAAATTATAGGCTCTGCTGTTGAGAGTTTGATGGAAGAAGTTTAATGGAAAAATATATAAAAAAAAACCAGTGGACTTCATCAAACACAAAATCCATGGAAATAAGGAATTAAGCTGGGATCAGTAAAGTTTATAGTTTTAATTTTGATTTTATGTTATTGCAAAGACGCGCAATGCCACATATACTTTTTTTAACCATCAACTATCAACACGCGAACATCGTCAGGGGGGGGGGGATTATAAAAAATAATGCGAAAAAAAATAAATTGGAATAAATCGCACAACATTTTGTATGCAACAAAATTGCAAACAATATCATTACGCAAAACCTCTAAATCAAGTAATTTTTCATCGAAAAATTCAATAAAATCATGAATACAAAAGGAGACATAACTCCAATCTTCTAAAATTTGTTTTTGGCCTTGTAATCTTTTGGATATTTGAATTTTTTGCACAAAATTTCATTTAATACATCAAACTTTATTTATTTCCCCCTTCGGGTTTTTTTAGATTTCAAAGGGGGGAAGGGGGGGGGGGGTGACAAAAGAAGAAATTGATATTTGTTCCAGCCAGCTTGTAAAAAAAATAATTCGCCCGTAGTTACAATCATCTTTGGTTTTTCATAATACTTAATAAAATAAAATATGTATTGGTAAAAAAATTATAAAAAGATCTAATATGGGTCTAGAGCTATAAAAAAAATGTTAATGTTTCAAATCGAGATTCACCGAATAGTGCGATTCGGCCAATGCACAGTCACCCAAAACCCAGAAAAGCTGTAAGAAAGTCGTTTTTTGAAGTAGTCAAGGTTATCTATCCATCTTTATTTTACAAGTAGTTTTATTAAGGCATTTAACTCATTAAGTTTTTTGTTCTATCCATCAGTGTTTCCACATTTTTGGGCTACACGAAACCATGAAGATGATAGTCATAAGATTACTTGTTCAGGAGTTGTCAAGGAACTGCTAGGAAGAGTTTGAATATTGTCTAAAAATCTCAATAAATGCTTGCATTTAATGACGAATAAATATTGAAGCCATGAATGTTTTTTGCTTTTCAAATATTTAAAAAAATTCTTAGGCATACTTTACATCTAATAAAATAAAAATTTGTTTTATTATATTAAGTTGATTTTTTTATATGGAACTTAAGGAATGCATTCAAAAAAATCCGACACTTTGTTTTATGAATAACTTCTTCATTTATAAATGGAATTTGATGAAATTTTCAGTGAAACTACCTACTAGTGTATTGTTTACATGTATATATTTTTGTGACGTTCTGTAAAGTGGTTTCTGAGTTATCGTCCAACATAAAGGGTCATTGACTAATTTTTTTGAGCACGCTCGCAAAAAATTCAGGAAAGTCCTTGTGGGAGACCCAAAACAACTGAAAATCAACTATTCGACATTAAAATACATGATTGTGCTCAGCAAATTTGAGTTTAAATAATAATTTTTAAGTATTTGGTTGATTATAGGGCAAGAAGTCATATTGAAAAAATAGGAATAATTATTTTTTAAGAAAAAAAATTCCTTAACAACACTAGTTTACAAAATAAAAAAAAATTAACTTTATTGACTGACCCATATTTTCATTGTGAAATCAGGCGCTAAATCCGAAAATGAAATTCAAAAAAATCTAAGTAGAACAGTTTTTGAGTTATGCTCCTAATATGAAATTTAGGAAAATTTAAAAAGTACTTGTACTCAGATTCAAATATTTCGGAATGTATATCAAAAATTCGAAATCTCTTTTTTTGCATATTAGAGGAGAATAAATTTTCTATTACTTTTTCGTATGTTGTTGTAATAAGTGACTTTAAGATAAAAAAAATTATGAAAAACGCATAGTAGCAAAGTAAATTTTGCTTTAGCGAAAGATTTAGACTCGAAGCTAACATTTAAAAAATCTGTTCAAAGATTGTATTTTGGCCAGAAATTCTCGTATAAAATTCAATGGGTAGAAAGTACTCATTGCGTGTCAGACCAAATTTCCAGCCAAAATACAATCCTTGAACTGCAATAACTTTTTTGTTTCAAGTCCAATCCTGTTGCAGTCTTCTGTTGAAATATTTGTCTCAACATAGGCTTTAATTAAAATTAATCATAAAAAACAATCGGCTAGTGAACCGAAAAGTTATTAATGGAAAACCAATATTTTTATTACTCCCGAGGAAAATACCTTTCAATCCTATTCAAGTTTAAGACTCAAGCAACTCCTACCAAAGGTCAGATCGTTCAATAATTTGGTATGAAACCTTCCGATAAGCTATTGATTAATTTCAATTTGAAATGAGTGAGATTTACCATGTGTAATTCTTCCTATACAATGATAAGTACACCACGGATCATTAAATTATTCAAAACTGCAAAAATTGCTGTTACGGTAAAGTACTTCTTCAATGTTCAACCGTTTATATAAATAACCACTTGAAATATTTGTTTTGAATTGATAGTTAAGCAAAAAGGAAAATCATACTTTTTAACCAGCAAACATTTAAGAGGGTATATCGCAGGAACAACAGAATTATTCAAACAAATATACCAGATGAAAAGATTGTATTTAACTTACCAAAAAAGCATATAGCTACAAAAGTGGAGGCGAAAAATCTACAATGACAAGATTTTAACGATTCGATTTCCTCGCAAATAGCAAAATATACTATTTTAAGTAATTTGAGTAAAACGAAAAAAAAAATCCTCGACCGAGATTTGAACTCCAGTCCTCCGAGTTAGCTTTCCGGTATCTTACCACGATGCCAACTCATCAGATGATATGATTGGCGCTATAGCTCTATATGTAAGATTTTCTGTTCACGAACCGGTCAAAGGAAGAAAGAAGGAAGGATCGCCCATTTATCGTAAGTCAGTTCACTCAAATCGTAAATGTCGAATAATCATATTCTCAACTATTTGGAGACATATATACGTATTGACTAAACTGCTATCCGATTCAACTTTTTTTTAGCAAAGCTTGCCGTACATGAATGATGGAAAATCAGTCAATACCAAATTGTTTACGATGGCCATTGAAAATGTCTTTATATTCTATTTGGATCATCATTTCTATTACGATTTCATGTTTGCTGGGTAAATGTTAGCTTCGAGTCTAAAACTTTAGCTAAAGCAAAAATTGCTCCAAAAAATACGTTTTTGATATTTTTTTTTTCAATCTTAAAGTCACTAATAATAACAATATTGTTGATCAAAAAACGCAAAATTAAGTTCAGATGATCGATAGAAAATTTATTCATCTTTAAAATGCAAAAAAAGAGATTTCGAATTATTGTTATGCATTTTGAATTGTTTGAATCTGACTACAAGTACTTTTTAAATTTTTCCAAAATTTCATATTTGAAGAATAACTCAAAAACTGTTCTACTGCTTTTACTGTTCCACTTCATTTCTAGATTCAGGGCCCGATTTTACACAAAAAGTGATCTTCAGTTCAAAAATGCCGTAAAATAGTGTAATTATGTTTTTAAATTTTGATTAATATTCGCAAAAATGTTTATTAATTTTCAAAGTTTGTTATAAAACTCTCCTAATATGAAATTTAGGAAAATTTAAAAACTACTTGTACTCAGATTCAAATATTTCGGAATGTATATCAAAAATTCGAAATCTCTTTTTTTGCATATTAAAGGTGAATAAATTTTCTATTACTTTTTCGTATTGTTGTTGTAATAAGTGACTTTAAGATAAAAAAAAATTATAAAAAACGCATAGTAGCAAAGTAAATTTTGCTTTAGCGAAAGATTTAGACTCGAAGCTAACATTTAAAAAATCTGTTCAAAGATTGTATTTTGGCCAAAAATTCTCGTATAAAATTCAATGGGTAGAAAGTACTCATTGCGTGTCAGACCAAATTTCCAGCCAAAATACAAAAATGTTCATTAATTTTCAAAGTTTGTTATAAAACTCTTATCATACATAAAATTTTAACATTGTTTAGTAATAAAGAATTCAGTTAATGAAAAAATTTATAATGCGTTCAGCAACAGATCTTGAATTTATGTCAATCTGATCTGATTTAATTTTTTTTTATAAAGTTCGAGTTGATTTGAGCTTCAACGAACGTTTCAAGGATATGACACAGAAAGCTGTTAGAAAATTAGAAAAAGGCCTTTTTAAGCTATTCAAATTTTTCAAATTCATTGGTTTTTTTTGGAGTATGGAAATAATAAGTTATTTTTTGAGAAATAATGATAATTGAACACTTATAGTAAGTAAGTAAGTAAGTTACAGTATAGTGAACAATGGTCGAATTGACCTTTTCAACTTTTCGGTGGGATGAATATTCGGCCGAATATGTAGTGGAATATTTTTTTCCAATATTTGGGAAAATAATAAAGGCAGTTATTTTGATTACCTTCCGTTTTTTCATCGTTATGCCCTTCATACTTGAGTCGATTATTTTCGACCAGATATGTAAACACTTTGTCTGAAACTGATGAAGACTTTATATATGCAGCACTGGAGTTGTCAAATTTATTTGAAAACACTATCTTTCCAGGAAAAAGAATGGGTTCAAGTGGAATCTGGGACTATTAGGTCAAAACAGGTGGAAAGCTATTTTAAATGGCTATTTAGACGTCAGATTAGATGAAGGTCAATCTTAAGGAAGATATTTTAAAAACAGTTGATGAATAGAACAATCATCCTTTTTCCTTAACATGCCAATAGCTTTCAACATCATGACCTGGCAATTCTGGAAGACATTTTGAAAAATCTAGGAAAATTGGGAAAATCTTAACAAATTTATTGAACTTATGTGCAGGCCCGGTTAAAGAATCTGGAATGAGTCATAATCAAAGTCAGCATTGTCAGCTAGATCTACAGCAAAAATTACACCTAAAATGTTTGGACGAGTTCTCAAATTTTTGACGATTGTGTAGCTTTTCCAATATTACATTTGGATATTTCATAAATAACTAGTTGATCCCGTACGAACCTCGTTTAACTTTCAACTTTCATTATTGATGATTCCTTTTTCTTTTATCTCATACTAAATTGAAATCAATAACCTTTCCCAGAAAACTCTCGTTAGTTTATTTTTGATCTGATGCAAAACCACGTAATTAAAGTAAAAAATAGTTAACAGGTATTGAGACGACCCTTTTCTTATTGTCCGATACTAAATTTGATTCAAGGATCAATTATTCGTCCCAGGAAAATCCTGTGTTTGAATTTTTTGACTCGATTCGTTTCATAGCAAATATTGCAAAACTGAGAACTGATAATGGACTATCCCTTTTTCTGCCTCTTACACAAAATTGAAAATCTGATAACGATTGCCCGTTCTTATAAACCCTCGTGTGTGAATTTTCAATACAATCCGTGCATAATAACGTCAAAATCGCGATAACATTAAATTGCTGTATGGATGACACCTTTCGCCGACTCTTGTCAGTATTTTCGAAACGTGAAATCAATTACTCCTAAGTAAAAATTTTCTCTAAATCTGATGTCAAATAATTCTAACTAAATATTAACCTCAAAAACAATAGCTAAATAATAAAATTTTAAAAAAATCATTTATATCACTACAAGTTTTATGCAGATATTCTCCAAAATCGAAAGTAAGCTTCAAATTTAATTGTGATTCTTATTCTTCTAAATGCTCAACTTCATGTATAAAAAGGTGATACAATTTAAACGTCCACAAAATCCACATTTTTCTGGGGTGCACATAATTTAAGAGATTATTTGGATTATTTTGAAACCTTTGAAAATAGTTATAAAAATTATATGAAAAATTCTGCACAATTCTGCTAGATCTTTAAATCATTACAAAAAATAAATAAATAAAGACTTTTATCAACTTTCCTCAAGACCGCATGTAACTTTGATTTCTGCGAACTTAATGAAAGCTCACGCGAAAAGTGTTAATAAAATTAAATTCGAGGTACTCTTAAAAGCAAAAATCAAATAGTTATGCAGACTTCAACAAATTTGCTGAACAAAATTAAACCTTTTTTCCAATTTTTTGCAATAATGTCAAAATTATTTGTCGTTGCAAATTTTTGTAAAATGTAAAATTTAACATTTTTGATCATTTATCAGCATCATCCTCATCATCAACATCATCTTTATCATCATTATAAAAATATTATTCTGTAAAATATTATATCATAATGTAAAATAACAAAATTCAGAATCAGTTGTTTGATTACGTGAATTTGTTAGTTCATCAAACTCATCCATGTTAAATGAACTCATTGCGTGTTAGATGATAATTAGCGGTCAATATAGATCTTTGAATCACAATAACTTTTTTGTTTCAAGTCCAATCGTGTTGCAGTCTTAAGATAAAATAATTGTCTTTGTTGAGGCTATTAAAAAATTATTCATGACAAGCAATCAGCTCCCGAGCATTTTAAATCCCATTAACGCTTGAGACTCAAGCAAACCCTCTTCAACGTCAGATCTTGCTGAAATTTGGCATGTGGCCATCGGTTTAAGCTAAGAGTGGATGAAATTTATCTCGTTAAGTTTCTATACTAAAAAAAAATACATAAGGTTATCATATCTTCTTCAATTTTCAACCAATTTTGATAAATAAACTCTCGATATCTTTGTTTTGAATTGGAATTTAGGACCATTACGAAATCAGATTTTTCGAATGTTACCATCAAGGTAGAACTGTCGATGAAACGAAATTATCTCTTAAAATAAAATGTTTTTTTTTAATCATTTTTTATCACTAATATTCACTTATGTCATACGCTAAAATAAAGTTCAGATGATCGATATAAAATTTATGAACTTAAAATACACCAAAAAGAGATTTTTTATTCATGTAATGCAATCCGATAAATTCGAATCTAAGTACTTTTTTTCATTTATCCAAAAAATATTATTTGGAGCAAAACTTAAAAACTTTGTGTAATTTTTTTTAATACTTTTTTAAGATTCAGCGCCCGGTTTCACGTCAAAAGCAATCTTTAATTTACTTTGTTCAAAAACGCTGTAAACTAGTGTAATTTAAAAATTGAATTTTATCATTTGACCAAACAATTTTTAATATAAGCTAATTTTTTACCAGATCAGAAATTTATTTAAAAAACTGGATATAATTTCTGGTAATTAATTTTATGAATTCTATTTCTGATATGCATTGATTCTTATGTCCAAAGCTTTGAAATCAGGTTTTTTCGAAATTTTAGTTCGCATTCGTTTTCTCGATCAGAAAAAAAAAATCAACTTTTTAAATAATTTATTATTTGCTAACTGGAGATAACATTGATATGGTACTTTGGTTCTGATTTATTTTGACATATCTAATGAGTGTTGGTGATGAGCAAGAAAAAAGTTGTAGATAGCAATCCTCTTATTTTTTGTGCATTTTTTGTATTATTAATATTTCTAGTAAAATTAAAATTTCAACAAAATTGTTTCATTTTTAAGATATTATTTGAATGTTTCTTTTTTTCGCTTGAACGAGCCTATACGTAACATAAATTGAGAAAATATGTTAATAAAAACCATACCATTTGAAAAGTTTTTTGTCGATTTCGTTTAAATTGGAAGGAATCGTGGGTGGCATTCGATTAAAATTTTAATTATTCACAAAATGCGTTTTCGTTTATTTTCCACTGGCACGGGGGCACACTTTTTCTTCATAAACAAATAAAATCGTCACCCGCGACGACGCAGATAGATAATGTAAATGCATCGTCCTACGCGACGATATTGTTTCTTTAGAAATTCGCTACTGCCTCCATGTCAGTAGGAAATTAACGAATACGCTTAAAGTCATGTACTCATAATTGATCGATAATATTCGTATATTCGTAAATTTTGAAAAATAAACAAAAAAAAAACTTCTATAACTTTTTTCTCAGAAGTCATAATCACTCGCAGTCCTGTCAAAAGTTGATCATTGAGTTAAATCCTTTATTTTCAAAATATTGATAATGCAGCTTGGCCGAACAAGTGCAAAGATTTGTTCGATTTTTAAATAAAAATATTTTTTGATTAACCTTTTTTTCCACACTGTGTAGTCATTGTGGCTTTTAATTTAATAAAATTCTGGTACAATAATTAAAATGACGTCAATAATAAAATGATGTCGAAAATAACATTCGTAGAATGAATTTTATGATGTCAGATTGTGTAAAACTCAACCTTATGTAATTTTCCTAATAAAATGTTTTTTTTTTCAAATGTTGAGTGTCTGGAATAAAAGTTGTGCCGTTTTAAATTTGCTTTCACACAAGTGGGAAGCGCGTGTTTTATCCGATTCCAAAATTTAAATTTGTGCTAAAACTGGTATACCTAAAACCAATATTTACGCCTGTACCATTGCAGGTGCTCTAATGTAAGATCCACCCTTCTTTTTTCCATCTGATGTTTGAACAAGAATTGACAAAGGAAGGATTTCAAAAATGTCCCAGACTTATGCAGAATTAATAAAAATTGTTATTATAGGTGATGACTTTCTGCAAAAAAAGCTCTAAGACTGCAAATAATTTTGATTTTAACGAAAAACTCTTCAACGTGTTTAAAACAAACTAGAATTCCTTCTTTGTTTATTTACTTTATCTTCGTAAAACAGTCCTCTGATTTGTCTATTTAAAACCAAAAACTCTTTTATGGGTTTCATTGATGCCAGAAACATTTATCACTTTATGATAAACTGGAGTTGATTTTAATTGCTCTAAAAAGGTATTATAATTTAAAAATAAGGTTTATCCTGAAATTTTCTGTCACCAGGGACAATCGGTTGATGCATTTGTTTTTTTTAATTTTCTAGGAATTGTTGTAAACCAAATAAATGATTTTGATCTTCAAAACGAAAAATAATAACAAAAGATCAAAGAGAAAAAATGGTTTAGATATTACTAAACCATTATTCATTTGACATTTGCGAATGAAAAGCTGTTTGATCTAAATTTTAAGGAAAAAATATTTACATATTTTACACGCAGTTAGTAAGGATATTCGATTAAGATTTCGATCAAAACCGTCCTACACCAGAAAATAATAAAAATGGACTGGTGAATTTCCTCTTGTCAGTACACTTTCCAAACAATCCGACACCGAAGGTTGAAAGTCATTTGTGGGAAACGAGTTTTTCCGGACAAGATCAGGCCAAAATAGTGAACAGGGGCCGTACGAGAAGGTGAAAAACGTCCCTATTTGGCATAGTATGGTTGTGTTTGTGTGAGTCGGAGCGAGCCTTTTAAGAAAGTGCTTGATATTAATTATTTATTACAGCTACACGCACTTAATTTAGTTACCATTCGGTGCCGCCAGTTTGTGAATGGGATGGGGAAAAGGATGGAAGCAAACGGTAGCAATCGAATGCCTCAACCAACTTGCTAAAAGCTAACTGGAAATGAACTACTCTTGCCTACTCCTACTTCCAGCTAGCTCATCGTCAGCCGGATAGTGTGGAAAAAAGGGGGAGCAAAATGAAAGATAGGAAAATTTCAATTAAATGCTGTCTGGCGAGAACTGTGTAGGCTTTTATCATCACTTTTTTTTTACTTCTCCTATCTTCATCTGTTCTGACTGTTTAGACCTCTATCAGAAAGTCTGTTGTACTTTGACTTTTCCAGCCAGGACACGTTCAGAAAATAGACTTTCCGCTGCTTGTGTACATATATTCTGCTTGATGGCGGTTTTTGATGGGAAAACTAAGGATCAGTCGATTTGAGAATGAAGTAATTATTCGAGCGCTGCATTGCGTGTCTAGAGGGTATCAAACGGGTTGGAGTAATTGAATGAGTAGACGACGTGTGAATAATTGATTCACTGAGTTGGTTTTAGGATGTTTTGAAATATTTTTATGGAATTATTGAAGGAAAATCGATATTATGTTTTTGAGAGCATCAACAGATACAATATGACAGTTTTTTTAAATCAAAAGTTCGAAAGAGTGTTCCACGAATTTATGCTTAAAGAACGTACTTTAAACTTGATTTTATTACAGTTTTCGTAATTTTTATAACTTATTTTCAAGCTTGCATTTGGAACAATTTCGAAAACCTTCAAACAAAAACTTCCTGCACCAAAAAAAAACCGAAACTGATTTCCCCCGAGGGAAATGAAAATTTCCCGAAAACGGACCACAGAATCAGTTTGCTTGCTTCAGGTCCCCCGATGATGCTTGTTTGCGCTTGTTGGGCTCGGTAAACAAACGTATATTTCAGTGTGTTTGTTTACTTTTTTGGCTGGCTGCTGGTTCAAGATTGCCCGATTGCGTAAATAAATGTTCGAAGTAGATGCTGCGGCCAGCGCCTGCACGAGGTTGATATACCTAGTAAATTCTCCAAAACCAATTTTCTCCAATCCAATTACTTGTCATGAATGAATGGTACTGGATGAGTTCCGATCCCGGGGGATTCCTGTTAATTTTGCTGTCGCAGAATGGAGGTTGAACGCTGGACAGCTTTTCTTATCATTAGGAGCAATCAAATACAATCAACTGCAGCAAAAAGAAACAAGCTTCGGTGGCATTGCTTTAAATCAAGTAATGATCGATTCTCAAAACTTAAATAACAGCAGATAGGTCTGACACAATCAAAGTGCTAGAACAACTGCATATTCTTTCTTGATACTTCTGCCTCATTTCAAGTGTTTTGTCCCATTTTATTATTTCAGGTTATTTATTCTTTCACGGTTAATTTGAGCGTTTAAACAGCAAATAATGGGTACATTTACAATTTTTCTTGCATGTTGAATTCTGTTCAAAGACTTCCCGAAAATAGGCTCAATTAATAAAAAAGTTTGACAATTCGCTTGTCGACATCAGTTATCATTCTAGTCAAATAAACAGCAATCGAAAGAACGGTTAACTTATGAATTTTATAAAAATGGAATTCAAAATAATCAGCAGTTCCTCTTTTATTAAAACTAGATTGACAAAAGATCAAAGAGATTTATATTGTGTCGCATGTTGATATTTTGGCTTGATTGAATTGGAATGTAATGAATTAATTAAATTCACCATATCAAAGGCCAAAATAGCTGGACGATAGCCTATTCATTTTCGGATACCGTTTGATGTACTATTGATTTGTAAAACGCATGTTCAAAGTTTTTTTCGAGCTTAAGTATGGTTGTGTACTAAATGAAAATAAAAACTTTTAAAATAAGAGTTATAAGTTCAGAAGGATATATCTACTGCAAAGACCTTTAAAAAATATTAACAAATTACACAAGAATGCACGGGATGACTTAACTAGGAATACTGAGGAATGTTCAAGAAAGTAAGTAGACAACTGTTTTTAGGGTAAAGTTAAGTTTTTGAAAAAAATCTCAGTTTGAAATGTTGGAAAGAAGTGTAAATTTTAACAAATTCATGAGAATTCAAAGGCTTACGCCTTGCTTTCAGAGCAGTAATTTTTTTTTTTTCAATATATTTTATTACAATTTTGTACAACTTTGATTGTGCCCTTAAGAGCCATTTTTGATTAAACTTACTCGAGTTTTCCATGGTGTTTGCGTATGGGCCATGTTTCCATGTTTCTCAAGGCGTGATTCAATTATAGGCCAGTGCCTTTCAATACGTCGCAGATTGAGTCATTTTCATTTCATTTCATTTAAGTGATAAAATTTAATCTCTCTTGGTTCAGCCGATAAACGGTAGAAGCAGTAAAGTGATAAGACCACAAATTGTGCAAATTCAGAAGGCGGTGGCTGATACTGAGTGAACAGGACGTGTTTCTGCTGCCTTAAAAAATTCCAACAAATTTTAAAATCCGGAAAATTGTGGAACTTTTGAAACAGAAGCAGCAGCGACGGAAATTTTTGGAACATTCGAACAGAAAACTCCACCTCAAGATTCAAACATTCTTCCTGGCGGACTCTTTCAACATATGGAATTGCAGTTTTTTTAACTAGCATTCCCGGTGAGCTCGTTGCATTATGTCACTTTTCTCTTATTTCCAATTCAATTCAATAATACTGAATATGGCCATGTGAATAAAAAAGTTTAATAGTTTGAGCACAAATCTCCGCCCCATTGGAGTACTTTCAAGTACAAATTTTAATTGTTAAAATAATATTTTTTAAGTAATTTCTTCAGAATTTTTCACGGTGTCTCTAATAGAACCATTTTATCGATCTTACCCTTTTCCCTTTATTTTAAGCTCAAATTTTAAATAATCTTTATCGGGGGGTCTAGATGATGTAATTTTATTGAAGACTTCTTTTTAACCTTTTCACATTTTTTTCTCAAAAACAAAATCATACCAATAGCTGTAAAAAAACACTTGTCTTGCCTTTAGCGTTTTTCTTACTTCTAAGTCAAGAACACGATTCTATAGGAAAATTCCCTGGCTACAATTTTTTCCAAGATATCATAGTGATAAAAATTGAGAAAAAAATAGTAATATCTCAAACAGAGTGATCATTATTTCAATTGAAAAATCTAATCAAACTACTCACTGCTGATTGTACCAAGACCAGAAATGGTATCCTGACGACTTCGTTATTGATTGTAGAGTGTTTGTAACATAAAATGAATAAGGAAAATCTGATGTAAATAGCATTCATGGGGTTTTCTTGTGAAAAAATATGACTTTACTTGAAAATTTTGTAACTCATTTAATACTTAAGTTGAGTAACATCGTGAATGTTCGTAGAAACTAACGAACATGAACTTATGACAATTGAATGTAGAAAAATTAATTCAAGTCACTGACAAAAATTCTGTTAGTGACACGATATTTTGATTTGTTTACATGAAAAAAAAAACATTCCAATGATAACCAAAATGCAAAAATTCATAGACAAATGTTTGCATATTCCATAGAGAATACTAACAGATTAAAATCCGCGTTTTTGAATTTTATCTGGATTATTTTAAAAAACTATTTTTTTTAACAAATGCAACAAATGCAAAAGAAAAAAAAATTACAAATTTGCAATAAAATCTAATAAATTTAAACTCAGTAAACTAACTAGAAGTGAATAGAGAAAATATGTTCCAAAAATTGTATTAAATCAAATACAACCACTTGAAAAAATGTTGGAAAAAAGTTGACGTTAGGATTTTGTAATCTTCCTTTTCCTTTTGGTGAAAAAAACAAATCAATGTCAGACATAAGGATCAGTTAGTAAATTTTTGACAAAAATTAACAATCTTGAATTTTCGCCCTGAAAATGTTTGTAAACTCAAAATCGACATCATTTTTATATACACGAATACCTCCGAAAACACTTACTTATGCAATCAAACATGAACAAAAGGAGGATTATTTTTGGTTTTATATAAGACACTAGAAGAATCGATTAACAGTGAACAGGTAAAAAATTATCAAAAAAGGATGAAAGATTTTCAACAAAGATATTTTGTTTTGATGGTGACAACATATTAAGATCAAAATTTTTCTTTTAATTTTATTATTTTAATTTATAATTTATAAGATCGTTAACTTGATTTTAAACTAATCTTTGAAAATAAAAAAGTTAAAAGTCGACCAGCAGCTGGAAGCAGGAGAAAAATTGTGCTGCTTTCTACTTTTTACGTCTGATGATCTGAGAAGCAAAGTAACCCGAATTGACACGTGAAAATAAAATAAATTTTCTGTTTTACTCACTGAGAAAAATCAATAAATGTTAAAAATATTATCAAAGTTTTAATGCACAATATGAACAAAATTAGGATTTTTTTTGTGTTTTCAGTATTTTAAACAAGGATTTCTGTGGAATTCCATATTTTTGTTTTTATCGGTTTCTTAATGATTGTTCAAGAAATCAATTCCCAACCTAGACTTTGGCAGTACAAGGCCGTATGAAGGAACTGCTTAATGGGGGGGATCTTGTGACGGGTTTTTTTTTAAATCATGTTTTGCTCCAACAAACCATAAAAAAACTTTCAATAATTTTTTCAGAAAGTGCTGTTTGATTATTCCTTTTTATGTTTTTTGTTACATTAAAATTCTTTCGAATTGAATAGTTTCTTTTGGAAAACGTCCTGATTTTTTTTTAAAATGATATGCACAATTTATATCATTAACCGTAAGTACAGAATTGTGAACTTACTTCATCAATGGTTTAAATCGTTTAAAGAATTTTTTTTCAAGCGTATAGTAGATTTAGCTTATTTGATTTGGGCAAGGAATAGCTTTTTTTGAGCAAGCCCTCGATTTCTTGAAAAAAAAATCCATCGAACTCTTGAGCGAAATCGAAAAATTTGAAAAAGACTTTCGATGAAAAAACAAATAAAATTTTCAAAAGTGAACTTTTAAAGCTGAGGTTGAAATTATCTGGTTCAAGTCTTCTTCAATACTTGATTCAAAGTTAAGACTTTAGTTTGTTATTTGGCTATCAAGAAACTGTAATATATTCTTAAAGAAAACAATAAGAATATATGCAGTTCTCTGTGATTTATTTTTCATTTAAAATCAACTTTATCATTAGGATCCTGTATTTTTTTTTTAAA
Source organism: Uranotaenia lowii (assembly GCF_029784155.1). Lineage (NCBI taxonomy): Eukaryota > Metazoa > Arthropoda > Insecta > Diptera > Culicidae > Uranotaenia > Uranotaenia lowii. Next base: position 324,063,147 of record NC_073692.1, read on the forward strand.
GAAAAAAGGTTTTTCAAAAACAAAACACAAATTCTTATTTATATTTGTGATTTGAGCTGAACTGTATTCAACCTGACTTTTGATAAAAAATTTTGAAACTGACTCAATATTGAAAATTATAAGTCACCAATTTATGCAATTTTAGTTTTCCTATCTAAATGGAGGATGGTTCCTGATACTTTCATCTTTATTTTTAAACTCATCTACGTACTGAATGTAAATTTTTAATTTTATTCCATACTCAAAATAATGTTCCTGAATTCAACATTTAGATTTCTAATATGTTTCCGAGTTTCAATACGTTTACTGGAATTTACAAAAAAATACAATTTCTGATTTTTAATATCAGATCACAATTTTGAAGATGGACTAAGTAGCGGAATTTGTTTCAGAGCTCTCAATCATTAATTTATTTCAATTCTGATGTTTTGGGTTCAAATTTCAAATCATTATTTCAATTATTTGAATTTAATCTGACTAATGAATCAGAATCAGATTCATCAAACTTTATAAATTTCGAATAATGAAACTGCTCCTTAGTTTTGGATTCCGATTCGCCATTTTGAAGTTTTGCTAGGTTTGAATTTTGCGTAAGAATTAAGTTTAAGAACCTTGAATCCGGATATGAAAAATTTGCAGGATGGTTGCTTCTTAAAGTATTTTCAGAAAATTATTACCTTAATATATAAAATGCGTATGATTCTGGTAACCAGAATAAAAATTAAATTATATTATTTAAAGTTTAATATTCAGAACAGAATCAACAAATGAGAAAATTTTGGAAAAATTGTAGCAGAATACTAAAACTAGGATTTTTACGCCTAAAACCCCCCGTTCCTACGGCCATGTCAGTACATATAAGTTTTCGATGATAAATTTAACATGTTTCATTATAAATAAATAAATGATGACAATATCGTGAACTGCAAAGGCATTGCCAAACTCAGAGATTTGAACACTGGCACTCTTGAAAAACAATTTACATTGGATTCTTTTTTTAAACGATCTTATTTTACACAGTTTTATTTTAAACGACTTTTTTTAAACGATTTTCTCGAAATAAGCCAATTTTTGAACATGTCAAAAACAGGTTCTACACATTTCCGCTTTTTGTCCAAACCACTCTTGTGGGTGGTAGATGAATTCGGACGTTGCTTCCCGACGGAAACATGTGCTGGAATGGCCATTTAAAGACTCTGCGGAAGTTCCGGAACAACCGTGGTTTCAAACCCAAAACAAAGCAATCCAAAACAAATCTTTGAGCTTCCCGGTTTCACTCAAATCAATTCGGAATAGTCTACCTGGTTGGAAATGATCGATTTACAGTCCAAGTTGGCCACTTTACTCAAAATGAACGATGAATTTTGCTCGGTTGTTTCGAACTTTTTTACACGATTTCTTTTGTTGCACGAACACAAAAATGGTTAAAAAAAAGAATCCAGTGTATTATATTTTTTGTTTTATCAAATTAAACTTCATTGGCTACTAGATATGTGCTTTGAATGAATTCACTTAAATTCAAAATGGATATTTTTTTCCTGACCGAGAATATAAGTTTCAAATCGTGCTTTTATGATTTTATTCCAATTTCATGTTCTATTTCTGACATGATATGAAATTTATTTTGGAATATATTTCAGCACTGATTTATATGTCCGAAGAGTGGAATTCTTGTGTTTTTGAAATTTTAATTCGTATTAGTTTTCTAGTACTTCGAAGTTTTATTTCTAATTTGTAAACTATACTGCTTAAAATTAATTTCCCAGTTAATTTCTTATTAAGAATAAAGATCAATTTAATAATAACTTCCGAAAAAGTATCGTTTAAATAATTAATTAAGACTGACCCATAATTAAAAAATCCTTATATTCCACGCGGCACCCCTTAGTTTCATGTCATTTGGCAGAAGCACGAGCTGGCGCAAAAGACTTGAAATTTGTATGGAGATTTTCGGCAAAATGTATGAAAAGTTGACATACTTTCATTCTTTGTGTTCTAAAATACGTTTTAAGTATGCTAGAAAGCTAATGATTTCGGGAATTGAAGCTGTCTTTAGTATTTGAAAAATCTTGTGATGTGAGAACAATTTTGACGGTTTGTTAATTGAAAAATACGGATTTAAATTTTTTGTGGTCATGATCTTTAAAATTTCAAAATAAATATACCGTTGTGCGCAGCATCTAGCTTTTAACATCAGTTTATGTACTTAGACACTAAATGACAATGTTTTTGAGCATTTTCTAGTGATGTTAAGTAGGTTTTCAGAAGCATGTTTTTTGGATTATTTTTTTCGACTTTGAATAACGGAAAATAACGGAAAACTTGTAGTGGAGTTGTAGTGGAAAATTATCTGGGAATAACATTAAAACTACAAAACAAAGTTTCAAAAACAATAAATTTTGTATTTATCGGTTGAGAAGCAAGAGAGATATAGCGATTTCATTTTAAGCGAGGAGTGTTAAATTTACTCGCAAAGTCTGATTAGGGAGTTTTTTTAAAGGTGCGTCCATTAAAAGTAATGATAAAAAATTAAAGATTTCATTTTAAGTTCTTGAAGGTACAGAAAAAAACCATCATTTGGATGCACCAGAATAAAGATACAGGCCTCCAAACGTCCAATAGTGTCATTTTGACACTTAAGATCAAATTAAGGATAAGGTGTTTGGAATGGTTAAAACCATAAATTTTAAGTTATTTTCGACCTAAATTAGTCAATAATTGTTAGAATATATTAACAATTAATGAAAACGCGTTGTAACTGCGCTGAAGGTTTTAGTGGTGGAATATAATAAATCCTCATTAGCAATCATTTGCCAACTTCGTCAACAACAACTTCCTACATAGTATTTATCACTATCACACACTAGGATTCCCTATCCAGAAAATTACTGATTTCCCAATGAGTGAAATGAGATTGTCACTCATTATCTTCTGCCAACACTGCAGGGTAACTGCTATCCACAGTTTGAGTTGGCTTTGCTATTATTTTAATTGCGGAACCAAAACAAACTGTTTTGGTTGCGCCGAAGGATTAGCAAATTTGCTCTGCTGATTGGAATCCAGATTGCGTGCAACTGTTCCGAAATCGTTAGTCTCAAAAATAATCATACCATTAGTGAGTAGACAACTACAAATTTCAATGGATATCATCATCTCTGAATAACGTTTATTAACTGAAATCTATTATACAGATAAAAATTTTTGGTGAAACGAGCGAAATAAATATAACCTCAATTAAGAAGTGCATTACTTCAATAAAGGTTAAGTTTTAACTTCTCCATTTCGCAAATCAATTAAAAATAAACAAATTTTGTAGTAAAATTTTATATTACTGCTTCCTAAGCAAATTGTTCTTCATTAAAAATTTTAGCAAGAATTCTCATGAAAGGATTTTTGAAAGCCTAAAATACGATTTTAAATCTGTCGATAAGTGTTGATAAAATTTATTTTGTTATTTTTATCTTCTTGATTTTTGTTGAGTAATTTCTGGGTATTGGAATAAAATGTCCAGATTTGGCCAGATTTTTATATAAAATTGCCCAGAATTGTTAAGCCCGGATAACTGCTGAAAAAATTCTGGCAAATTTATTATAATCTTTTACTTAATTTATCAACTTGGATGATAAAAATCGTCATGGGATGAGTACGGTCAAGTGACTCCCTCATCCAAGTGAATTCAGTTGATATGTTTTTTTTGTCTGTTCAACCATTAGTTTTTGATGCTGCATCACATTTGGTATGTTTTTTTTTTTTTTGCGGAAATCCAATTTTTTGTTAAATTATCTTACTCTGAATCCCTTTAGCAAAGCAATTTTGAATCTAGTTATTGTTTTTTTTCTATAAATATTAGAATATCAATTTTTTATTGACATTGACATTAGAGATACCTTTCTCCTTTAAGGTTTCCCCAGTCGACCCTTTTTGTCTCTTGAGGCTACGAAGAAGCATGACACTTCCTAAGCACACATATTAACGCGCGGTTTAAATGATTCCCACGTCAGTAATCTCATATAACCATCCAGATTGGGCATTTTTTGCGAGACATTGGAAAATGACTTTCAAATTTTCGTGACTAAGCTGACTGTCAGACGGATATCAAAGTAGGCACTCGGTATGAGGAGCAAATGCTAAAAATGAGACCAAAATTAGAAAGCTTTTTCTAATGATATAAAAATTACCTAATTCAATATTGAATTTATTTTATGCTTTAGTAAGTGTCTTAAAAACCCCATTTAATATAAAACTATATCTGAAAAATACTTCATTTTTGAGTGTAATTGCCTTAAACATTTCCCATCTTACAACATTTCAGGAGCAGCGGCGGCAGCGCGGAGAATGACGAAGCTGAAAATAAAACGACAACCGACAGACGTCTATACGGCCTTTTGATGGCATAAGGATGAAAAGCAATGAAAGAGGTTTATTAGCTCGGCTCGACTCTTGATGAAGCCCCAGGACCGGAAGCATCCCGAGGGAAATTTATTGGAAGGATGCTTGAAATTTTAAATTATGATCCCGGTGTAGGCGAAATGACTCCTCCGAGAGCCGAGGAGGCAGAATGGCGAAAGGCGAGTGACAGCGAAATGGGGGTGCGGGAAGCTATCTCCTTCTGATCACGGCGACGAGCAAATTAGATTGGCTTAACACGCAATTTTTCTCATGACACAGAAAAAAAATGAATGATGAAACAGTTGCCTCCTCGCAGATAAGCCTATGATGCCGTTAAAAGCAATGGATGGTGGTACTAAAAGCGCCTTGCGAGTCGTGAGTAATAAGCCTGTTGACGTCATATTTTTTCTAAGTTAAGCTGGGAAGCATCAAAAGCGAGGTATTAAACGGAATACTCACGTTCATCTTCGGATTGAAAGTATCAACAATTATTTCAGTGTCTGGCTTCAATCGAGACACTTTTTCAAAAATAAAAAAAAAAATTTAAAATCATAAACACAAGAAAAAAACAGTTTTCTAAAGAAAAATGGATTTTCTTCACAGGGGGGGAACAAAAACTTCACTTTCGAAAATGATCTTCTCTGGACCTCAAAAGCAATTTTCTGTTAATGTACCTATTAAGAATTTATAAAGTTTACTGTATTATGCTAATGATAATGCTATGCTAATGCTAATGCTATGCTTATGCTATGCTAATGCTATGCTAATGCTATGCTAATGCTATGCTAATGCTATGCTAATGCTATGCTAATGCTATGCTAATGCTATGCTAATGCTATGCTAATGCTATGCTAATGCTATGCTAATGCTATGCTAATGCTATGCTAATGCTATGCTAATGCTATGCTAATGCTATGCTAATGCTATGCTAATGCTATGCTAATGCTATGCTAATGCTATGCTAATGCTATGCTAATGCTATGCTAACGCTATGCTAATGCTATGCTAATGCTATGCTAATGCTATGCTAATGCTATGCTAATGCTATGCTAATGCTATGCTAATGCTATGCTAATGCTATGCTAATGCTATGCTAATGCTATGCTAATGCTATGCTAATGCTATGCTTATGCTATGCTAATGCTATGCTTATGCTATGCTAATGCTATGCTAATGCTATGCTAATGCTATGCTAATGCTATGCTAACGCTATGCTAATGCTATGCTAATGCTATGCTAATGCTATGCTAATGCTATGCTAATGCTATGCTAATGCTATGCTAATGCTATGCTAATGCTATGCTAATGCTATGCTAATGCTATGCTAATGCTATGCTAATGCTATGCTAATGCTATGCTAATGCTATGCTAATGCTATGCTAATGCTATGCTAATGCTATGCTAATGCTATGCTAATGCTATGCTAATGCTATGCTAATGCTATGCTAATGCTATGCTAATGCTATGCTAATGCTATGCTAATGCTATGCTAATGCTATGCTAATGCTATGCTAATGCTATGCTAATGCTATGCTAATGCTATGCTAATGCTATGCTAATGCTATGCTAATGCTATGCTAATGCTATGCTAATGCTATGCTAATGCTATGCTAATGCTAGAATTTCAGTTTCTGCTGTGGGATTCAAAATAAGGCAATTTTAGTGAAAATCTTGGCCACCGATGCTCTAAAGTGAAAAGCCAGGAATACCTAGTAGAATTTTTAAAGTTGAAAAGTGTGAGAAGCACCAGCAAATATTTTTATGCTTCTGTCAAAACGGGTTCAAAACGAAACTTGCCCAATAAAATAAATACCACTAAGCCGAGAAACATCTGTAAGCCGTAATTACATTTTAGAGCAATTCGAACGACCCCCCATTCAACCAGGAAGTTACGTTTGAGTAATCGTCCTGAGAAATCCGGATAAACAAATCAGCTTATCTAGTTCATTATAGCAAATTGGTTCCACTTGCCAAGTCTCTCTTCGTGGTTTCATTACATCAAGCAAGCCGAAGACGTAATATGATTGGGGGAGTCCTGGGTACTGATAAAGAGCCAAAGCCATTGCCAATTCTCTTTCAGCTTCCGGGCTCTGGAAGTCTGGAGAATGTCGGTGAAGGTACCTAGAGCATCAATTGGTCGTCCGTCGCCTTCATCAACAATATACGTACAATCCCGGAAAAGCTAACGAAACGAAGCTGGCTGTCGATATTTTCTTCCCCTCATTCAGGCAGCCCATTCATCGGCTTCTTCAATTTCTTGCGTGTCGATGCTTGTCAGAAGAAATCTGTTTTCGCAAATCAGTGAATCGGCGAGGCACGGCGCGCGTTCTTGGCTTGGCTCGGTTGATGGTCCATCACACCGGAAGCTGCGCGTCGTTCGTTGATCAAATAATAAGCTTACTCTGGCGGAACCCACGTTGGCCACAAGGATATCCTCTTACTCAGCTCCAGTAAATCCGCCCAGTACATCATTAGCAATTTGGTTTCTGGCGAAAGTGGAAGCAGGCAGGGCTGTAGAACGTAAGCTTTCCTCTGCTTCTAATAATCAAAACATTTGCAGGAGAAGTGCTTTCTGGATTTTGTCTCCCTGTCTTTAAGTTGAGTATCTGATTGGGGGTTGGATTCGAAGAATATGCTGAACACTTAATTTTTAAAACCTGATAGATAAAAACAGTGATGGAAATAGCTCCTTTTGAATTCCATAGGTATTGTTGTCAGAATCACTGAAATACTTTTTAAGCTTCAAAATAGCATTTTTTGTTTGCCATAAACTCGGAACAGAACGGAATAAACAAAACGAAATCCATCAAATTAGGGTTAGTTACTTTGGACCCTTTAAGCGGTGGTTTAAAAAATCCAAGTTTTTCACATAAATAACGGAAATTTTGAGGTTTTCATAAAATTCATTCATAGTCCAATATCTAATTTGCAAGCTTCAATGAGAATTTTGAACTTAAGTTTCGCCATGATTGATGAATTTACAAAGATAATAATGATCCAGATTTACATCTTTGATCCTATTGTTCCTGTTCTGAAACTGGACTGGTGCGCTTTATTAGACCAAGTACTAAAAAAGCTTCATTGTTTTTTTTTTATTTTCTTAAAATTATATTAATAAAATAAGAAATTTAGGAAGAAAGGTGATCATAAAGTGACGCTATTTCTAAACGATTCAAATATGAAAATTTTTGTTTTGTTTATCTCTTAAATTTTTATTCCCAGTCAACACTTTCAGCAGCACAATTTGTAAAGCTTGTAAGTGTTTACTTGTAGTTCAGTTAATGAAAGGTGACAAAAAATATAAGAATTTCGTATAAAGGATAATAGAGTTATTTGGTCCCTTTTTGTATTTTAATCATATATTTTTGGAAAAAAAATCTGTAAATAGCCATCTTTTGCATTTTTCGAAAGCGTGTAGTTTTATTTTTATATGCTCCAAAAGTAAGATCGATACATGAACCCGTAGATGAAATAGGAAGATTTCCTGGGATTAAAACAATTGTAATATTTTGAAAGTTAAATCAGACTTGATTCTTCATTAAAGGAGTCCTGATCCTTTCATCAGGGTGCCCTAAGCTTTAGTAAAAATAATGCACAATCTGAAGATAAAAGTTCCATTGACTTTTTTGGCCATATAAGTTTCTGTTTCACAGCATATAAGTGTCATATAAAAATAATTCTGAAAGTTTGTCTACTACCCATTTTTTTGCATACTTTAGGGCAAAGTTTTTTATATTTAAATATATGCACTTTTATAGTTCTGTTTATCAGGAAATTAATGGATTAATATTGGTCATTGGATAAATATTAATGATTTCGTGCTAAGCAATAATAAACATCCATTCAGACCAGAAAATATCTTTTTGGACTCGAGAGATCAAGTTAATCCATAACATACACTTTGAAAAACTTATTCTATAAAAAAATTAGAGTAAACTTTTGCTTTTAAAATTTACCATTAAGAAGTTCACGTTAGACTATTCTATTGACATATTGTCAAGGCCGGATTAAGGGGGGGGCAAAAGGGGCAATTGCCCCGGGCCCCCCGGCTCAAGGGGGCCCCCCGAGGGAAAAAAAAAATTTAACATTACTTTAATCATACTGCTACAAATCCATGAAAAGAAATCAAAACTAGAAAATCGGATTGAAAACTTGAAATATAAAAACTAAAGGGCCCTCGTGAAATAATATCAAGATTAGTTTTTCTCTAAAAAAAAGTTAAGGGGGCCTTCTAGAGCAAGCAGTGAAGGAGCTCTCCCACATTTTGCGAGCTGAGAATATCAAAATCTTCTGGACAAAACCGAATTCGAATAAAAAATAAAGAAAAATATGAGGCAACACATATCACTTACGATATTCTGTACAGAACAGGTAAAAAATCCTCATTTTGGGTTTCTTTATTGCATTTCCATCCCAATTTCTGTCTTAGACTTGAAATTTGTATTGGAACATTTTCAACTGATTTAACCAAAATTTCAACATCTACTGAAGTGAATATCCTGAATTCAGCATATCATTTTCCAAATGATCATTCTCAAATTATCATAAATATGATCCGATAATTGAGTTGCTAGTATCATTGAGTGATTTTCTTAATATGAATATTTCTATGATCTTAATCTTATCTTTTTCCAGATTCAATTCATTGGAATTTGCAAGTCTTGTGTTGTTTCTCCAGTTACTGAAGTTTAGTTTAATAACTTAATGAATTTTGAAAATTCAGGATCATTGTTAAAGGTAATAAATTCATTTGGATTCCTAATCTGATATTTTTCAATGATAAGAGATTCTGTGTTTAATCTCATTTCTTTTTTTTCCACCGACCATTTTTGCACTAATACCCCTTTGGCTTTGAGGGCATCGAATGAAACTTTCGTGACATTTAGAATAACAATTTGATAAAAAAAAATTTACCTGATGAGTTTCATATTCAAAAACATCTCACGAAAAGATTTTTTTGTGTTTCAAAGACATAGAATTGAAATTCACAGTTGGTGCAATTTCTGCTTTTGCTCTGATTGTTACTTTATATCTATCTTTTTTTTAAATTTATTTCATATGTTGTTTCTCAAAACTTGATTTGAAATTATGATTCAGATTTGAGATACTGAATTTTGGTTCTGAATATAACGTGATTTAAAGTTTTGAATTCTTAAACTCTTATATCTGTATCTCTATGGAATGTGGATTTAATTATTTTGTTTATTTTTTTACATTTTGATTTGTATGTTTCAAAACTTCATGATGCTTCCTAATTGTCACTAGATAAATATTTCTCGATTAAGCACAAACCAAACGATCAATGATGATATGAAAATCATTTAAAATTCGATCATTTTTTAAATTAGAGAAATTTAGTTGGTGATAAGGGTTTTAAAAAAGATGAAAATTCAATTTAGCATTTTGCAGCTTAAACCAGAGTTTTCATTTCTAAGAGATTTCTAAACTCTTCCGCAATGTTTGCACGTGATTGATTAACAATTTTTATTTGAAGATACCAGAAACTATTTTCTACGCAGACAACATGACTATTTCAAGATAGTATACTAAACTCATCTCCAATTTTTTTACACGTTTAAAAGGTTTTGTATTTTCTGGGACAGCATTTGAAAAAAAAAATCGAACTATAGGGGCCCCCCAAGGAATATTTAAAGAAGGTAGTGTCGAGGCAGCCCTGCTTTAGTATTAGTACACACTGCAACGTCACAATCACAAAAAATCCGTTAAATTACTAGGAAATTTGCCTTTTTCGTTGATAATTTGAAGAATTTGCTGGAAATGTTCCACTTTTAATATATATATTCTAGAAAGATTCTTGCTCTTCAAGATTGGTTAAAAAAAAGTTGGATTTTCGAGTAATTTTTGTATGAAATAGACCATCGAAGTTCGAAAAAATGGTGGATTTTCCCTACTCAAATTTGCAAAACTTTAAAATGAGTTCAAAGTCTTCCTTGATAATGATCAAGTCAGTGCAGTTTAAGATCCTTATTACAAAAAAGTTATCAAAAAACAAACTTTTATATGAAACCACAATTATATATTCGCATTTTAGTAAATTGAGATAACAATAATAAATTGATGTTCATTGTTCAACATAAGAATTGAATATGGTGAATCGATTGGATAAAAATCATGACAATCAGTTGAACACTCAATAACTACCAGCTAGACCTTTTAAAAGTAGATTTTATCTTCGTTTTTGAACGTTTTAGCTTCAAGATGACATTGCGTTCATTATTAAAATGAGAAAAAAACATAATGCAATCTTCAAAGGACCAGAAAATTTCTTAACATAGTGAAATAGAGGTCTTACAACACAATCAAAATGAAATTGAAATTCATTTTCGTTCTAAAACATGTTTTTCTTTGAAATTTCTGCCATTCGCATATAAATTTTCGATACATTCGTTTTTGAGACTTCACAAAAAAAAAACCAATATGGCTCTCGACACTACCTTATTTCGATATTCCTTGGGGGCCCCCTGAGAAAAATTGCCCCGGGCCCCCCGATGGCTTAATCCGGCCCTGCATATTGTTATACATATATCCATTATATTTTCTTCTTTTTAAAGTGATAAAAAGATCTCCAGGTCATATTTTACTAGATTTCTTCAAACAAAGGGCAACAACTAAATATAATACATTTTTGAAGGTAACAGGTTTGTTGCTTTGTTTTATTTGTCAATCTTTAAAGAATATTTGATTCATGTAAGACATGTCAGTTTTGAGATTGATGTTGTTGAGGAATCCAGTACCTATCATCAGGAATGAAGTAGCCTCATAAGTGTGTCCCGAAATTGCATAATGTCTGGGAATCTGGGTGCTCAACTTTCAAATGATAATTTTGGGTGAGAAGAACAACGCGATCTTTGAAAAAGTATACTTTTCAAAGAGTCAATTTGAAAAATAGGCAGGGTCCTGAAATTGCCACAAAGTGTTTTTTTTTTTTATTTTTGAAATTTTGTTCGAATCAAAAACTACACGTAGAAAATAAAAATTGAACCAAATTTGTAACAAAACTTAAAATTAGCGAGCTATTTTCAAGAAAAAATTAATTAGTTCAAAAGTACTTACAAAAAAGACTTTGTTGATTGGAGGAAATCATCTGAAGGCCATATGCCAAATATGAGCTTATTCTGACAACGGGAAGGGGTTGCACTGAATTTCAAGTGTGAAAGGAATTCTGAGACATTGTGTTCTAAAGAAGCATTCTTATGTTATTGATTGCTTGTTAATGTATTTTTGCTACAAATTGTCGACAATTTGCGGCCTTTGCGACTATTTTGGTATAATCATAATCGTGATGTGGTTCTCAGATGAATCGTTTGTCTTGATTTTAATTTAAATAAAATTTATGCAATTTTGGGACACCCAAATTTTATTTATTTATTATTTCACCTTCGACTTTGTCGCACAGATGTGTACTGATTAACTAGTGCTTATTCTAAAAGAACACTTACTTAAATTAAAGTCAAAAAGGTGGTAAACGTTATTAAAATGCCAACAAGATTTTTTCAGAGGGTTATTAAAGCCATTTTGTGTACGATGACAGGATCGTTCTAACGCACAGTAGTCCAATTCTCAAAAAAGCTGGCAAAAAGTCTGTTTTCAACAATTTTTGCTCTGAAACCTTTCAAAATTGTTCAATAATAATAATTTCACAAAAAATAACATATTATTTTCATATTTTCTTTTAAATCTCTTTTTTTATTGTAAGAAAAACCAAAAATTAATTTATTTTAACATCTCAGTAGTTCTTGTATTAAAATTTTCCAACAGATTGCTGCAAAATCTATCACATTCTAGAAAGGTTAATTGAATTTAAAATTATCTCAAAATTACTATACATATGAAATTAAATCAATACAATTGACCTGACAACGCTCTAGTACCGATCACTTTTTTTATTTTTCATTAATTAACGAGTCAATATTGAAATTTTATGATAGATGAGAATTGTACAACAATTTCGCCACTACTGATCAAAATTTTTAAATTAAGGTTTGTAGGTTTTTTTTATAAAATGATAATTCATTATATCAATGGTTGTTTTAACACAAAACACTTAATTTACATTTTAAACGAGAAATACGAAGTTTTTGCTTCATATTTTCTAAATTTTCCAATTTAACATTTAATATTTATTTTTAAATTTATTTCATATTTCATATTTTTAAAATAATACCCTAAAAGTTTATAAAAATTTTTGAAGTTTCAATTGGTTCTCATGAATATTGAACAGCATAAAAGGTTCTATGATTTGAACAATAATCAGAAGAATATTTGAGAAATCGTAATTTAATTATGTTTTGAGAGTTTTCCTAATAGTAAAAATGTCACAGAAATTCATACTGATAGTGCTTCAAAATATGAAAAGGTATGTCTTATGAATAGATTGTTGAGAAAAATCAACCTAGAGATCCAATTAAATATCAATTTAGTTCGTGATCCGGGAGGTTATTGGCTTAGAAGTTAAATTTGATGAAAAAAGTGGTTCAACTCTTTGACGTCGTTCTCCAAAAATGGCGAAAAAGGCCACTCAATTTGCCATATTTTGTAGCCCAGAAATGTGGGAATCTACCCAACGTAAAATTAGAGTGAAGTTATGTGGAGTTTTTTTTTAAATCAAGTTGAAGTTATAAAATTCAAAATATTTATCGTTTTTTGCAACTAAAATCCATATAAAAAATTTCAACTTTATTCCAAATCGCAAATTTTTATTATATAAAGCGTAAAATATGAATGACAAAAATATAAAAATAATTGCAAAGCAATATATATATTCGCGATTTGATTATCTATTCGTTTTTTAATGTAAGCAAATCATTCGAATGTTTCAAAAAATATTCAATGTTTTCTTAGCACTTTTTTTTAAACTCCGAAACGGGTAAACTTTAGACTATCATTTTCATGGTTTCATTTAGCTTAAAAATGCCGGAACACGATGAAATATTTGAATAGATAATTATGAGCGCTTCAAAAATCGACTTTCTGCCAGCTTTTCTGGGTTTTGGACCACTGTTCAACGTAGCGTTCGAGATGCGTAACGTAAAAGCATTCCGGGACTCACTCGATGCGGTTAGCATGGACGCCATGATAAGGGGCCCAGAGTTGAAAACATTATTCTAACACAGTCCGGACAAGAGAGCGTTTTCAAACATTAGATATCCATAAAATCTTTAGTATTACGACGTATAAATCCTAGTGTAGCAAACGCCTTTGCTGCGATTGCTCCAATGTGTGTTGTGAACTTCAGCTTAGAGTCAAAAACGACTTCTAAATCCTTTATCTCGCTCTTCCGTTGAAGCGTTGTTTGATCCATTCTATAGTCGAATAAGATTGGATTGCGTGCTGTAGAAAATGATACAGTTTTGCATTTCTCTGCATTTGCTTGCATTCCGTTTGTGTTGCACCATTTCAACAAAGTGTCGATATCATTTTGCAGTACATTAGAGTCTAACGGACAAATTATCGTTCTGAAAATTTTCGTCAGCGTAAAGCAATTTCGATGGGTGTATTAGAGAGCATTACAAACAATAAGGGGCCGAGATGACTTCCATGTGGCACACCTGAGGACATTGGAAAGCTTCGGACTCAACGGTGCCTAATTAACGTAAGCTGTTCTGTTCACTAAGTACGAACTTATCATTTTTGTGAGCCAACTAGGAAGACCCATCCTTTTCAGTTTCTCCACTAACAGTTCATGTGATATTCTATCGTACGCTTTTGTGTAATCGATATAGACTGCATCAACCTGTTGTCGTTTCTCTATTTAATTTATCAACGTTGAAGAATAACACATCAGATTACTCAAAGTTGTTCGTTTTTTTTTACAAAACCGTGCTGATCAGGTGACAAAACATGTTGAAAAATTTGATAGATTCTCTCGTGGATCAAACTTTTCATTAATTTTGGAATACAACTCAGTATAGATATACATACATATGTACCTCTGAAGTTCTCGACATTTTGAAGGTTTCCTGGTGCGTGTATCGATGTGACGCAAGCTGATCTCCATAGAGACGAAAACTTACTTTCATTCAACGAGCGATTAAAAAGCAAGCTGATAGGCAAGGCAAGTGAAATTGCACAGTTCTTCAACAGCGAAGGCGGAATATCATTTGGACCTGCTCTTTTGGATGCATCGATGGAACGTTATTTCATGTAGACCTCGTTTTTCGAGATATTCATCATTGGCATGAATATCTCATAACCAGGCCAACTTTTCAAATATTCATGGTCTATAGGAGGAGAATAAGTTCCAATAGCTTTTTAGAAAAAAATTAGCAAACAAGTTAGCAGATTCTCGGGGAGACTTTGCGAAACTTCAATCCAACTGAAACTGTTTGGGAACCCCAATCAATTTCTTACGATCTTTCATAAATTTACAGAAATTTTTTGGATCAATTTTAACCTGTTCTTCAATTCTGTTGATATAACTCCTGAAGCACTGGCTGTTCATGGCGTTGTACTCAGCTTCTAAGTCGCGATGAATTTCTTTTCTGGTGTCATCATCCTCAATCTCATTCTCCATTAAAGGTTCAAAATGATGTTCTTATAATCAATACTGATGTTATGAAATCGCTTGTTACCTCTTTGTACCTGAAAATAATCACATTTTCGTAGGTGATGTAAAGAATTAGCTCGGCTAAAATCCCAAGTCGATGGGTGGGGAAAGAGAAACAAGAGAGATCAATAGTAGGAAAGATCACATGCGGGATATACATGGTGTTTCGATAGAAGGTCCAGCTGTCAATCGGCAGAATTCGATTGTTCGTGTTCGCCGGTTTCATCATGTTCACCGTGGTAAAATTGGCTAACACGCCGTTGTACTGAAGCGGAGATTGTAGGTTCAAGTCCTGCCGGTGAGCCGTTGTATCTTTTTCGAAAAATTCATGATGTTTACGGTTTATGTTCTTTCGTTCTTTGATACCTCACGTTTCTCTAATTCTTTCCATCACCTACGAAAATGTGATTATATTCTTATAAAAACTCACACCTTGATTCATAGGATCATCTACTGATGATGATGTCAGCATTGATATGGAGATGGTTTTCATATGGTCAGATAAATGGCTAATTAGTTTTATATCGGTTTTATGAGAGCCAATATATAGCTAAAATTTAAAAAAAATTCTCTCGCAAGCCAACCAATTACACACGTACCTAGAGTTCCTCATTTCTAAATTCGGTTGTACGCCATTTTACCGAAAACCATTGCCCAGAATGAAAAATCACCAGAATTTCAATCACCAGAAATCCACTTCCCCAGATATTTATTTTCCCAGTTTGCACTTTTTACCAGAATGAACCCTTTCACAGAAAAAAATTTACCAGAATGAACCATTTCCCAGAAAATTTTTCGCCAGAGTTGCCATTTCCCAGAAAATTTAATATATTTATCCAACCTGAAATTCAAAAAAATCAAATAGATTTTTTCTACAAAAATTGGGTTCCCATTATACTATTCTTTTGCGGCAAAGCCGCAATAAACGAGAATGAAGGGGCCGAGGCGGCACAAAGCCCTAATACATTGGTCTAGGTCTGCCGGGGCTTCCTAGGTCTGCGTGAAAGCTAGGGGTGATCCCTCAGCCCCGTCCGCCACGCGACAGCGTGAAGGACAAAACGTCTTTCAAGTTCGAACGCACAGCGTGAGGAGTCGGATCCCAAAACGATTTTTAAAGGACCATGGTTAGCATTTAATCAATTAAAGCACCCAAACCATAAACAAAGCACAATATTGGTTCTAAAATAAACTATGTTGGAAAATTTCAAACATATAGTTTCATTTAAAAAATCGTTTTGAAAAAATTAATTTCGAATCTTATGAAATTTACATTTCGCTGAACTTTAAAATGTTGTTTATTACTGAAAATTGTATGAAATCCCCAAAATATTGGTATTGGGAGAAAGGGCTAAACTAGTCCAATTCGATTTTTGATTTCTGATGCCATAATGAAATCCAAGAAATTATATTAAATGAAACCCCCTGACTGACGCCATCCAGAATGGTAACTTCCAATGGTTTTTAAATTGTTTTACCGTGACTTTGGGTTATTCCGTGCAGAACATTATCCCGTGCATTTTCTGAAGAAAATGTTTTTTTCTATGCGAAAAATTATTTATATCCAACATAATTTTATCCTATCGTGTAGACATTGAACTTCCGCACAATGCTGTCAAATACCTACAGTATTTTATGTTTTACACAGCCCAAGGAAAAATAAAAACGGCAGCATTCTTCGGTTAAATCGTCACTTTCTGGTGTTGCAAAGCATAAATGCAAAGTTGAGTCCGCAATACTTTGCTTACTATATTTTTCTTCGGGGTCATTCACTAATTACGAAGATATTTATTAAGGAGGGGCTGGGGTGTAACCAGATTTATTACCAGGTTTATTATAGCTTGAAAGTCATCGCATTTATTTAATCAATACAAACTGTTGATAAATAACAAAGTTCAGAGTGCACGGAATTAGGTGCAAAAGTGCACGGAGTTAAAAACATGCAAGAGAGAGTGCACGGAATTATGTGCACGAAACACATTTTTCAGATGCATTTTTTCCAAACTTTTGTGGTGTATTTCATCAACTACGATATTTTTTCCTTAAAGTACATAAAAAATCCTAACTAATGGTGGGTTTGTGACCTTTTGAAACATTCATTTGATTTTTTTACTCAGTCTTGAAAAACAAAAATCGCTTAGGTGCACGGAAATACCCGCAGTCACTGTAAATGGTCGAAAATCTCATTGAGATTTTTACAGCATTTTCAAGACCAGCAGAAGCCGACAACTTGGATTTCAAGATAGCATCAGAAAGTGAAATTTGACATCTTCTAGTTCAGCTCTTTCAACTTATATCTATATTGTGGGGGTGCAAGCGAATATCAATAATATGCAGGTTTGAAATGGAAAGCCGAAACCGCCATCTTGGATTTTAAGAAAGCGTCAGAATACCAACTTCGACTTCTTCTTGCTTAGGCTTTTCACCAAAGCTTTACACAGGTTTGAAAAAAAAAATAGATTTTAAAATTATGTCAGATAGCGAAATCGGACTTGTACTCGTTGAGTTCTTTCAACCAATACCCATATTCCGGGGGTTTCAGGCGATTTTCAGTCATTTACAGCATTTTCAACTTCTACTTGTTTAGCCCTTCCACCCAATACCCAAAATGAAAATACTTCATGGATTTTTAAGTCATTTAAAACATTGAAAAGAAAAACAACAATATTTTTCTTCTTCTTGTTGAGCCCTTTCACTCAATACTCGTATCTATTGTAGAGATATTCATACAGCTACCGGAATTTGAAGTGTTTCAAAGATATTTATATATGTTTTACTAAACTCAATAACAATACACATAACTTATCCAAAATGTGTAAAAATCGGATTTCCAATTCAAATATGTTCAACCTAGCCTGAGCGTGTCCTGTTTTGACAATTTGATCGAGAACTGTCACCTTATTTTATAACGGTTTTAAAAGCAAGCACTCTGTGCCTTCATAAAACTTACATTAGAAAGTTTGGAACAAACTTCTCAGTATTTGTTTGGTTGGAGTTTTAATAGAGCATTCAGAAATCTTTCTAAACAACTTGAACAGTATTTTTAGCGAAAACTGTAAAAGCATTTTCAGAACTACTTGAAAAGAAATGGATGAATCAAGCATCTGAGCATTTTTCATGATCATGATAAAACAGTTATTAAACCCAGCAAACATTTTTGTAGGAATATTTCTCAACAACGTTGTTATACCTATACGATTTGGACGATATTCGACACCTTATTTAAACATACTGAAAGAATGCAAGAAAGCACAAGTTTTTTCTCTCAACGCATGAGAACCGTTGCCAGCAACAATATTTGCTGCCTCTGCCATTGGGCAATCCTGGCAAATACACCATCTGTTTTTTTTTTGCAATCTGGTTGCACTGATGGTCGCAGAGAGAACAACAAAGCTGTACTCTTACTTGACCCACGCGGGAGAAGCAAAGGAACGAAAACGTCTTCAAAATCTGCAAACATGGCGACCTTTTTATCATATCCGATTTAAACCATTTAATCCGACTTGGATTGACGATTTCTACGACCTTTTACTTGCGTTAGTCTGAATTACGATTCGCAGTAACGTTTTTAATGACTTGAGTTATCATTTTAATGTGATTTTATGTTTGCTGGAAAGGCATATTAGGTTTGCGGCATTTAAATGTCATAATAAAACTTTCAAATGCTAGTTGGCTTAATCTGTGTTACTTGGATATGGACTTGGCTGTCTATAAGATATTAAAGCTCAAAGACTGCTCTACAAAATATGGCGGTTTGGAAGTTTTCAAGCGCCTTCTAGCTGAGTCCTGGGATAAAATACTACAAAAATCACCTCAAGTGTTTTAAAATATGTGTCTTGAGCTTCTGAAGCTAGTGGTAAAGTTCGAGAACAAAAAAATTGCTTTGGATTTTTAAAATTTGATGTGCAATTACTTAAAATCTTCTGTATTCTCAGAAGGATTATTATTACGATATTATCATAAATTAATTGTTATTGTGCAATATCCTTTGAGCTCCTGAACTTACTTCGTTCTGTTTTATCTTGGACGGTTGGTGTGTCTTAAGTTTTCCCGTTATAAACACCAATGCATGGGTTTTCATGGCTGACAGACCACCCAGAGAGAGTTAGCCCAAATCGAAGTCCCATCAACCTTGAAAAATATTTATGGGATGTCACTTCCCACGTTTTCAGTCACGCACAAAATATGGGTCCACCAGGTAAGTTCGAGTGGGCAAGTAAATTGATAACTGAATTAAATCAACTAGATCTACCCTTGCCAATGGTTTGGCCATTACGGAAAACGGAAAGGAAGGTACCTTAGTCTTCTACCGGTTCACTGGTTCTTTCGAAAAAATCTCCCAAAGATCATTTCCAATAAAAGACCTTCGTCGTCCTCAAGATCTTGCCAGAAATTCCTACTCTCAGTCCCGTCTCTGTTACAATTTATGTCTATAAAAAGACATACCTTATGAATCTTTCCCTCCTTCGAAACCCAAAAAAAAAACTCGTCCAGGTAATGTCTTTGTTGTTGATGTTCGATTTTCCCCGGGCGCTCCTCCCTTCATTCATTCACTTCTCGTAGCTACAGCTGTTACTCGTTTCACGGCTCACTGACTTTCCCATTGGGTGGTGACATTTTTGGGGAGAAAATCGATGAGCCGTTTTATTTACGAGGACCTGAATGGGCAAATATTTGGCTGACGATGATGGTGAGGTGGTTCGGCAGTGTATTTGTTTCGAATTGGTTTCGATGATTATTTCTGGGAAATTTGTTATCTGAGGAACCTTGAAAAATCATTGAGACTCTCATTCTTTATTTGAACAAAAATGACACGAGTGATTTAAGCTATTTTTTAAAGCTGCTGAGAGAAAATCCAATTTTTCTTTTTTGTGAATTCAACTAGTTCTCGGAAACATTTTTACCAATCTTTCCAAGAAAGCTCAAGAGACATAATAAAACCAATCGATAATACCAGTCGGAAAATCAGATTGAACAAGCACTATCCGGTCGATCCGGGTGGCCTGTCACAGGCTTTTCCCAATTTGCTTTGCACTTTTTAATTGGTTTTCCTCTCCATTCTTGCCGGGGCCGCAAAAAAGAACAGAAAAAACACCCAATCATTTTCTCCCAGCTTGAAAGCAGAAATTTGTTTCCGGTTCCATCAATAGACGAGCACATTCACAAGGGAACAAAATACTGCTCATCAAAAATCCATCCCCATTTTGGTGTTGTTCATCCGCCACATTTTCCGGAACTATTGACCACGAACGAAGGATGGCCGCCATCGCCAAGAGACTTGATCAATAATGAAAATCTTTATTATAGGAGCAAGATACCCACCTCAAAGTCTAGCATCCCCCGATAGACCAGCAGCAACGCGGCAAAGAATGCAATAAACGTGACCAAATTCCGGGGATCGCTGATGGAAGTGACCAGTGGAATCGAGCCCATCTGCCAATCGTGGCTCAGAGTCGAGGGACACAGCAGCAGCCACCAGTTGAAGGCGGCCAGGTAGCAGAAGGTGAGCAATCTGGAAGAAAAAACGGAGAAAATAAAATCGTGTCAAATGTTTCCGGTAAACAAGGATGTAAATTTTGATAAGATATTAATTTAAGATCTTAATGAAAAGTTATCAATATGTAAGAGAGATCCCAGCAAACATTGAGAAGGGTATATGGCAGGAACAACAAAATTATTCAAACAAATATACCAAATGAAAAGATTGTATTAAATTTACCGAAATAGCATGTAGCTACAAAAGTGGAGGCGATATATCTACAATCACAAAATTTTAATGATTCGATTTCCCCGAAAAAAGCAAAATATACGATTTTAAGTAATTTGAGTAAAACGAAAAAAAAAATTCCCCGACCGAGATTTGAACTCCAGTCCTCCGAGTTGGCTGTCCGGTACCTTACCACGATGCCAACTCATCAGTTGATATGATTCGCCCTATAGCTTTATATGTAATATTTTCTGTTCCCGAACCGGTCAAAGGAAGAAAGAAGGAAGGATCTTCCATTTATCGTAAATCAGTTCACTCAAATCGTAAATGTCGAATTAGCAAATTCTCAACTATTTGGAGACATATTTACGAATTGACTAAACTGCTATCCGATTCAACTTTTTTGGGCAAAGCTTGTCGTAAATGAATGAAAGAAAATCACTCAATACCAACTTGTTTACGATGGTTATTGAAAATGTCTTAATATTCGATTTGGATTATCATTTCTATTACGATTTCATGTTAGCTGGGGAGATTTAAGTGGATCAAACTTGAGGTTTGAAAAAAAAAACACTTTTTTAGTTTAAATATTAGTTCTTTGGGATTAAAAAAAAACTTTGTAACTTACCTAACATATAAATTCGGATGGAACGCCGTGGGGTTGTCTTGGTGGGAAAATCGGGGCAGCGATCCTTGCAGAAGTGCCAACCGAACAGCCAGAAGAACGCCCATCGAGAGCAGCACCCGCGAGACCCGGCGTCCGAATTGGTGAGTTTCTTCGCTCCACCTTACATCCAGGATGGTCTTTTTAAGGGAGCCCCAGTTCCGGTACACATCGTAGGCCACATTCAGCAGGAACACCGTGATGCCGGTTTCTTTGGCCAGCATGCTTAGACCCCCGAGCACGATACTTAGCCATACCGAGTTGCTGTCAGGCTCCGGACCGCGGCTGCAAAACGAAAATTGGACAGAAACAGATGAAATTGAGTTAAGGCTGGATTCGAAAAGGGGTAATCTTATCGGTGCGTGTTTGATTTTTTTTTCACGAGGAAATAGTTCACTCAGGTTAAGAAAGGGTTGGAAAACAATTGAATGAAAGGAATATTTTAGAAAACATTGTCTTCGAGGCCGAATGTAGGTAAAGAGGATTAAAAAGTATGAAACTGTAAGAAGATACATCTGGAGGTAGGTATCACGGAGAAAATAGACGACAGTTGTTCCAATTCATCAAAGTGTAAATAGTTGATTCTTTCGCATTCAATTATGAATAAAAAAAAAACAACTATATACTGCTGATTGACTTTATGTAATAAACTATAAATATTATTGATTCAATCATAATCGTATGATTGTTTCAACTATAAATTTGATAGATTCAACTTCTATTGTGAAATTATACAATAGAAGTTGAATCTATCAGGCATTCAACCAAAAATGTAAAAATTCATCTACAAACTAATGATTTACCTTCTGTAATCAATCATAAATATAAAAGATTCAACTATAACGGTATAGTTGACTCAACTATAAATGTGATAAATTCAACTACAAACCACTGATTTACTTCCTGCTATCAACTATGTATAAATATAATAGATTCAACTTTTAAAGTATAATTGTTTTAACTGTAAATGTGATAGATTGTACTTCAAATGTATGATTGATTTTACGCATTTAACTTATAATATAATAGATTCAACTTCAAAATACTGATATTATAGATTAAACTTCAATTGTTTGATTTTTCTACGCATTTAAATATAAATATAATGGATTCAACCAGTGGATAATGATTTCATCTTTAGGTCCTTTGCTGTCTATCCCCACCGTGTGCAACATATTTTTGTTGTTCTGTCTATTCCTGCTGCTTAAATCAGTGCAGCTCCTGGCACGGAAGCAGCAGAACGGAATAAACAATTTGTTGGACAAGGCCAGCAACAGCAGACATGTAAAGGTAAGCAAAAGCTTCCATAGCACCGGGGTTAACAGTGTTATTAAAAGTGATTTCCGAATTTCAGGATCATGCCGGAGACAAAAAAAAACAATCAAGCCGAACCGAAACGATGGTCATCTTCAAGCTGCAGACATGATCACTAACAAAATATTCGCATTGCTTGATAGATGTGGCTTCCAAAACAACTAAAAATGTGGGAAAGTATAAATTATGAAGATTAAGAATCTAAAATACTGATAGTTGGCTTCATGATATTAATCATAAAAATATAATTGAATCTATCATATCTACAGTTATACCATAAGGGTATGGTTGAATCAACAACATCTAAAGTTGGTTAAATGAAATCAATCAAAAAAATATATTTGAATCTATCATAACTATAGTTATGTATTTCAACTTTACCCTTATATTTGGATCTACAATATTTATAGTTGGCCTCTTAAAAACAATCATAAAAATATTGTTGAATATATCACATCTATAGTTAAATGAACTATACCCTTATAGTTAAATGTACTATACTTATAGCTGCGTGCAGAAGATGAATTATAAGATAATAGTTGAATCTATTTTTTTTATGCATAAAATCAATCATACACATAGATATAGCTGAATGTATTACATGTATTATTGAATGCACAAAAACAAACTTTTTTT
The DNA here is from genome assembly GCF_029784155.1 of Uranotaenia lowii. Taxonomy (NCBI): domain Eukaryota; kingdom Metazoa; phylum Arthropoda; class Insecta; order Diptera; family Culicidae; genus Uranotaenia; species Uranotaenia lowii. Next base: position 324,086,421 of record NC_073692.1, read on the forward strand.
GTTTCGATTTTAGTTCTGCTACCATGTTTATGACATTCGCGCCTTCATATCAACGTTGCAATAGACGGACAGTAACTGAAAAACTTATCAAAAACAAACATTCTGATTGTATAATGGGATAGCGCCTCTCGCAACTGCTTCGCCTGGCTGGTATGCAATCTCGATCAGCGCTCCAATCAGCTATGCACACCGAGTCGCATCATTCAGAATCATCGGTTTAGCAAACATCGCATATCGGAGATGAGTGAGATACAAACTGATCCATTCTGAATGTAGCTCTTTCAGTACCTGCCTGAATTAAATGAAATTCAAAATTATTTTTCAAAGGACGAGAAAAATCAAACAGTTGTGCGGGACACCATAAATTCTCAGTAGTTTTAACGTGACGGACGACAGTTTAAAGAGAACTTGTAAAAATTGAAAAACCCGGCTAAAGTTAACATCTTTTCCTCACAAACACAACTACAATTTGATTTTGATCATACTGATGTTGAAAAACGTTATAACAACAAATAAATTTATTAATTTGCTATATATCAAATCAAACAAAATACGCTAATGATCGGCTTCATGTATCACTCACTCACTGCCTGATCCATTCACTCCTGATCGAAGACCAACAAGATTCGCCATATGCATTGCGCATTGGTGAGATTCCAATTTGATGATGGTGCTGCACTGTTTTGACAGCAAGCATCGTGCGAGGTGATCTGTATTTTAGCGATGAATTGAACGATCGATGATCGGGTAGGCCCAGTAGCCATCAATAACGAAACCCGACCGCTGTACGTTCAGGTGCGAAGTGCAATCAGAAACATTCATTGAAAATGAACGATTTTCGGAACACTGAACTTATCCGATTCAACTGTGTTTGATGTTTACTTTTGGGCTTGATCTCGCGGACTTCGGCTCGGCAATATGATGAAGAATAGTAAAAAATAGTGAAAATGACAGTCGTTAATGAATTTAAAAAAAAATTATAGTGTTTTCTAAATATAACTAATCAAGCTGATGTACTTTGAAATAACTATTTTGTCCATAAAAATTGTTTGGAATATGAAAAGAGTGCTTGAACTTTAGGGGAGAGTGGGGATACTTGATCCCTTTTTCTTATTTTCACCATATCTTTTTGGAAAAATTTAGCAACTCGCCGTCTTTGACATTTTCTGACAGCTTGTAACGTCAAGTTTCTATGCTCCAAAAATTAGAACGATACTTGAACCCGTTGATGAACTAGAAGCATTTTCGTAGGAGTAAAAAAATTGCGATTTTTCTGAAGTTAGGGGAGACTTGATCCCATATTGAAGGAGACTTGATCTTTTATTCAGGAAGCCCTAATCCTTGTATAAAAATCAAACAAAACCCCAAGATAGAATGTTAATTGACTATTTTGGTCATGTTTGTTCTCATTTCATAATTTATAGCAGACATAAGAAGAAAATTCTATAACTTTGTCTCAACGCTATTAACCTTGCATACTTAAAGGCGCTATTTTATATAATTTTAGAGAAAATTAATTATTTTTGCTCTTTTCTTCAGACAATTGTTCGATAAATATAAGTTTTTGGATAAATATTAGTAATTTCGTAATCAGCAATCATAACGATCAATTCAGAAGAAGAATATGCCGTTTGGAAGGGGGATCAATTGTACCCAACTCTAGGGGATCAATTGTACCCATAATCAACATTTTAGAAAACTTTTTCTGAGAAAAGTTGAGAGTTTTCCATTACTTTGAAAATATGGTATTATGAAGTTCATTTTACGCTCGAGCGATTGATACATTGGAACAAATATTTTTTTCATAATTTTCCCAAGTAAGGAACATTTTAAAGTGATGAAAAAAGATCTTCAAGTTACATTTTGTGAAATTTTTCAAACAAAGTTCAATTACTCAAACAATTATTTTGTTAAAAATTTTTAAACTACAAACATTGTTATTTTGCTCATTTTGACACATTTTTTTAGAACATTTGATCTTTGTAAGACATTCCAGTTTCGAGATATAGCTAAGGAATCAAGTATCCCCGAGGATCAAGTATCCTCATTCTCCCCTATTAAATTAACCTAAAAAGTTATGTAGCGAAAGGCCGAATAAAGCCAACGAGGGTCTGGAGCAATAATTTTCGGGGGCTCCCATGATTTCTTAAGTGTTATCCCAAAGATTACATAACATTTTAAACGGGTAAAAGAACTCGAGATTAGTTCAGTATACTGTCTTCAAATAGCCATATTGTCGCGTGGAAGATACTTTCTGGTATCTTCAAATTGAAATTGTTAATTAATCTTGCACGTGCACATTGCGGAAGATTTCAATTCTTTTTTTTAAATGAGAACTCTGATTTAAGCTGCAAAATGCAAAATTATATCCTCAATTTTTCTCAATACTTTTATCACCAACTTAATTAACTTACTTACTCAAAATCCAGTGCAAAGCTGAGCTTAGGTGTAGGAATTGTCTCAGAAAATCCAAATTGATAAAAAGTTCGAAAAACAGCTACCTTTGAAAAGTCGTCATAAATTATGTATTTCGTGTTTCACAAAATCTAAAGATGCCAAAATGTGACAAATTACGTCCCATTTCCAATTCACTTTTTAAATTTTCTCTACTGTAACAGGAACAGCTTTGGCGGTTGATTGATTGAAAAGTACGGGTTTTACACAACTTTTTTACATTTTTTGGGGGCATGATCTTTAAAAAAATTTGATAAAAATTTCCGTATGTGCAGCATATAGCTTCTAACTTCAGCTTTCTTAGGCGCTAAGTGAAATTTTTTTCGAGCACTAAATAACTTATTTATAGCAATTTTCCTGAAGCATGTTTTTTCATAAAAAATTTCTTGGACTTAAAATAAGTTTGAAATAATTGATTGTAGCTGAAAACTGTCTGAGAAACATATTTGAGTCACGTTATAAGCTTTTCAAAACTATAAATTTGAAAGAAATCGGTTGAGAAACAAGAAAGTTTTAGCGAAAACAGTGTAAACCGTCATTTGACCGCTCGCGGTATGAATAAGTATACCACATGCGTTATTCGAAAACCACAACACTTAGAAAAAATTTAAAAACGCAAAAATACTTGCATTTTGAAAATAAAAATAGTCCTGTCGTTAAATTGGCGAAAAAAAGATTATATAAGGCGTAATCATCCTTCAAAGTTTAAAAACCGTCATTTGACCGCCTCCGGTACGTTTAGTGTTAAATCATTTTCATTTCATCATTGATCGTGCTGGTTTGTGCTTCATCGAGAAAAACGTACCTTATGACAATTGGGAAAATCATGAAGATTTGAAACATAGAATACAAAATTGAAAAAAAAATAAACAAAATAATGAAATTTAATTTCCATAGAAATATCCATAACAGTTCAAAATTTAAAATCAGGTTATATTCAGAACTACGATTCAGGGTCTCTAATCAAACTTTGTGAAACAAAATATGAATTAAATTTTAAATATAGGGATACAAAGTTACAATAAGGACCAAAGCAGAAATTGCACTTAATTTAAATTTCAATTTTATACCTTTGAAACACAAAAAAACCTATTCTTGAGATGTAATTATCATAAGATAAAAAAATGTTATTCTAAATTTTACAAAAGTTTCCTTTGATGCCCTCAAAGTCAAAGGGGTATAAGTGCAAAAATGATCGATTGAAAAAAAATCAGAGATAAAGACAAAAATTAAAAACAAAGAAAAATTCATGTCAAGAGAATCACTCAATGATATTAGCAACTCAACTATGAGCTACAGTTTTTATTTATTAATTTAAAAAAAAAGAGGAATGGAGAAGGGTTTAGAATTAAATAACCCACGGGATTTTTTAGAGTAAAGATTGAGGAGTGAAAAATTATAATAATACCTGGTTTTAACCCAGATACAGCGCGGGCCAATTTCTGAAATGTTTATCATAAAGCTTTTCTGTTCTCTTTTAGCACTGTGAGCCAGTTTTGGCGAAATTAATTGGCGAAATAAACTGCTTTTTGTGCAGTACCCATTACTTGAATAGTGAAAATAAATTTAACACTATTATTTTGCAAGACGTTTTTATGTTATGAAAATTAGGAAATGTTTGTCTTTTTTTTTTGTCCAGATTTTGGGTTTAAAATATTAAAATTCAATTCCAAGATTTTGATATTCTTAGCCCGAAAAATGTAAGAGAAAAATTATTCTAGATATTATTTCACGGGGGGCCCTTAAGTTGTTGTATTTCAAGTTTTTATTCCGGCCCCTATTGCCACCTCCCTCCTGAATCCGGCCTTGCTTTTCTAAAAGAACGAAGCTTTAGTAGTGCTTTAGTCACCAAAATCAAATCGGAAAAAGTTGAAAAATATGTTACCAAATGTTCAGATAATGTGTCATTAGCATGTCCGAAAGTTGCATAATGTCTGGAAATCGGGGGGTTCACCCTCCAAATGGTAGATTAGGATGTGGAAAACAATTTTTCATGTTTAGAGGTTCCACAAACGCGATCAACTTTTTAAAGATTTGATTTTTAAAAAGTTATAAGTCTAAAAATTTTCATAAAATTTAACAATATTATTATATTTTAATTTTGTTTGGGTTAAGTACTACAAGCAAAAAATCAAAAAAGAACCAAATTTGTATCAGAATTTAAAATCATCAGGCTATTTTCTAGAAAAAATCAGGCTATTTTCTAGAAATTTAAAAATTTTTGAATGAACTTATGTTAAATTATGTATTTTACTTAAATGTGTACCCAGCGTGAAATTGTTTTAACACCAATTTTACCAGAAGATGTGGATTATTGTGCACCTCAACTTTTCTGGGCAAAATATGTTGTTTGTTTTATCGTGTGTGAAGAGCTATTTACGGTTTAAACCTTATTAAAAATCTCTATTTGGGATATTTTTATTGAATTTATCAAATTCGTCTTGATAAATACGTACTTGAAAATCAAAACACATGCAAAAAAAGAATGAGATGGTTCGAGGGAACCATCGGAAGGCCGTAGTCAAAATATGAGCTGAATCTGATAACAGTAAGGGGTTGTACTTAATTTCAAGTGTGGAAGGGATTCTGAGATATAGTATTCTGAGAAATCACAATAAGTGGTTTTTCAACATATTTTTTTATCCTTCACCATTCGATTACTTGTTTCTGTTGATTAAATTAAAATTCAAACCCAATCCAATCCCAGACTAAAACAAAAATTTATTGCGGCTCAAAAATTTAAGAAGTACTTACAAATTTCACTGAATTATAAATTTTTTGACGTTTTCTTTAAAATTGATTTTTTATGACAATATAAATTTTGGATAGTTATATTTGGATTCGGAAAACAAAATAAAATTGTTATTGTTAATTGATTTTTCTTAAGTAAAATCTTAAAAAGATACAATTTGTCATGGCTTTTGAATGAAATTAAATTAATAATCACAAAAAACTATTACGGAATTATTGGGTAATATAACAGAAAATCAGAATTTTTTTCGTCAAAACACAGATTTTTTTTGCGCAACCTTGCACAGTAAGCTCTTTACACGATAATACAAACAACCTAGGGTAGGTGTTCCTAATTTGGCATTTGTACCTAATGTTAACATACCGTTCGATTTTGACTGTTTTCGACGTTATTTTTCACTTATCACAATTATTAAAAAATTGATACTGTAACGAATCTTGTGAACTTTCACTTTACAAACAAATTAGTTTACTAACTCACAGGATTTTTCGTAAAATCCGGATTGTTTCAAAGTATGTCCAAATTGAATGGAGTTGTAAGCAAATTTCTTAAAAAACATCTGTTTAGAAATGGAAGATAAAAGCTGAATTTGTTAACCGATTTTTTAGAAATTTTTCGTCGGATTGTTTTTTATCATGATTTAAGTAATAAGTATGTTAGAACCATGTTTTTTCGTGTAAAAACTAAAAAAAGCCTATGTCCACAATTGGGAACACTATTTTCAATGTGTTCCTAATTATGGACATAGTTAAAGTTTTCCAAACTATATCAAAGTCATAGAATGTATTTGAATTGATTGATTGAATTGTGTTTTAACTCAACTTTCAACGATCTGTTAAACTAAACTGTTTGGAGCAAATAAAACATGAATTTTCTTACTTCAGTATATCTCAAAGCTAAAAATGTTGGAAAAATATTTTCTCCGGGTTGTAAAGAATGCACTTTTCGCGACAAAGAAGGAAACCATAAAGTTACAGAGAGCTTCTTAACGAGAACAGAATCGAATTTTAGGTTAATGGGACATCAAATTAACGTAGTCAGAAAAATTATTTTTAAATTTACAACTAGCGTAAAGGAATATTGTGTAGGATTTAAATAGCCCTTATTTATCTAAACATATTCCAAAAACGTTGTAAAATTCACAAAAAAGTAAGTTTTGAGATTTTTCTCATTAAAGTTTAAAAAAACCAGACCCATATGCGATATTAGGAACAAATTGTGTGATTTTAGGTACGCTGATACATTTTTCCTCATAAAGTCTGCTTCATTTAATATTGGAACAAATTCTTTTGCTCATTGTGGCGCTCCTAGTGGACGGATTTGGAAACTTTTTTCACCCACGTGTCGGGAAATTCATTACCTTACACCATGTATTTATGTCATAACACCAAACGATAGCATTTTGTAAACAACCGCCATGGAAACCGAACGGAGAGATCAAATTGTGCACAGTTTTCTTGAAAATCCATTGTTGTCGGCATCGAAGCTAGCTAAACAGCTTAAAAAGCCCAGAAATACCGTATGGCGTGTTATCAAGCAGTACAAGGAAACATTGACGACGGCTCGGAAGCCGCATTCGAAGCGTCGGAGTGGAACTGTCGACCGGAAACTGCGTGGGAAAGTCATCAAGGCCGTCAAGAGGAATCCCAATCTTTCAGACCGCGATTTGGCCAATAAGTTCCAGGCCGCTCACAGTACGGTGCGACGAATTCGTCTCCGGGAAGGAATAAGGTCATTCCGAGCCAGCAAACAGCCAAATCGGACGCTGAAGCAGAACAATGTGGCCAGAATCCGTGCTCGAAAGCTGTACGACCAAGTGCTGACCAAGTTCGACGGATGTATTCTGATGGACGATGAGACCTACGTGAAGGCGGACTTTGGGCAAATCCCAGGTCAAAAATTTTATTTGGCGATGGCTCGGGGGGATGTACCTGCAAAATTTAAGTTCGTGTTTGCGGATAAATTCGCCCGCAAGTACATGATTTGGCAGGGGATATGCAGTTGTGGACAGAAAACCAAAGTCTTTCTCACTGACAAGACAATGACATCAGAAGTCTACAAAAAAGAGTGCCTACAGAAACGGATTCTGCCGTTTATTCGTGCCCACGACCGTCCAGTAATGTTTTGGCCGGACCTCGCAAGCTGCCATTACAACAAAACGGTTATGAAATGGTACGCAACGAACGAGGTCAGCGTAATACCGAAGGACCTCAACCCCCCAAACTGCCCCCAGTTCCGGCCAATAGAGAAATACTGGGCAATCACGAAGCGGAGGCTTAAGGCAAAGGGAAAACTTGTTAGGAACATGACTCAAATGAAGAACTGGTGGAATCAAATCGCCAAAACGGTGGACGAAAAGGGTGTGCGCCGCCTAATGTGCCGTATTACGGAAAAGAACGAGAATTTCTTCGAAACAGCAATGAATATTTTTTTTAATTTTTTTTATGAAAGAGTAAAGGAAATGCTACATTTGTATGAAAAACAAATTATGAATTCGTTAATAAATGACTGAACTACACGCAATTGTTTGTGTTCCAATATTAAATGAAGCAGACTTTAAGAACTAATAACTGATGACTTATGAACCTACATGAAAACTAAAAAGTGATTTTAATTTTTTTTTATTTTTCATTCAATCAAGAAATCATATCTTGACTTACCTAGTTTCAGAGATTCAGCGCATTACCAACATTAAAGTCTTCAATTTTTAGAAACTTGAAGAGCAAACGAAAAAAAAACGAACTGTGTATATGGAATCAGCGCACCCAAATTTGTCATCAACAGCTCTTTAATTATTTACACCTCAGACAAATGTGAATTGCACTGTATTATTTTCAAGTTCAAGTATTTGTCCTGGAAATTTAAATTATTTTGTGTTTAATGGAGGCAATATAAATTTAAATGAATTTTTAAAACTTGTCTTACAACAACAAAATACCAAAAGCTCATAGTTTTTCAACGCTCCAAACCTTAATTTTGCTTTTAAGAAATTAAAAAAAAAGCGTTCAGGGGGGCGTTTTGCTCGAAAATTTATGAAAAGGGGGCCGTGAGTGAAAAAAGATTGAAAATCACTAATTTAGGTACTTATATTTATAGATTTAAACTTTTACTCATTTTCGAAAGTTGTCTCCCTATTAAGAGCTGATCGACTAAACTTATAACTAATATGAGGCTCTCAGAGCCAATTTCGATATATTAACGGAAACCACAACAATCGCAAAGCGTGTTTTCTCGAAATAATCTTTTATGCACTTGTATTCTTTTGGGTACAAGGGCCATATATGAATTCTGCGCTCCCAAATCAGTCCAAGTTAGCTCTTGTAATCTTTGTACCTTAGAAAAAAGTTAATTTTGTAGCCTTTTATTAACTGAGTTTTCTGGTATCCCGACCCGATCAGGAGAGCATATCAAAATAAGAACTTAAACATATCTCAACGAGATATTTATATCTTTTCCAGTTAGAATATTGTTCTCATAATTTTGGACTCTTAGTTTTTTTAATCTTGGCTATATCTGATTTTGATTGGCATCTTTAATCGATAAAGAATTTGTTTCAAATTGTTACAATATATTATAACCGTATCTTATTTCGATATGCATATAACTTTCCATGAAACACGGACATCGTGCCATCCGACAACGGCCCAAACCGTACTTTAAGGGGGGGGGGGGTAGGGTCTAACGGGTATAAAAAAACACCATTTTCACGTTTTTTTTCTAGAGCTATCGTTCAAACAAATGTATTCAAATTATTTGCATTATACAAAGCATTGTTAAAAGAACATTTAGTATTTTTTTCGTAGAAAAATATTGAAAAATGAGCCGGTGACGGAACATTTTCGAGAATGCCTTTTAGAAAACAGGATTTGCGGTGGACACTGTATCTCAGCACAGAATCATCTGAAGTCAAAAAATCAGAGCAAAATATTTTTAATAGATGTTTTTCTGGGCCCCAACGTTTTTATTTAACTTAAAAATATTTTTATGAAATTTTTGTGGCTGTTTGAACTAAAAACTACGATTTTTCACTTAAAATCCGCCATTTTTCACCTCTAAAATCTCCCCAAAGTAAAAAAAAAATCAAAAAAGAAAAACGTTGGGGTCTGGTATTTTATATGTAGAAAATATGTTCCAAATTTGAAAAGAATCGGATAAGTAGTTTTCAAATGACGATGTCCACGGACTTTAAAAATGTACTTTCGAGAAAAACGCGTTTGAAGTTTCTGCTCTTGCTATCTTGCAGTATTATATAGGAGGAGATAAAGGCCTATAACTTCTACAGTTTTGCTTCAATTGACTTGAAAATTTGACACAACATTCTTGAAATGTTTTACAATAAGAAAATAAAAAAATAAAAAAATCGATTTTTTGAAAGTGTTAGACCCTACCCCCCCCTTAATAAGTTTCGCTCAGCCGATTCATTAATTGAATCAAATTTTTGGGATGCCAAAAATGGAGCATGATTTTAGCAAAAAGTGTGGGTTACTGACATTTCACTAGAAATTTTTCTCGAAGTATTCATATCTTGATAAGTTATAATTTTGATAGGATTTGTTCAGCCTAATATCAAACTATGCTATCTGAACCAGATATTATCTTGATAGGAACATATCAAAAACTGATATAATTTAGCTATGATCGTATACATTTTTTGATATAATTTGAGATATTTTAACATCCTACGAGTACTGAATTACTGAAACTCATTTAGATAGAAAAAAAATTGTATCAAAATATCTCATCTTGATATGATTTTGTTTTTCCCTTCTGATCGGGGAAATATTCCAATCAAAATAAATTTAGAGTGTTTAATCGCACAGATGGAAAAAGCTATTTAAAAATAAATTAATGTTGAGGTTTTTTGTAACTTAAAATCAAAGATTTTGGCACTTACATTCCTATGATCCTGAGGGCCTCATTTGAAATTTTTGGTAAGTAAATTTTTTGAAATATCGAGTATTCAATGATAATATTAAAAAAAAAAACGGAAGGTATTGATTTGACTTACTTAGCATATTGTAAGCTCCAAGAGCCTTTTTGACAACTTTAGATACTTATCAACCCAAGCTGTCTAGCATGAATTTCCTGAGAGACAAATTTTCCAGACACCAAAATAAACAACTCTACTCCCTTGTTTGCTTTTTTTTTCACGGAAGCAATGTGTTAGAAACTCTTGGAACATTCGGTGTGCTATCCCTAAAATCCACTCCCGAAGATGGAATCCTCACAGTCGCGCGGGGGATGATGCTTGCACCAGACACGCTTGAACTACAATCTTAATCTTCAAAATCGTTCAGGTTTTATCTTGGCTCGCGACTCTAGTTTCTCCTTACTAGTTGATGATGCGACAGACAGAGAATTTACTCCCGAACAAAAGAAACCAACCTATGTTCTAGGAGTAGAATCTAAGAAAAACTAAAAAAACAGTCTTTCTTTTTAACAGCGTGAAGATGAGTTGGAGAATGTTTCTTTGACATAGGATTGCTTCCTTAGAGTATTTGACAAAATTTTGACTACATTTCGTTCCAAAGTTTGAGTGTTCCTAGGGGTCCAGCGTGAGATGCTGTTAATTGATATCTTGGCAATTACAAGTTTATGTGACACTCGGAGTAATTTTGTTCAAGGGTCATTGGTACAAGATGAGGTTTTGTTTTTATTTTCCTGGACTCAGCGTTTTGTAAAACAATGATGCTGTTGAAATTTTTCCCTTCAATACTGCCACCAGACTTGGAGCTGAGTTGGCGAAATAGTTTTCTTGAACATTGAGCGGGGAGCAGAAAAAAAAACATGACTCGAAATGAGCAGAAAGTACGGGTTTATTGTAAGTTGGTGTTTTGTCTGGCTGGCTGGAACATCTCGGGTGGTCTAGGTTCTTGGTGCTTGTTTCGAATGAAGACAGTCGGGAGCAAAAGCAGCAGGATTTTTGCTGTTTTTTCCCAGTAGTTTGTTCTTTCGTGTTTCCTTGAGATTACAATTCCTTCTAGCTAGAAGCACGGCATGGTGGCTTTCGTTGATTAAACACAAGGTTGGTCGGTCTTTTGCTCGGTCGGTCGGATGTAAGAGTTTGCGAACAACAACAATGTTTTTCTTTGGCACCCACCCATCAGACAGAAAGGGAGCTAAGAAAGTGGGTGGGTGAAAAGAGGGAAAAGTGGGTGGAACCTCAGCATGGGAAAGTGTTGTTCTTGGGAGCACTCTTAAGCCAACCAGTGAATAAGTTTGCTGAGAAAGAAATGTTAAGCCAACCGACTGCTAGTACACTACACACCCCGAAAACGACAAACAGAAACAGGAAATTGCTCTTGAGAGGGCTTGCCTTTGCCGGGTTCTAACTCTTGGTTCAGATCCTTTTTCTGATGGGTAAGTTTCTTGTCCTTGAATGAGTGAGTGGGTGCATTTGTTTGTTGTGCGGTTGCAGTTCTTCCGGTTGACATAGTTGTAAAAATACACTACACAATGTTGTAGTGTCCCGCATTTCATCGCAATCATTTGTCAATCGAACTTTTCCGTTTTTGTTGTAAACTTTTTTCCTGCGTGACATCGGAAAGTTGTTAAACATTTGGATAACCGGGACCTGGAAGATAAATAATGAAACAATGGAAGCAGTGTTTATTATTTGAAAATGTCGCTCAATGGATTTTTTTCCAGTTGTTTCAACATTCAGTAACAGGTGAACCGAAAAGAAAACATCCAAACTTCTGAGAACAATTATGTTGAGCTGCTGTATATTGGATATAATGTCACTCTATTTTTTCTAATAAAACCAGTTTATTTTTTTTATCTCTCAAGATAAGTTTCGTGAAATTTAAAATGTAGAAAACTCTCAAGTGATTCTTTTGATGAATACATACTGACAATTTAAGTTTATGAGGGATTTAAATTCTATTTAAAAAACAATGCCTTCTTTTGTAAACAATTTCAAAACATTGGAAAAATGTAAAATGGCATGTTTTTGCTCAAAAAAAAATCTGATGAGCAAATTATAAATCCATTGAAGCAGGCCCGTGTGAAACAATTTTCGTAAACTACTGAACTGATTAACGTTAAATTTTATGTGTAGCCAATTTTAAGAACGGAAATGGTTCCATTTATACTTTAAAACCCCTCCAAAATCAATGAAAGGGAGCTCCCTTACAAAATTAACAATCATTCGAAACAATTCGAATAATTAACGGAAACCACTGAACCGATCAACATGTAATTTAGTGTGTGGTCATTTACGAGACCGGGAATGGTCTCTTCAACACTTTCAAACCCATTCGAATCCTAAAAAAGAAGCTCTTATACAAAATTACCAGAAATTTATCACAATTTGAACAATTTTCGGAATTTTCTGAACCGATCAATGTGGAATTTTTAATGTTGTCGTTTTCGAGACCGAGAATGGCTTTTATAATAGTTTCAAAAAAAAAAAATAAAAAAATAACAAAATTTTAAAAATCCTCGAAGGATTATTGTTAAAAATATACAAACAATTTTGAACCAAATTGAATGATATATTCTATTTATAGACGCCTCCCATTTTAATGAAAGAAGACCCTCATATTCAATAAATGTAACATACACAGAATAATATGCGAAAACAAAAAGTAGCAACCATCCGATGTACCTAAAAAAGTAGCACGCATCGATAGAATTGGCTTAGCAATAGAACAGCACATGTGAGCGCTGCTTGGGTGATTTTTTGCCCGGTCGGACACAATCTCACATGTGTTCGACCCGTCCGTGTTTCAATGTGGGTAGGAATGCGATGGGTTTCTTCATCGCTTCCTATCAACATTGAAACGGCGCGCGGCAAAGAATCACGCAAGTAGTTTAAAAGCTGTTCACACAACAAAAGCCCTGCTCACATTTTCACCAACTATTCAATTTCTTCTACCCAAAGCACTCTAGCTTTGATCTTTCCACCTATAATACTTTCATGTTCTTTCTAAATATTCTACCTTGAATTTTCACAACTCGCCGAAATGCCAAAATTTAAATAAGAATATATCCCAGCGGCGATTAAAATAAGATAACAACATACACAGAAAGAAAAATGTAATCTTACATTACACTTTTTCGTATCATCCCAGTATTCGTCTCAGAAAATATGAAAAAGAGTATAGCATCTTGACATTTGCGATGAAATTAACTTGCAATTTCATGTAAATCTCAGTATTTCAACCTTCGTCCGTATTTTGTTGTACCTGTTCGTGTGCTGTTTGCTTCTGATCGGGTTGGAGCCTCCCCCGGAGGCTCAGGGCACACAATTATTCAGTAAGGTAAGCGAAAATATATTAAAATACCTTTTTGAGAAGAAGTCACAATGTTGATTAACTTGTTCCATTTGTTATTTTGTAGAAATTCGACAGTTGCTTTCGATGTCCTCCGGCACCTGTCGTCGTTTCCGTCGCTAAGGGATTCGGAATAGTTTCAGTATGTTATATTCAATTTGATTAAAATGTTATCTTGTTAATATTAGCTGTTCTTTTTGTGTTAGAAAATAAATGTACATTAAACGAGAAACCCGATCTTTTTCTTATTGGATAAATAGCCATAAAAAAGAATGACATTGGAAATGTAAACCTACAGTAAACAGAGCAGTTGAATGCGATGGGAAGTTTGCATGAAACAAGTGGTATTGTTGCGTGTAAATACCCATGCTATTGCATGTAATGTTACATAGACTTTTCTAAGTGTGTACATATTATTATGTCTTATTGTAGCTCCCTCCTAGTTTTTCTTAAGGGTGGCTCCTTCAACATTCAAACTATAAAACCATGTTGAGAATCAAAACAATCTAGAAGCTCAGACGCCATGAAAGTTATTTCGCTTTAAATAATGCTTGATTATAATTGTAATGGCATGTGCGGCGGAATGAAAACTAGAGAGAATTTATTTTATAGAATTTGAAAGAAAGGTGGATTGACAGGCATTAGTGAGCCAATAGGAGAAAGCTTGATAGGTGTTGAAATTTTAGGCTAGAGGGCATGTTGATGAAAAGCTTCCATGGATTGCTCCCGCCTTTGCTCTGCATTAGCTAACTATACATGAGAAACCCAGAAAGAGAATTCCCATGTATAATGAGCCCAATTGTTTGAGAGCGTGTTTTTACGCACACTTTAACACGTTCGTCGCCACGCTCATTTGGGTAGTTTTGCTAGCCGGGCCCAAAGAAATTTTCAGAGAGAGAAAGCAAAGAGGGAGAACTCCCATATTTGAAACGTGTGGCGAAGCTGAGCGGTAAACTCCAGTAAGAGAGCGTCACCTGCTTTTTGATGTGACGGGGCCCCCCCAGGAAATACACCCGTCTGCCAAATATGGGTGACGTGGCGACGAACGTGTTAACGAGCAAAAACGTAGCAACCCCAGGCGGCGGCAACGCTATTCAAACCGTATGGAGCACATCTTTCGGATTTCCCCTTTTTTCCCCTCGTTTTGACAGATTTAAGCTTTTTTCCTCACATTTAAGCTTTCGTCTCCTATGCTCTCCAGGCAAAAAAAGCTTTAATCTGAGGAAAAAATGCTTAAAAACGAGATTCACGACCACTTATTAAAAAGATGTTGGTCACACGATACATAGACAAAACGTGTAACGTTGCCTCCCTCTGAGCAACCCATGGGCCTACTGAGCTTTCCTTATGCGAGAACAGTTCTATCGACGTTGCCATTATTTCAGATTCGCTGCGAATAGTTGCTACTTGTCGATTTTTTCGCATTTCACATTTGAGGCCCTTGGAGCCAAAGGGGTATAAGTGCATAAAAGCTAATTTCGAGAAAACACGCCTTTAAATTCTTGTGTTTGGTCATTTTCCATACATTTTTCGAGAATTTGTATTTTTCTTTCAAATGTAAAAGTATGTGAAAAAAATTCTAAAAATACGAAAAAATCACCAAATATAGTTTGAAATATGAGGAATCGTTTGGCATCATTAACTCAAAATCGGCCATTTTGTCACTTATACCCCTTTGGCTCTGGGGGTCTCATTTTATCTATTCCGTGTTCTTATTTTTTTGGCCAAGTGTCAATTTTTGAACCGTATTTTTCTTGTTGTATTTTTTCTTTTTGCCAATGATTGTTTGTTATATGATTTTAATCGCCGTAATTTGTATGATTATAATTTTAATGGCATGTGCGGCGGAATGAAAACTAGAGAGAATTTATTTTATAGAATTTGAAAGAAAGGTGGATAGACAGGCATTAGTGCGCCAATAGGAGAAAGCTTGATAGGTGTTGAAATTTTAGGCTAGAGGGCATGTTGATGAAAAGCTCCCATGGATTGCTCCCGCCTTTGCTCTGCATTAGCTAACTATACATGTTGCATGAAAGGAAGTATATTTGAATTATAATAATTTTAACGCATCTATTTTTCCCAAGCAAGGGATGGCAAAGCACACCAGGTCAGCTAGTATTATAATTAAACAACATTTTCAATTCATCATTGAATACTTGTAGTGGCAAAGTACAGGTTGTAAAATAGGTGTTTTCTCAAATTATCAATAAGAAACTAATAGAAAGAAAAAAAATATTTTTTTTTTATATATATTGAAAAACAAAGCACTTCAAACGTATTGAAACGTAACTTTAAAGTTGCTATTTGTAATCATTTTTGGATCTTTTCATACATTAACTTAAAATTCGAGATGCATTAAAAAAAGATGATTTAAACCACCGTGTGCAACCTGGCGTGGGAAATTAAATTATCATCCCAAATCCATCCTTTACCCTTCCTTTTCCAAACATTTATCCTAAACCTCATCCCCTATTCCTTCCTTCTCTTTCCCTTAGAGGCAGTTAAGGAAGTTTTAAACTTAAGTAGTCTTTAAGGAAAAGCAAACACACACTGCACTGAAAATGGTATCACCGTTTAAAGACCGTCAACAATTTTTCAAACTTCTTCGGTCGTAATAAAGTCGAATAAAGTAAAAAAAAAAATTATAAAATTAAGTTTATTAACTTCCAAGAGCATATAATATAATTCTAAATATCAAGCTCTGGATATTTTTTCGCCGTCAATTGAAAAGAATTGCTTCTCTGATTTAAATATAGAGAAGATAGTTTAATAAAAAAACAAAATATTCAATATTCAAAAACAGAGACAAACTTTTTGAAAATATTTCAAAAAATTATCAAATTCGTGAAATTTCTACGACAATATTAAAAAAACTATATGAAGATAAAAAACAATTTTTTTTATATATAAGATGGACATTTTTCAATAAGAACTTTAAACCCTTTTGAAAACCTATTTGAAGATTTTAATTGACAACTCAAGAAAACAGCATTTTGGTGCTAATGTTAATTTAGCGTCCTAAACTCGAATCTTTATATAAAGTTTGTCCATCGGCTATAGTTTTTCTTGATTAGGAATTTATGAGTATATAAAAGAATCAGTTTTGAGTGATATCAATCATTGATAACTGATTAACAAACAAATGTTCATGAAAGAAATATTTAATTCTGAATTTGCTTATACTTTATTCAATTAAAGAAGAAAAAATGTTTTGATCAAGATGATTATGAATGATCTAAGAAAGTTGAATTGAAGAGTTTTAAAAATTTGGAAAGATATCATAACAAATTGGAAAGAAATTAAAATAGGTTTTATTTAATTTACCCATTTTGTTTAAGCTTGCAATATGATTTGGTTTTTGGTTTCAAAATATAAAAAATTCAACTTGATATGAACCTTATAAAAAAAAAAATTGAAATATTCTCATTTTATTAAATCGAAAAAAGAACATAAAAAGAAAAAAAATATTAACTATGATTGTAATGTTCTAAAATTTTCTAAACAGTGTCGAATTTTCTTAAATGATGTTTACATTTTTCAAAATTGTTTAATACAAAACATAAGCTGTTAAAAAAACTTTCAGCATATTTGGATTCAGAGCACCCAATTCAATGAAAACTCATTGCTGCCATGATAAAGCTCTTAAATTCTTTGTAAATTGGAAGTTTTAAATTTTGTGAAATTATGATTTAAATTTGTTTTCTGAAGAATAATTTATACAAGCATAGAAATTGTGATAAAAATTTAGAAATTTCCAAATGGTTGACTTCTAAATATGTACTTGTTTGACCACACTTCTTCATTAAAACCCATTCTAAAGATGAGGTAGAGTTTTTGTGTAAAGATTTGACACTCAATACAATAGGTTTATTGAATTGCAAACCAAAATTAACAATTCAAAATAATTATCAATTTGAAAACGTTAAATTGTATCTGAAAAAAAAAGTTTTATGTTTTCAGTACTTTAAAATTTAATGCCGGGATAATTTTCTGAAATTTTGTGTACCCTTATTTAACAACAATTTTTGGGTTCAAGTAATTTTAACCACTACGGTAAATTCATTTCTTGAACTTCTGAACCCCTAAATCAACCACCAAGTTTTTAGGCCAAAATTGATTTTCTGGGACTATGTCGATTTTCTGAAAAAACGGAGGAGGTCTCAGAAAAGTTACGATAATAAACTAAAATTTTGAGCGATTTGAGGCACCTTTAAATCAAATTCGTTCAAGCTTAAATTTTAAACAGGTCAGTTATTTGTGCCGATCTTTAAATTGTATATGGGCTAAATTCAAAATTCGAACATGATTTTTTTCCCATTCATCCATTGCCTCCTTAGAACAAAAAAATGTGTGAGATTTTTTCCAACAAAATGAGTCAAAAAGGCAACAAATCGCATTTGAACGATTTGAATGTCTATGAGGCATTTCAAACAATTTTTTTCATTTACCTCTAAACTGTTGAAAAACCTAAAACTAACAAATTAAAATAATAAAGCTCATTGGTTTTCAAATAAAAACAACTGAAATAAAAAAGTATGTTAAATTTTATTTCGGAAATTTAAAAAAAATTTGTAATTTTTTGAAATTTTTTGTAATTTTTGTAATTTTTGTAATTTTTGTAATTTTTGTCATTTTTGTCATTTTTGTCATTTTTGTCATTTTTGTCATTTTTGTCATTTTTGTAATTTTTGTAATTTTTGTAATTTTTGTAATTTTTGTAATTTTTGTAATTTTTGTAATTTTTGTAATTTTTGTAATTTTTGTAATTTTTGTAATTTTTGTAATTTTTGTAATTTTTGTAATTTTTGTAATTTTTGTAATTTTTGTGAATTTTTGTAATTTTGGTAATTTTTGTAATTTTTGTAATTTTTGTAATTTTTGTAATTTTTGTAATTTTTTTAATTCTTGTAATTTTTGTAATTTTTGTAATTTTTGTAATTTTTGTAATTTTTGTAATTTTTGTAATTTTTGTAATTTTTGTAATTTTTGTAATTTTTGTAATTTTTGTAATTTTTTGTAATTTTTGTAATTTTTGTAATTTTTGTAATTTTTGTAATTTTTGTAATTTTTGTAATTTTTGTAATTTTTGTAATTTTTGTAATTTTTGTAATTTTTGTAATTTTTGTAATTTTTGTAATTTTTGTAATTTTTGTAATTTTTGTAATTTTTGTAATTTTTGTAATTTTTGTAATTTTTGTAATTTTTGTAATTTTTGTAATTTTTGTAATTTTTGTAATTTTTGTAATTTTTGTAATTTTTGTAATTTTTGTAATTTTTGTAATTTTTGTAATTTTTGTCAATTTTGTAAATTTTGTAATTTTTGTAATTTTTGTAATTTTTGTAATTTTTGTAAATTTTGTAATTTTTGTAATTTTTGTCATTTTTGTCATTTTTGTAATGTTTGTAATTTTTGTAATTTTTGTAATTTTTTTAATTTTTGTAATTTTTGTAATTTTTGTAATTTTTGTAATTTTTGTAATTTTTGTAATTTTTGTAATTTTTGTAATTTTTGTAATTTTTGTAATTTTTGTAATTTTTGTAATTTTTGTAATTTTTGTAATTTTTGTAATTTTTGTAATTTTTGTAATTTTTGTAATTTTTGTAATTTTTGTAATTTTTGTAATTTTTGTAATTTTTGTAATTTTTGTAATTTTTGTAATTTTTGTAATTTTTGTAATTTTTGTAATTTTTGTAATTTTTGTAATTTTTGTAATTTTTGTAATTTTTGTAATTTTTGTAATTTTTGTAATTTTTGTAATTTTTGTAATTTTTGTAATTTTTGTAATTTTTGTAATTTTTGTTATTTTTGTTATTTTTGTAATTTTTGCAATGTTTTGTAATTTTTGTAATTTTTGTAATTTTTGTAATTTTTGTAATTTTTGTAATTTTTGTAATTTTTGTAATTTTTGTAATTTTTGTAATTTTTGTAATTTTTGTAATTTTTGTAATTTTTGTAATTTTTGTAATTTTTGTAATTTTTGTAATTTTTGTAATTTTTGTAATTTTTGTAATTTTTGTAATTTTTGTAATTTTTGTAATTTTTGTAATTTTTGTAATTTTTGTAATTTTTGTAATTTTTGTAATTTTTGTAATTTTTGTAATTTTTGTAATTTTTGTAATTTTTGTAATTTTTGTAATTTTTTGTTTTAATATTTATGTTATTTTTGTAATTTTTGTTTTTTTTTTGTAATGTTTGTTATTTTTGTATTTTTCATTATAATTACAATTTTGATTTTGGTAATTTTCTTTTTTTTTTTGTTATTTTTGTTTTTAATGAAATTTTAAGAACATTCATTACTGTTGTCATAGGTGTCAATATGTTTTGTAGGTTTAACTCTTTTTTTTTGTATTTTTGACAGTTTTGTTTTCCAATAATCTATTCTTCTTATATCTATAATTAAAAAATCCAAAAACAAACACAGTTGTCCGTCGGATATTTCCTTCTCGTGGGAATGTAGGATATCTATTATTTTTTGATGAAATTCTATGACTTTGATCAAAAGTACAACAGATTTTCGATATTTGCAGAGTTCAATTTTGGTGAAATAAAAATATTTTGCTTATCGAAGTTTTCTTGTAAGTTTAACCTGAAAAACATTTAAATCAATATTTTAAGGATGAAATTCTTTTAGGAAAAAACGATTTCGTTTCAGTTAGTTCATATTATAAAATTCTTATCTATTGATTGAATGTTGCTGCTGCTAGAGAACAGGAAACGTTTTGATTTCGTCTTAAAACACCACATTCTTTTTTTTATTGAAAACCTATAGGATGCAATCGCCAGCATTCGGTTTCCTATTTTCCTTTCCGGAATAAACCACTTGTGCTTTTTGCTTTTCGAAAGGAATGGTAATTTTGACAGTCGAAGAATACAAACACAGTCTACGATAAAAAAAAAGTGCTGACGAAAATCACCCATCAACCGAAGCACGAATGATTCTTGAGAATCAGAAAACAGTGCTCCAGTAAAAAAAAACTGCTTGTAAAGATATATTAAATTGTTTGATTTTTGTTCATGGCAGCATAACAGAAAGAGGATTGATTTAGGATTTGAATCATTTGTTTTCAACAAAAAATTTTAAGTTTGACAATAATTATTTTGGAAGCACCCTACAGACTATTTATAAATTGTAGGTACTTTTAGTACCGCGTATTGTCTTTGACTTGTAGAATTCTGTGCACTGCTTTGTTTTTTTTTTTCGTGATTTAAATTGCTCTGGGAAAGAAACGAGAAAAATTTACTTTAAAACAACCGACAACTTTTCGACCGGAATTCGTTGACTTCCCAGTGCAAATGGGAAATGATGCTCGTTTTAATTAAGATTCACTTCCTGCCAGCAGACACTTGCGACCGCTTTCTGCAGTTTTCGGGAATCTTTTTTGACCAAGAAAAACCAAAAAAAAAAAGGAACAAGGCAAGACGATTAGTTTTCTTGAAGCTGCAGCAGTCAGTGTTCGCTTCCTTAGGGTCAAATTTCTGCAGCACTAGACTCATTAACTGGCTCACGGAAGAAGGAAGGTACGGGTGAGCCAAGCCCTCTTCCGGAATAGGATGCTGTTGCGGCATTGCTTTGACTCGACGAGCGACGATCGAAATTCACTTGAGTTTTTGCGAGGGATTTAGCCAGGTCGTGAATGAGACTCGAGATGACCCTTTCAAGCGGCTGCTTGATTTTAGCTACAAACTCTCCTGAATGGGGGTTTTCCGCCGAATGCAGAATCTCTAAAGTTGACCAGGAACGAGACCACTTTCGGTGTACTTTCCGGAAGAAGTGCTTTTCGTTTACTTTCACTCATCCATCTCCAATGGAACAGAAAATGGCTGGGTTGGGTTCGAACGCGATAACAGCCAAAGGAACGAACAGAGAGTGGTGGGTGGTGGTTGTTCTTGAAAATGTTTCCTACTTACACTTTTGTGCGATCTTAAATGCTATTACCGAAAGCTGGCCATCGTCGTTGAGTCGTAGACGTAGTCGATGCTTTGGGGAGCAAAAATTTCTTACAGAACTTTTACTATTTGAATAATTTATAAACCTGCGGTAAATCATTACCCCATGGAAATTTAAGAAGCTTTTTATAGAACCATTTCCTCGATGGAGTTGCTTTCAGATACAGTTGCTGAAAGATGAGGATAGTTTTCAATTACCTTTTTCAAGCTTATCCAATAGCATAAAATTGGAGTTTTTTTCTCAATTGATTGGGGAATCGAAAAGTATATTTCATGGAGCATTATCTTTATAGTAACATTCTTTACCGAAAATTCAGCTTTCGTAAACTATGTGTACGCACGAGTAGACTGAGTCGATTGGGGGTCATTTTGGGATTTCTCAAACTCTGGGGTCTCAAAAATTCTGTTTTGGTTCAAAACTCATCCATGAATTTTTCAGAATTTTGAAGTAACGTTTACATCAGTAAATTCCAACTTTCATGATTGTATGGAACAATTGAATGTTTTGTTCGGAAAAAAATAAACATCATTTTTATTTCTTCTGTAGAACCGAGCATGTTGACGGGTTTTGTGCCAATTTATGAATTTTTAAAAGGAAATTTGTCGCTAAAAAACTATGGTAAAGACCGTAACTTCCTAGCTTATCAGTTTAAAACGTTAAAAGCTGTTTAGTAGGGGTATGTCTTTTGACATTGAAAATCAATCATTTCAACCAATATCACTGCTGGTGTCTAGCGAGGTATTGCTCGAAAAGTAGTCATGCGAAACTTCTCTTATCACCTCTAGTACTATCATTCAAATATCATGCAAATAGAAATTATAACATTTAGAAGTTAATTAGGCCGGAACAAATTTCTAATTCTTCTTTTGTCACTCGGTAATGTGAAATTGCGAGGGGGGGGGGGAGGATTGGGAAATACAAATAAAATGGAATAAATTGCACAAAAGCTTGTATTCAACAAAATTGGATACTATACCATTGCACAAAACCTTTAAATCAAGTAATTTTTTTCGAAAAATTCAATAAAATAAAGCAAGCAAAAGGTGAAATATCACCCATTTGCCACAATTGGTCATTTTGGTCTGGTAAATTTTCGAATATTTGAATTTTTTTTAGAAATATAAATAAATTACTTCAAATTTTATTGTTTCCCCCTTTTCGGGGTTTTTTGGAAATTTCTTAGGGGAGGGATTGACAAAAACTGGAATTGAAATTTGTTTCAGCCTGATTGTTTTTTTTCCAGATCTGCTGAAGAGTCGTAAAAAAAGAATTTTTTTCTCCAAGAAACGCCAAGTTTAATAAATTCTTTATAATCTATATTCGATATGAATATAAAATAAGTTAATAATAGCAAACCTTTTATTCCTTTCCTTTTAAAGAGAAAAAAAATTTAAGTTCTTTGCACTCAGATAACTTTGATCGATTTTTTCAGAACCTTGATGTATTATAAAAAAAATAATGCAAAAAACAAATAATTGGAATAAATTGCACGAAAGTTTGTGTGCAACAAATAAGCATATTTTAAAATTGCACGTAATCTATAAATCAAAAAAAAATTTCATCAAACAAATCAATAAAATCAATAGTACAAAAAGTCAATAACTCCCATCTTCCAAATCTTGATTTATGGTCTTGCAATCTTTTGGATATTTGATTTTTTTTTCAAAATTTACACAAAATATTTCAAACCATATTCATACCCTCCTTCGGGTTTCTTGGAAATTTCTTAAGGGGTGGAAGGGGTGGGGGGTGGAGGTTTACAAAAGAAAAAATGACAAAAATGACAAAAATGACAAAAATGACAAAAATGACAAAATTGACAAAATTGACAAAATTGACAAAAATGACAAAAATGACAAAAATGACAAAAATGACAAAAATGACAAAAATGACAAAAATGACAAAAATGACAAAAATGACAAAAATGACAAAAATGACAAAAATGACAAAAATGACAAAAATGACAAAAATGACAAAAATGACAAAAATGACAAAAATGACAAAAATGACAAAAATGACAAAAATGACAAAAATGACAAAAATGACAAAAATGACAAAAATGACAAAAATGACAAAAATGACAAAAATGACAAAAATGACAAAAATGACAAAAATGACAAAAATGACAAAAATGACAAAAATGACAAAAATGACAAAAATGACAAAAATGACAAAAATGACAAAAATGACAAAAATGACAAAAATGACAAAAATGACAAAAATGACAAAAATGACAAAAATGACAAAAATGACAAAAATGACAAAAATGACAAAATTGACGAAAATGACAAAAATGACAAAAATGACAAAAATGCCAAAAATGCCAAAAATGAAAAAAATGACAAAAATGACAAAAATGACAAAAATGACAAAAATGACAAAAATGACAAAAATGACAAAAAAGACAAAAATGACAAAAATGACAAAAATGACAAAAATGACAAAAATGACAAAAATGACAAAACTGACAAAAATGACAAAATTGACAAAATTGACATAAATGACAAAATTGACATAAATGACAAAATTGACATAAATGACAAAATGGACAAAATTGACAAAATTGACAAAATTGACAAAATTTACGAAATTGACAAAATTGACAAAATTGACAAAATTGACAAAATTGACAAAATTGACAAAATTGACAAAATTGACAAAATTGACAAAATTGACAAAATTGACAAAATTGACAAAATTGACAAAATTGACAAAATTGACAAAATTGACAAAATTGACAAAATTGACAAAATTGACAAAATTGACAAAATTGACAAAATTGACAAAATTGACAAAATTGACAAAATTGACAAAATTGACAAAATTGACAAAATTGACAAAATTGACAAAATTGACAAAATTGACAAAATTGACAAAATTGACAAAATTGACAAAATTGACAAAATTGACAAAATTGACAAAATTGACAAAATTGACAAAATTGACAAAATTGACAAAATTGACAAAATTGACAAAATTGACAAAATTGACAAAATTGACAAAATTGACAAAATTGACAAAATTGACAAAATTGACAAAATTGACAAAATTGACAAAATTGACAAAATTGACAAAATTGACAAAATTGACAAAATTGACAAAATTGACAAAATTGACAAAATTGACAAAATTGACAAAATTGACAAAATTGACAAAATTGACAAAATTGACAAAATTGACAAAATTGACAAAATTGACAAAATTGACAAAATTGACAAAATTGACAAAATTGACAAAATTGACAAAATTGACAAAATTGACAAAATTGACAAAATTGACAAAATTGACAAAATTGACAAAATTGACAAAATTGACAAAATTGACAAAATTGACAAAATTGACAAAATTGACAAAATTGACAAAATTGACAAAATTGACAAAATTGACAAAATTGACAAAATTGACAAAATTGACAAAATTGACAAAATTGACAAAATTGACAAAATTGACAAAATTGACAAAATTGACAAAATTGACAAAATTGACAAAATTGACAAAATTGACAAAATTGACAAAATTGACAAAATTGACAAAATTGACAAAATTGACAAAATTGACAAATTGACAAAATTGACAAAATTGACAAAATTGACAAAATTGACAAAATTGACAAAATTGACAAAATTGACAAAATTGACAAAATTGACAAAATTGACAAAATTGACAAAATTGACAAAATTGACAAAATTGACAAAATTGACAAAATTGACAAAATTGACAAAATTGACAAAATTGACAAAATTGACAAAATTGACAAAATTGACAAAATTGACAAAATTGACAAAATTGACAAAATTGACAAAATTGACAAAATTGACAAAATTGACAAAATTGACAAAATTGACAAAATTGACAAAATTGACAAAATTGACAAAATTGACAAAATTGACAAAATTGACAAAATTGACAAAATTGACAAAATTGACAAAATTGACAAAATTGACAAAATTGACAAAATTGACAAAATTGACAAAATTGACAAAATTGACAAAATTGACAAAATTGACAAAATTGACAAAATTGACAAAATTGACAAAATTGACAAAATTGACAAAATTGACAAAATTGACAAAATTGACAAAATTGACAAAATTGACAAAATTGACAAAATTGACAAAATTGACAAAATTGACAAAATTGACAAAATTGACAAAATTGACAAAATTGACAAAATTGAAAAAATTAACAAAATTGACAAAATTTACAAAATGGACAAAATTTACAAAATTGACGAAATTGACAAATTTGACAAAATTGACGATTCAGAGGCTGTCGCCTTTTCATTGTATGGAGAAAACGACTGTGGTCAATATCGGTTAGGTATGTTTGGAATGGTACAAACATTAATCTTAAAAATAGGCTCAGCCGTCTTAAGACCTAGAGAGATGAAATTTGGTAAGGAAACTCATTAGGACCAAGAATGTTGAAAAATCTCTTCAAATTTTCAGATCGCCTATTTTTAAGAAGGTTTTCCATACTAACTGTTCGTTGTTATTGTGATATTGACGTTATTACTCATTGTAGTAGGTTGAAAATTGGCACACGGAAATTCACGATTTCAGTTATCAAATTTTACGTAACGGGTCGGCAAAAGGGGTCGTCCATAAGACACAAATACTGTTAAGCTATATTTGCGTTGTTATACTTCAGAATGAGATGAATATTTGCACACAAAAGTTTTCAAATATGAACATTTGGTTTTAGCTATCAAAATTGCTTGAAAAGGTTGAAAATAGGGGTTTTCCACATTAACTGTTCACAGTTTTTGCGATATTGACGCTTATTAACATTGGATTGAAATTAAAATTTGCACACGAGAGTTTTAAAAGACAGGTAATTTATTCAAGAAGTCAAATTTCGGGTCTGGAGTCATCCATAGTAATTATTCACTGCTTTTTCGATATTGTTTAGATGATAATTATTATTTTTCATGGGATGTAGAAGAAAATTTATATATTCTTTAAAAAAAAAACGGAACATCAGTTTCTGGATTAAAATTTTAAATGAATCTCGTCGACTATTTTTTGACATTTTAAACAATATCATCGTGTAACGGCATCTCAATAACCATAGAAACACGATTTTTTCATCACATATCAAAAGTTAACGCGAAACGGAGTTTGTACGGGATCAGCTAGATATTAATATTTTTGGCTAAATTTTAATTTTAAAATTTTGATATATTCTTCGAAAATTCAAACAGTTGAAAGAGCGAAAGCCTAACTGTAGGAGATGGGAATTATATCACCCGTTGTATACAAAAGAAGGATCTCAATTTTTTTCAGTCATAAAAAAAAGATGGTAATTGCTGAACTTCAAAATGTTGTTACTCATTTCATACTTTGAGCAATCATGAATATGTGCTTAATCTGGGTAAATGAATGTAGAAAAGCAACTGCTATTAATTCTTTGCATGACATGATATTTTATATTGTTTTCATAAAAGTAAGAAAATAAATTTAAAAAACACGGGTTTTTATCTGGTACTATGGAACACTGCAAACCTTTGTTTGTGGATTTCTGCATTTTGGACTTTCCCCTGGAATGATAGTCCAAAATGCAGAAACCCACAGGCAAATGTTTGCAGTATTTCATACTACCAGATGAAAACCCGTGTTTTTTAATTTCATCTAGGAAATACAAAAAAATCAAATGCAAAACTTTCAGAATACGAAATAAAAAAAATGCAAAAACATCTGATGACTTAAGAGCTGGCAACTTGAAGTGTATTAAGAGACTATTTTCAAATAATAGTATGACATCAAATCAACCACTAAAAATGAATGAAATTAAAGTTGATTTTGAGATTTCATTATTTTTTTTCCCCATAATATCGAAATAAAAAAATCAATGAAAGTTCGTGTTCTTTTAACAAAAAAGAACAATCTTGAATTTTCGCTTGAAAACTCCAATTCGACCACATTTTTACATACACGCATGCCTCCAAAAACGCTAATTCATGCAATCAAACATGAATAAAAGGTTGAAATTTATTTTTGGTTTTATATATTTATGACTTGAAATTGATGTAAACAATTGATTTTTTTTATTCAAATAAACCATCCTGAACATTCATTCACTCTATAATCAATAATTAATTTGGTAGGATACTATTTCGGGTCTCGGTACAATCAGTATAGAGAAGATTTAAAAAGATTTTTTCAAATGAAATAATAATCACTCTATTAGCGAAATTCCAACTCTTTTCTCTTAATTTGTATCTTTTTGATGTCTTCTACAAAGTTGTAGCCAGAGAAAATCATGTTATTGGCATTAAACGTTGGGTTAACGCTAAAGGTAAGACAAGCGTTTTCATAGTATTTTTTATGATTTTGTCTTTGAAAAAACCATTTTAAAGTTTTTAAAAATCTTCAAAACAATAAATTGTTCTAGACCCCCCGAAGGATTATTAAAAATTTGGGCTCAAATGAAAGGGGAAAGTCCCAGCTTTTGAATGCTGCAAGAATATTTAAGCGATGCTATTTTTCGATAAATAAAGTTTTCTATCAGAGACACCGTGAACGAGTCAATAATCATCCATCAATCTTCATAGATTTGGTCACAACATTCGCTGGAGGAAATTAAAAAACAGATTTATTATGCAAACATTATGTTTCGCAAAATCTTATCTTTTGTCACAATTGCAAATGAAAATTATTGAGCAGATTTTTTAAGAGAAATATTGTAAAATAGAGATTAAATTACGTCGAAATTTCATTGACATTTTTCAGCTAAGCCCTCTGATTTTTTTTTCATGAATAAGTAAGATTTTATTGCAATATAAATTGATTTCCAAAAGTTTTGTCTTAACATTTTCAGCTCCGATGAGTGGGGGGCTTAAAATTTTATTTTTGAATAATGAACTTGCTGCTTTTTTTCAAACTGCCGGTGGAGCAAAGCATGTTGCAATGGTTAAATTTAATATATTTTCTTGAAGAAACCTGTGTAGTCAGGTTTCTCCCTGCTGCAATGTTTCGTATGTGCTCATCGCCAGCATCGGCAGTCATAAAGCAGGACCGTAAATGTTCAATTTACTGAATGAATCCCAGGGGCAAGTTTTACCGGCATTCATTTCCCGTTGTGTTCGTATTTCCGCCTCTCAGTCAAAAAGTGTTTTTTTTTTCGGGCATCCCCACACTCACTGGTTACGTAGTTGGTGTTTCTGCTGTTCAGTTTTAGTGGGCATTCCGGGACCTACAGACATTTGCCGGAAGTTGTTTCGACAAGCACTTTCAGCAACAGAGGATTTCGCTCTTGCCCCCACAAAGAGGACGATATCCTTCAACACATCGAGTGGCGTGGAAGAACATGAATATTCAACTGGATGTTGTTGCTTTATTTTCCGCTAGCCAGTTGATGGACTAATGGGTTCTCGGTCATCTTTTGCAGATCCAGTTTTCCAGAAAGCGAACGGAATAGTTTCTCGAAGGAAGGTCATAAAAACAAACGAGAACTTCACATCCGAGAGCCATATTTGAACTCGCTTCTGTTGGCCGTAGCTATTTTTAGGCAATTTTCATAACTCCAAATGTCTATCAAGGGTTAGAGATTATGTTTTTCTTGCGAACGAAAGTTAAAACAAATAATCAAGGTGATCAAATCAAATCATCCATAAAATTGCAACTACGCTCAATGGGTTCGCAAAGCCCATTGGGAAGCCCAAAAATTTGCAACAATTTTCATTAAATAATTTGAGAATTAAAAAGAATCCCTTACTTTTTCGTTTCCGGTAGGCGGCCATTTAAGTATTCTAAAAGGAATTTTGTCAATTAAAAAGTTTTTACTCAACGATCGCTTACACCGAACCAAAAAGAAAGAAACGTCACTCCCAGGAGTGTGGTGAGAAGTTTCCAAAAAATGTTTTTCAACGTCTCTTCTCGGTGCTTGCCAATTGCGACAAAATTTTTCCTTTCGGAACCAAC
Source organism: Uranotaenia lowii (assembly GCF_029784155.1). NCBI lineage: Eukaryota > Metazoa > Arthropoda > Insecta > Diptera > Culicidae > Uranotaenia > Uranotaenia lowii. The sequence continues at coordinate 324,115,774 of NC_073692.1, forward strand.
TTTCCGGAAATGGTCGCAAAAAGTAAGCGCATGAAGTTGAAGGTATGCGGTAAGGCGAGGTCTTGCAAAGAAAACGGGTTTCGGTTTAATTTCCCAGGTTTTTTTTTGTGCGACTCCTAGCAAATTTCTGTATGTGGGTGTACGCTTTACTCAGACCAAACGACCGACCGCAGTCTTCCAACGAAGTTTGAGTCTAATTTCTATGCTCGTCTTGAACCGGACGGAGGATAATTACAATTTAGTTTGGGTTGGACAGTTTGCTGCCACGTGGAACCAGTTAAGCTTCCAATCGACGGACGAGCGACGGCGGAGAAGACATTGTAAAGTGAAAGGTATAATTTTAATTAAATTGATTGAGCGCAATTTGATGTGCAGGAAGGTCCGTTTTTTTTTATAGGACAGTAATCTTGTGCAAGTTTCATGCTTAGAGGTTCGAGTTTTATATCATTTTGATACGCCAATAAAAAGGGCTGACGCAGCCCGTGGCGTAGGGGATAGCCTTCAACTCTTCCAAGCCCGTGGTCATGGGATCAAATCCCGGTCACGGTAAACATAATACACTTTCTGTAGGTAAGTGGTTTAAGCATTTGTAAGATTCTTGAAATAATTTAGTTTTTCCCTCCTGATTAGGATTTTTTTCACATAAGTATAGTTTTTCTTATGCTTAAATCATGTCAAATATCTTATCTGAATACCGCATTTTGATAAAAGTTATGAGAAAAGTTATTAACCTTAATAAATTATCACTTTAAATGTCCTTCAAAAATAAATATATTTTCCTTTCATTGGCACTTAAAAAGCAAATATTTGAAGCTTGATAATTTTATTAATCAAAACTATTTTCAAAATTCATTTTAATATTTTTTGTATTTGGAATTTGTCATATTTAATCTTTCAGAAAAGCTAGCTTAGAACAGAAACAGAACAGAAACAGAACAGAAACAGAACAGAAACAGAACAGAAACAGAACAGAAACAGAACAGAAACAGAACAGAAACAGAACAGAAACAGAACAGAAACAGAACAGAAACAGAACAGAAACAGAACAGAAACAGAACAGAAACAGAACAGAAACAGAACAGAAACAGAACAGAAACAGAACAGAAACAGAACAGAAACAGAACAAAAACAGAACAGAAACAGAACAGAAACAGAACAGAAACAGAACAGAAACAGAACAGAAACAGAACAGAAACAGAACAGAAACAGAACAGAAACAGAACAGAAACAGAACAGAAACAGAACAGAAACAGAACAGAAACAGAACAGAAACAGAACAGAAACAGAACAGAAACAGAACAGAAACAGAACAGAAACAGAACAGAAACAGAACAGAAACAGAACAGAAACAGAACAGAAACAGAACAGAAACAGAACAGAAACAGAACAGAAACAGAACAGAAACAGAACAGAAACAGAACAGAAACAGAACAGAAACAGAACAGAAACAGAACAGAAACAGAACAGAAACAGAACAGAAACAGAACAGAAACAGAACAGAAACAGAACAGAAACAGAACAGAAACAGAACAGAAACAGAACAGAAACAGAACAGAAACAGAACAGAAACAGAACAGAAACAGAACAGAAACAGAACAGAAACAGAACAGAAACAGAACAGAAACAGAACAGAAACAGAACAGAAACAGAACAGAAACAGAACAGAAACAGAACAGAAACAGAACAGAAACAGAACAGAAACAGAACAGAAACAGAACAGAAACAGAACAGAAACAGAACAGAAACAGAACAGAAACAGAACAGAAACAGAACAGAAACAGAACAGAAACAGAACAGAAACAGAACAGAAACAGAACAGAAACAGAACAGAAACAGAACAGAAACAGAACAGAAACAGAACAGAAACAGAACAGAAACAGAACAGAAACAGAACAGAAACAGAACAGAAACAGAACAGAAACAGAACAGAAACAGAACAGAAACAGAACAGAAACAGAACAGAAACAGAACAGAAACAGAACAGAAACAGAACAGAAACAGAACAGAAACAGAACAGAAACAGAACAGAAACAGAACAGAAACAGAACAGAAACAGAACAGAAACAGAACAGAAACAGAACAGAAACAGAACAGAAACAGAACAGAAACAGAACAGAAACAGAACAGAAACAGAACAGAAACAGAACAGAAACAGAACAGAAACAGAACAGAAACAGAACAGAAACAGAACAGAAACAGAACAGAAACAGAACAGAAACAGAACAGAAACAGAACAGAAACAGAACAGAAACAGAACAGAAACAGAACAGAAACAGAACAGAAACAGAACAGAAACAGAACAGAAACAGAACAGAAACAGAACAGAAACAGAACAGAAACAGAACAGAAACAGAACAGAAACAGAACAGAAACAGAACAGAAACAGAACAGAAACAGAACAGAAACAGAACAGAAACAGAACAGAAACAGAACAGAAACAGAACAGAAACAGAACAGAAACAGAACAGAAACAGAACAGAAACAGAACAGAAACAGAACAGAAACAGAACAGAAACAGAACAGAAACAGAACAGAAACAGAACAGAAACAGAACAGAAACAGAACAGAAACAGAACAGAAACAGAACAGAAACAGAACAGAAACAGAACAGAAACAGAACAGAAACAGAACAGAAACAGAACAGAAACAGAACAGAAACAGAACAGAAACAGAACAGAAACAGAACAGAAACAGAACAGAAACAGAACAGAAACAGAACAGAAACAGAACAGAAACAGAACAGAAACAGAACAGAAACAGAACAGAAACAGAACAGAAACAGAACAGAAACAGAACAGAAACAGAACAGAAACAGAACAGAAACAGAACAGAAACAGAACAGAAACAGAACAGAAACAGAACAGAAACAGAACAGAAACAGAACAGAAACAGAACAGAAACAGAACAGAAACAGAACAGAAACAGAACAGAAACAGAACAGAAACAGAACAGAAACAGAACAGAAACAGAACAGAAACAGAACAGAAACAGAACAGAAACAGAACAGAAACAGAACAGAAACAGAACAGAAACAGAACAGAAACAGAACAGAAACAGAACAGAAACAGAACAGAAACAGAACAGAAACAGAACAGAAACAGAACAGAAACAGAACAGAAACAGAACAGAAACAGAACAGAAACAGAACAGAAACAGAACAGAAACAGAACAGAAACAGAACAGAAACAGAACAGAAACAGAACAGAAACAGAACAGAAACAGAACAGAAACAGAACAGAAACAGAACAGAAACAGAACAGAAACAGAACAGAAACAGAACAGAAACAGAACAGAAAAAGAACAGAAACATAACAGAAACAGAACAGAAACAGAAAAGCTGCTACACCTAAACTTACTGATACAAGCTTGTTTTTTCATTTTCTTGGGATTGTGATATTGCTCAGTTAGCAAGTTAGTTGCTTCCTGAGCCGATGTCCGTGAGCTCGAGCCCAAGAGTAAACATCGAACACGGTTGTACCAGATAAGTTAAACAGAGATTGTTCGCAGAATTTTTGTAAGAACAACAAAATTGAAAACTTCGGAAATTTTAAAAGTTGCTAGGTAATTCCAATATTTTTCAAACACCAAATTTTATCGTTTACCAATTCTTTTTCTTTCCAGACAATAAGATGAGGGAAAAAATTCAAACAGCACCGTCTTAAACATTTTAAAATAAAAAATCAATATGTGACCAAACTTACCCGTGATAGGCCAGCAGCGAGACGAGAAAAAAGACACACGCCAGTACGTCAGCCCGTCCAACGATGCCGGTCACCTGGATAGGAGCACAGATGCGGAAAAAGAACGTTAGAGAGGGAAATGAACATTAAATAAAAGCTGAAAAGTGTCAAAAACAAAACAGCATCATAAAACCAACCGATCGATTGTGGGCGTGTTAGTATATGTATGTGCAAAGCTTTAGGAAATTTTCGTCTTCCTGAACAAACAGGAAAATGTATACGCGAACGAAACGAGGCTGGGAAATCCAGAACAAAATGAAAGAAAATGAAATTTCAGTATTCCCTCGAAGCTAGCCAACGAGGTTTGGATTTTGCAGCTTTGTCCCAGAAGAATCATTCACTGAGAGACAATCCCGAAGTCTCTGGCTGGGATCTGTTTGCCCCCGGAACAACCAAATGTGACAATGACAAGTTGGGCTGGGACTTCGATTTTTTTTTTCGTTTTTTTCCTTGATGTTTAATTTTATGAAACCTTAGTCATTGGAAAAACTTCCACTTTTTGGGGAAAATTATCAATATTTTTAAAGATTGAATTTAAGGAGGTTATTGACAAAATTGTACAAATTATTAATTTTTTTTTTGCATGTGATTTTTTCATTTTAAGTTTAATATATTTTGCTAGTAAAAATTTATATGGTGAAGCCAATCAGCGAAAAAATTATTTAATACTAAATTTAACTGAAAGTTGAACCTTTAGAGCCCAGAACAGACTGAAGCATTTTCAATAAATATTGATAAAAGATTTACTCAAATAAGAAATAAGAAATTTTAAAATCATAATGTTAGACAATTTGATTAAAAAGTTTGATTTCAGTTTCAAAATGATGTCGCGAAAAAACATCCACTAACGTTTGGCTCCCTCGAAAGATGATGACTTCACATCTTAGCTCTAGCAGGTCGTTAAATAACCGGGAATCAAAACTTTTTCTTTGGTCTTCGATCCGCATTTTTCTGGCTTGAGGAAAGGTTGTGAAAGTTTTTTTTTTACATCAAACCCGAACGTACCCGTTTTTGAAAGCAGGTACATAGCTATCCAAAGTGTCAAAAAGCTATTTGCTCCATAATCCTTTCGAAAATAGTTTTCTGATAGAGACGAATAAATCCTTCGCCTCATAGAAATATTTTCTTCGTTCTGTTAAGATGAGTCAATCAATACGAATGGGTTATAAAAAATAACTGATTTTGTAAGAATTTGAGGAAATAACTTCATTTTGAGTAATATAAAAAAACATAGAAGCCTTATCAGATCAAAACTAAGGTACATTTGGTACTTCACAGTTAAACAAATTAATAAAACAACACGAGATTTATGAATAAGATCTAAAAGTGTCCTTTTACTGTTTTTTTTCACTTTGAATACTTCGAATTCATTGCCAATAAATCATTGGTATTAATTGAACAATTCTCTTGAAACTTTTATTCAGCAGTTCTGGAACTTGGAAATCATATCTGCTCGAAACATATGTTAATATTGAAAAATTTCCATGAGACAATAAAAGTTTCTGAGACAGGCCTGGTCCTAGACCTCGCACATTGAGGAGGGAAGGTTTTCATATTTTCAAAATTCGACTAATAAAATAAACACTAGGCTGGAACAAAAACTAATTTTGGAAGATGGAAGTTATTTCACCTTTTGTATTCTTGATTTTTATTCCTCCAATCGCTATGTTCCAACTCCGAGTGACAAAAGATTGATTCGAATTCAATAACGTTTATTTTCAAAGAGTGATGTGGATGAAGGGTTGCCCTTTTCCTCTTATTTGTGCCTATTGAAGGGGTTTAAAATTCCAAAATTAATGATAAAATGTAAACTTTTTTAACCCATTTTCTTTTAAAACTTATTTTGATATTCTTTGACACAACTTGTTTTTCATGCGAGAGAATGTTGATAAAAAAGTGGTTTTTGTATTTTGTATACCAGGAAGTTGAAAAAAGGTATATGAACTCATTAAGGAATCATTCGAATTATTAAATCAAATAATACACCTTTCATTCAATAGAGAAAAATTTATAGAAATTTTGCAATTTTCTATTTTTTCTAAACTTTTTCATAAAAGTGCAAGGTTATCACGAAGAAATTTTACTGTTTCTATTTTTGCAACTAAACGTTCAAAAAACACATATTTGAGTAAAATTTTTGATAATAGCATTTCTATGAACTTAACTCTGATTTGAAAACACTGATATTTTCCAGAATTGTGATTCGAAAATATCGTATTTTTATCAATTCTGAAATTCATTTCCCTTTGTGAATTGTGGTCCAAAAATTTAATTTCAATATCTAATTCAATTGTGATAAAAAAATGAAATCATCAAAATTTATACTTTTTTAAGTCTGAAACGAATGAAATAAAATTACAAACATTTGTTTAGATTAGTAACAACTTTGCAACAAAAATTGTATGAATGAAATGAAAAATAGTTTTTGATCTCATGAAGGGCACAATTTTCTTTATAATTTGAAATGATTTTTGAATATCAATAACAAAAATCATAAAATGAAGCATTTTCTTCAAGCAAAAGGCAACAAAAACCATATAAGTGAAAAAAATTGAAGAGTTGATTTTTACCGATTTAGGAGTGTTGAAAAATTTCCGTATTTTTTTGAAAACTCTGTAAAATGTTAAAATGCTATTGAAAATAAAGGTTTTCATTAAATGATTCATTCTCTCGAAAACTGAGAGTAAGTTCAACTTCTGAGAAAACGTTATATCTATAAGTTTTCTCATTGGGTTTTTTAAACAGTTCTACGAAAAAAAGGAGTTTGACCAAATTTCAACAAAATTTTATCAAAATTTATCTAACATATTTTTGAAAACAAAACGTTTGCAGTCTTCTAAATATTTGTTAAATGAATTAAAATCCTTTACATCAAACATTTAAAACGCCTTTCTGGGATGTCAGGGAAATTAAGATAATTTTCATAAGTATTTTCTTCAAATTGTCGAATTACATTTTTTTTCTGCATTTAGCTTTTTAGATTGTCCGGTTTTATCTGGACTTAGTTCAAAATTTAAGGTTACCAAGGTTTTGTTCAAAAATGATTTTCCCGGAAATTTTCACTTATCTGCGAAAACGAACAGAAAAACTAAAAAAGAGTAGCAATGATTTTTTTATGTTTGTGACCAAAAATTAAAATATTTGTGAAAATTTACATGAACGGTTTTATGGAAGTATAAAGTTCAATTAAAATTCGTCTGATAGGTTTTTGATAAAAACAATTGTTTTTCTTCTTGATATCTATGCAAAAATCTATGTGTTTTTCCCAAATTTGCCCGAATATTTCGCTGGTTTGAGCTCAAAATTATGAAATCAAATGCTTGGATTTTGCCAGGTTTTTAGTTCAATTAGCCCTTTTTTGTCCGGTTCGAATACGAGCGGGAAAAAATCTGGCAACCTTACTCTAAATTGTGTCTCTGAAATTTGAAAATCTAGCAACAATTTGGATCCTTCATGAAATATAGGATGATAAATAGATTTATAATCGTATTAAGTTGTTTTGTAGGTTTATTTTACTGATTGATTGATTTATTTATAGAGGCTTTAAATATTTAGTTCATTCGCCTCTTAATATTGTAGGATGATTTGTTTTTCAACTGGAATGTAATAAAAACTGCTCATTTGTTAAGCCATTGCGCCAAGTATTAAGGTTATAGACAAAATCTGATGAAATATTCGAATTCATGACACCAAAATCTTTCGAAACAGTTATCTAAACATATGCACCGTCTTTTTCTAATGAATTTTTGGCATTTCAATGAATTATAGAACTCAAAGCAGAAGTGTTAGACAAACATGATGTATTGTTAGATGAAAAGATCCGAACTAAAGCATTTTGGGTAGAAGAAATCGAACAGTTTTCAAAAAATATGAACCAGATCTTTTGTATTGTGGATATTTTACTACTAGTGTGATTCCTCAATGTAAAAGCTTCTTCTTAATTGGAATTGGCATATTCTCGACTTTTTGGAGACATATACATATACGAAACTACTGTCCGATTTAACTTTTTTTGGGTAAAGTTTGTCGTCAATGAATGAAAGAAAATCACTCAAAACCAACGTGTTTACGATGGTTGTCTAAATGTCTAAATAGTCGATTTTGATTATCATTTTTATAACGATTTCATGTTATCTGGGAAGCTGCTTTTTGTTTGAATGAGAACCTTTAATCAATAGTGTTTTAAAAAATTTTGAATTGAAATTTATTTTAAGGTTATAACAAAAAAAATCAATCCCTGTATTTCAAAGTTTTAAATTGTTCTTCACAATCCTGCTTAACAGGCAATGGTATACTCTCACGAAAAAATAATTGAAAACAAATTCTTTTGGCTTGCTCTGTTATGTCTGGTAGTTTTTAATTTGTTACTTTATGAAAGAGAAACCAAAAGTTAAATTTTACTAACCCTCTTAAAAACAACTACGGTTTTAGATGGGGTTTTCTGGAGTCAGCATAAAACAAAACCAATCATTAGGGGAGAATAAGGATACTTGATCCCTGGGGATACTTGATTCTTTTGCTATATCTCGAAAAATAAAAAACTACATGTACTAAGATTGAAATATCTCGAACTGCATAACAGTAATTTGAAATCTCTGTTTTGCAGATTAAAGGTGAACAAATTTTCTATCGATCATCTGAACATCATTTTTGCGTATCATTGACAGTATTGTTGATATAAGCGGCTCTATGAAAGAAAAAATTACAAAAAACGCATTTTTTTGAGAAAATTATTTTTGAGTGAAAGTTTTAGACTCCATGGTAACATTTAAAAAATCTGATTTTCTACTGGCCTTATATTTGACCTCAAAACAACGATTTCAAATGGTTATATTTAAAAATCGGTTGAAAATTGAAGAAGTTACGGTTACTTTACCATAACAGTAATTTTTGCATTTTTGAATATTTTTACGAACCGCACTATACTAATCATAGTATAGGAAGAAATCAACATGGTAAATTTCATTCGCTCTGAGTCAAAATTAATTTTTAGCTTACTATAAGATCACAAGCCAATTTCCAGAACGATCTGACGACCATGGGGAGAGGTTGCTTGGGGCTCAAACGTGAATAGTATTTTAAGGTATAATGCTCGGGAGAAGCACAAATTACTGTTTTTTCAATAGAATCTTTTTTTTTTCACCAGCCTATTAATTTATTCTGATTGATTTTATTAAAGCCTAAGTTAAGACAAACATTTCACTCGAAGACTGTAACACGATTGGACTTAGAACAAAAAAGTAATTGCGTTTTTTATAATTTTTTCTTTCATAAAGTCACTAATATCAACAATACTGTCAATGATGCGCAAAAATGATGTTCAGATGATCGATAGCAAATTTGTTCACCTTTAATCTGCAAAACAGAGATTTCAAATTACTGTTATGCAGTTCGAGACATTTCAATCTAAGTACATGTACTTTTTTTTATTTTTCCAAAATTTCGGATTCAGCGCCCGATTTTACATTAAAAATATAGGTCGGTTCACGTTCACGGTTCACGATTTTTTTCAAATTTTGTAAACTAGTGTAACTAATGTTTTCCGAGTAATTATTAAAAAAAAAAGGGTTAAAAATACTGTATTCATCTAAACACTAGAAAATTGCGCCCTTAAGTATGCAATGGTATAGGGTAGAAGACAAACTTTTATAATTCTCTTTGTCTAATACTTACAAACTGTTAAATTTGAACTTATATGGCTAGAAATATAAATTTTTTCCAGGGTAAGAGAACCCTGAACCAAGTCTTCTTAAGTAAACGTTGAAGTCTCCTGTAACGTAAAAAATATCACAATTTTTTAGTCTCACGAAAATGCTTCTAGCTCATCTACGAGTTCATACATCGTTCTAATTTTTGAAACATTTAAAGTTGAAGTTACACGCTGTCAAAAAATGCAAAAGACGACGAGTTGCTATATTTTTTCCAAGTTAAGTTTTTAACTGATCACAATAAAAATAAAAATTATTCTATGTTGGGTAGAACAGAAAAAAAATGTGAATCAAGTCTTAACATGGGGTTAGGAAAAACGATAAAAATTGACAAATATGTTAAATGATTGCAACCAAAAAAAAATGATTTTATCCCATAAAGTAACGCAATTTTCGAAAAAAAAAATTAAAGTTATTCTTAGAACTTAAGTGATGTGTTATAATAAAACTAAACTTCAGTGTATTTTTCTGCAAAAAAAAATGGATTGTAGAGGTTGAGCATTATACAGGGGAGAATGAGGATACTGTATCCCTGGGGATACTTGATTCCTCATCTATATCTCCAAACTGGAATGTCGTACAAAGATCAAATGTTCTAAAAAAATGTGCCAAATGGAACAAAACAGCAATGGTTGAAGCTCAAAAAATTTGAACAAAATAAGTTTTTGGATTATCGAACTTTGTTTGAAAAATTTCATAAAATGTGACTTGAAGATCTTTTTTCATCATTTTAAAATATTCCTAACATGGAAATATTATAGCAAAAATATTTATTCCAATACATCAATCTTTCGAGTGTAAAATGAACTTCAAAATACAATATTTCCAAAGCGATGGAAAACTCCCAACTTGTTTCAGAAAAAGTTTTCTAAAATGTTGATTTTGGGTACAATTGATCCATAATATATGGGTACAAACGATCCCGGTATATTCTTCTTCTCACTGAATCGTGGTCATTGCTGATTACGAGATTACTAATATTTATCCAATAGCTAATATTCATCGATCAATTATCTGAAGAAAAGGGCTAAAATAATTGATTTTCTCTTGTTTATAATATATTGCGCCCGTAAGTATGCAATGTCATAATGGTTGAGAATAAGCTATAGACCTATATATTTTTATTCTGACAATTATAAAATGTGAAATAAGAACAAACATGACCAAAATAGTCAATTAACATTCTATCTTGGGGTTTTGTTTGATTTTTTTCCATGGATTAGGGCTTCCTGAATAAAGGATCAAGTCTTCCTTAACTTCAAAAATATCGCAATTGTTTTACTCCCACGAAAATGCTTCTAGTTCATCTACGGGTTCAAGTATCGTTCTAATTTTAGGAGACTAGAAACTTGAAGTTACTCGCTGTCAGAAAATGTTTAAGAGTGCGAGTTGCTAAATTTTTCCAAAAAGATATGGTGAAAATAAGAAAAGGGGATCAAGTATCCCCATTCTCCCCTACCTAGTAGTTGTAGCGAAGAGTTGCATTGTTAAAAGAAAGATAATAAAGTAGTTAGTGATACCATACGTACTCTTTTAAGAGTATATGTTTTCTTTTTCGTTCGACAAATACTTTTTTTTTCTGGAATTTTTCCAAATGTACCGTAATCCGGGGTAATATTGATCATTTTTTTTCAATATTTTTCGATTGTTTTTTTTCTGTAAAGGGGAGTTGCAGAAATTTATTAGACTACTTTAAATTTGATTTAAAAATCGATTACATCTCTGTTTTGAATTTGATGCTTTGAGGTTACATTGATCAGTCTCTGTTTTGACGGTTTTAACGAGTTTTCTTGATCATAAAGGATACAAAACACCTTCATAATAAAAAGTTTATCAATTTTACCTTGCTTTTTAACATTTTTATTTAAAACATTTATAATCGAAAATGAACTACTATCTTGCATACATTTTGGGGCAAAAATTAAAATAATTGCTAAATAGTTTGAGCTACAAAATACAAATGAAATTTTTTCCATCACACATTCCTTTAGGCCCTCCCACTACACCCATTTTCATTTTTTCTTCATAGTAAACCATTTTATAGGGTACCTATCCATTTGTCCAATACGGGCTTACTCTAGGAATATATCCTATTTTTTTAAATAAAAAAAACTATCACTTAATGACTACAAAAATAGCACTATAAATATACATATACAAAGAAGAAAAGTAGTTCTTACACATTCAACAACCCGTTTTCTTCTAAATGCTTTTCGGTATCATCAGGAGATCTGTTTGTTTGCGAGCCTTGGAAAATATAGATATTTTAAGATTTTGGAATTTAATTTTTACTAACAGAAAAAAAAATCAAATACAAACCAAATTTTTCCTATTAAATACTGAATTAATAGGCTTCCGAACGTAGAAAACAGTTTTCAAAAATTTAAACTTTCGACTGAGATATTGATGATAATGTACAAAAATTTATTGTTGGTCAAAATTACCCCGGTGATCAAAGTTACCCCGTTTTACGGTACTCTTTTTTTGTTGAAGGACATTTGATCAGAAAAACCAACGTATTTCTTCAATTTTATGAAGTTGTTTCACATCTAATGCTAAAACTACGAAAGAAATACAGCTTACAACAAATAAAATTCAACATTTTGTTTTAATAAACATGCATTTTAAGTCGTTCTAAACAGTGAGAGCGATGATCGCCTTTGAGTATGCAAACAGTTATAATATGCAGAAAAATAAAGAATATTATGTACAATAATACATAAAAAGATTTTTTTTAAAGTCACGTTAGGTACATATCCTCCAAGACATTAACAGTATTTGATGAAATTGAAATATCTCGGTGCCTCCTTAGAAAGCACGAAATATGTACAATAAAACCCCGCTCATCCGAGCTTCAGCGTTATCCGAGCCACCATTTTTATCCAAAATCCATATAAAAAAATGTTCTACTAACGCGATGTATTGTTAAGCTATTAAATTTACGTTTTTGGCTAGTTTAAGATCTAAATAGGGAAACAATTTCTCACGATACTAAAAGAGTATGTTGAGAGCAACAGAAACGTCGATTAAATAGGAAATAAAATCAGTGTAAGAATCGAGCTATGCGCCTGGATGGTATGCAAAATCAGAGCTAATGGGATTTGGCAATGTATTTCGATGAATCTGAGGTGGTCTCTATCCCGACTACCTCGGGTAATGAGTGATACGGTCAAAATTTGATCAATATCAGCTTGATGTATTTCTTTCAATTTTGCATTTAAAAAACCTGAACACCCTTCATTTGTGTGTGTGTGTGTGTGTGTGTGTGTGTGTGTGTGTGTGTGTGTGTGTGTGTGTGTGTGTGTGTGTGTGTGTGTGTGTGTGTGTGTGTGTGTGTGTGTGTGTGTGTGTGTGTGTGTGTGTGTGTGTGTGTGTGTGTGTGTGTGTGTGTGTGTGTGTGTGTGTGTGTGTGTGTGTGTGTGTGTGTGTGTGTGTGTGTGTGTGTGTGTGTGTGTGTGTGTGTGTGTGTGTGTGTGTGTGTGTGTGTGTGTGTGTGTGTGTGTGTGTGTGTGTGTGTGTGTGTGTGTGTGTGTGTGTGTGTGTGTGTGTGTGTGTGTGTGTGTGTGTGTGTGTGTGTGTGTGTGTGTGTGTGTGTGTGTGTGTGTGTGTGTGTGTGTGTGTGTGTGTGTGTGTGTGTGTGTGTGTGTGTGTGTGTGTGTGTGTGTGTGTGTGTGTGTGTGTGTGTGTGTGTGTGTGTGTGTGTGTGTGTGTGTGTGTGTGTGTGTGTGTGTGTGTGTGTGTGTGTGTGTGTGTGTGTGCGTGTAGAATGTTGCTCCTGTTTTGATTTCGGAACTCACTCTTCAGTTGTCAAAATGTCGTCCAAGGAAGAAGAGCAGCGTATCTAAATTTCGCTCGCGCATCGCGAAAATCCGAACTACTCGCACGCAAAGCTGGCAAAATCGCTAAAAGTTACCAAATCAACCGTTACAAATATAATTAAAGTGTTTGGGGAACGTTTGTAGACAACCAGGAAGTCTGGATCGGGGGGAGATCGAAAAACGGAAGCCGCTGAGACGACAAAGAGAGTTGCCGGTGGTTTCAAGCAAATCTCTAACCTCTCTCTCCGAGATGCCGCAAATAAGCTGGTGCATCGTCTACAACCGTGCATCGAGCCAAAAAATGAGCCGGACTATCGACTTACAAGAAGGTAGTGACTCCAAATCGAGATGATAAACAAAACACGGCGGCCAAAGAGCGATCACGGAGGCTGTACACGACGATGCTGACGAAGTTTGACTGCGTGGTAATGGACGACGAAACCTACGTCAAAGCCGACTACAAGCAGCTTCCGGGACAGGAGTTTTATACGACGAAAGGAAGGGGAAAGGTAGCAGATATTTTCAAGCACATGAAACTGTCAAAGTTCGCAAAGAAATATCTGGTTTGGCAAGCCATCTGTACCTGTGGCTTGAAAGCAGCATTTTCATAGCTTCCGGGACTGTCAACCAAGAAATTTACGTGAAAGTGTGTTTGAATAAACATCTGCTGCCTTTCCTGAAGAAACACGGTTGTTCTGTACTGTTTTGGCCGGATTTGGCATCTTGCCAATACGGTAAAAAGGCCATTGAGTGGTACGCCACAAACAACGTACAGGTGGTTCCCAAGGACAAAAACCCTCCCAACACGCCAGAGCTCCGCCCAATTGAGAAATACTGGGCTATTATCAAACGGAACCTAAAGAAGACCAAAAAAACTGCTAAGGACGAGCAGCAGTTCAAGGCAAACTGGCTTTCTGCGGCGAAGAAGATGGACAAGGTAGCTGTACAAAATTTAATGGCAGGGGTTAAGCGTAAGGCCTGGCAATTCGGATTTGGAAAAGCGGAAGCCTAACTGAATATTTTTCCTGAATTTTATACAAATTAAACTTGAAAAAGAAATTTGATTTGATTTTTTAAATAAACGATTTCACCGATTTACACGCGTTTTCCCTAGACCAAATTTTGACCGTATCACCCTTTAAGGAAGGTTCTACTGTACATCCTTTTGCATACCATGCGAGCGCAAAGCTCGATAAATATATGGAACTCGTATCAACCTGATGGCTGGGATAACGCTCAGTAAAGTAGAGTTCGGATAAGCGGAGTTCTACTGTTTGACGTTTGTCCTGACTTTTTGGATAGATGCTCTCAAGGTACTCTTTTTGGTGTCACGGGATACGGTAACCTTAAGTTAGACTGCCAGTAGAAGTCCTACGCTTATGAAGCGCATATTGGAAAATTGATCACCTCAATGAAAAATTTGACTCCAATTTATTTGGGGAACATTCCCACACCCAAAATTCAGCCTCTGTGCCAATGGCGTGTAGTCAATTACATAGCATCATTGGTACAAGAAGATAACGCGACCGGTGCTGATTCGATTTGCTCCCACCGGCATTAATCTCCCAAGTTAACCGAATTGCGTATGTCTGAAAGAAACAAAATAAAAACGCTTTCACGTCCCTCCCTATCGCATCACAAGACGAAGAAAGATGGAAATAAATACCGGCCAACACCAGGCAGCCAGCAAACCGAGCACTGTGCGTGTGAATGTAGCAAAAGCAACAACAAAAACATCCTTCTAATTCAATCCCTTCAATCTACCGGCAAACAACCACGGCCAAGCTGTGCGTGTGTATTCAGTAAAAGCAACAAAAAAAACATTGCTTCAATTCAATCCATGGGCAAACAACCGCAAGCTGCCCGGCTTTAGCAACTGTGTATATGTAGCGTGTGTATGTAATAGCAGGCAGTAAGCAAAGCACAGTTCTCATTCAATGGGTTTCACTTTGCCTTCACTCCCGTTCCCTTTCCCGTTACCATCGCAAGACAAAGGACTACCTTGAAAGGCGGCCAAACGCCGGGAAGCCACCGTTGTGCGATTTTTTGTGATTGTTCGGTGGCAGAAAGCCTATGACAAATATCCCTCGTCGTTCATGAAGCTCAAATAGCACACTGGTTAGGATGTCGGACTTGCAAGACGATGTAATTAGTGATTTGAGTTCGACTCTCCCTACGGGCGCTGTAGTTTATATTTTTATTTTCTTGTTTCTGGGATGAATTATCCAATAGGAAGGAAATCCCATAAAATGTTTTTCTTGTTTCGCTTGAATGTAGTGGTCATGCATCGTTTTGGTTGGGAGGCGAGTCCTTATGCCAGTTACGGTTTTTCAAACATATCATCTTCGGCACAGTGCACATTTCAGCGCATTATCGGCACAGAGATTTGCTAAATAGGCATTAGATTTTGCAACCTCTTCTATGTGTGCACGGAGTGGAAAACTTTTAAAATTCAAGAGAACACCGACTATCTATCTATCTATTATTTAATCCTCCATCAAGTTGAATGGTAAAATCCATATTTAACTTTACAAAAAAAAAGGCTCCCTAATGAATCCATAAAAAAGAATATTCAAACACGGGCGGTAACCGGAAAAAAAATGCGTCGCATCCACACCAAACAGTGTGCTTCAAAAACAAACTTCAAAGCATCGATTCCGGATGTCCCGGTGGAAAAACCCCCGAACAACATCCAATGAATATAAATTGCTCCAAAGTTGTGCCGAAGCTTACCGCACCTGGTCAAACAGTTTTCCCACAGAAATTCATTTTAGTGACCCTCCACAGAAACGCAAACAGATACACACACCGATAAACATGGCTGGTCGCTTGCCTGCACCTTTCCTGCTGCATCCTCCCAAACCACCCACGCCTTCCTGAAGCTGAAAAGGTGTAGAGGTAGCACAGCTCCACAAAAAGGAGGTATCTCGTTTGCAGCAAACCATTATTGACACACGTCTCCCAGGAGTGACACCAAAAGTTTTATCATCAGCTAGCTGCCCGGAAAATCGAGAGAGAGAAGGGGTTGAAAATAACCGAGGAACAGTTGACAAAAAAAAAAACACAAGGCGACGGTCAAAAAAGATACCTAGGTACACCCAAAATTCAGCCTCTGTGCCAAGGGCGTGTAGTCAATTTCATAGCATCATTGGTACAAGAAGATAACGCGACCGGCACTGATTCGATTTGCGCCCACCGGCATTAACCTCCCAGCGTAACCGAATTGCGTATGTCTGAATGAAACAAAATAAAAACGTTTTCGCGTCCCTCCCCATCGCATCACAAGCCGAAGAAGGATGGAAATAAATACCGGCCAACACCAGGCAGCCAGCGAACCGAGCACTGTGCATGTAAATGTAGCAAAAGCAACAACAAAAACATCCTTCTAATTCAATCAACCGGCAAACACGGCTAAGCTGTGCGTGTGTATGTAGCAAAAGCAAAAACAAAAACATTCCTTCAATTTACCGGCAAACAACACCGGCCAAGCTGCCCGGCTTTAGCAGCTGTGTATATGTAGCGTGTGTATGTAATAGCAGGCAGTAAGCAAAGCACAGTTCTCATTCAATGGGTTTCCCGTTCCTTCACTCCCGTTCTCTTTCCCGTTTCCATCTTAAGACAAAGGAATGCATTGAAAGGAGGCCAAACGCCGGGAAGCCGCCGTTGTACGTTTTTTGTGATTGATCGGTAACAGAAAGCCTATGACAAATATACCTCGTCCTGCATGAAGCTCGAATAATACACTGGTTAGAATGTCGGACTGACAAGACGCTACAATTGGTGATGTGAGTTCGATTCTCACTACAGCGCTGTGGTTTTAATTTTTATTTTCTTGTTTCTGGGATGAATGATCCAATAGGAAGGAAATCCCATAAAATGTTTTTCTTGTTTCGCTTGAATGTAGTGGTCATCATTTTGGTTGGGAGCCGAGTCCTTATGCCAGTTACGGTTTTTCAAACATACCGTCTTCGGCACAGTGCACATTTTAGAGCATTATCGGCACAGAGATTTGCTAAAAAGGCATTGGATTTTTGCAACCTCTTCTATGGGTGTATAGTAGAGAAGAGTAGAGACTGACCAGGGAAGACAATTTTTGGGGACCTCCGACGTTCGTTGTCGTCGTGTCGATTCTTCCGTATAGTAGTGGGGGGACTCAAACAAGGCTTAATAGGAACGTGACGCATCAGCTCAGTTGAGAACTAATCTTTTGGAGAAGACACCAAATTTATAGAGATGTTTTTCTTTGTCCGGCCAGATAACATCGCCGGGTTTTGGACTTACCCTAAATGAAGTTTGCTGATAGGTTAACTCAAACTGACGTTTTAAGTTGTCTAAGCTGGAATGAAAGCCTTCATTAAAACTTGAGCTTTCACTTATCAGGAGTGTTCAAGAAGATTTTCTGAAGAAAGAAATCTGGATCCAATCATCATTCAACAATTCCTTTCAAATTTGAGCTTTGTTTGATTACTCTAAGGCGATCCTGAAATATTTCAAATCAATATTTAAATTTTATGAGGAATAGTAAAATTAAAAAAAAAATCATTTTTAATTTTGGCAATTCTGTTGAACTATGAAAAATTTTTGACGTCAAGGTTTAATGAAAAAAAAAAAAAAACGTCAAAAATTAGCCGCTTCGAAAAGAACATTTATCGAATACTAAATACAAAGGTCGTGAGACGTTCAAGTTTTTTTCATTTTACTTACTTACTTAATGATCCCGCGCCGATCCTCCGGTGCATAGGGCCGTGGTAAAAGACCTTCACTGTTGACGATCCGGAGCCAGCGTCTTCACCTGGTCCCAGTCAAGATTCTCGATCTCAGTTCGGATTTCAGCGGCTAGGCTTCGCCGCCACGAGTTTTTGGTCCTGCCTCTTCTTCGATGACCTTCTGGATTCCAATCTAGCGCCTCTCTGCAAATCTCGTTTTCATCTTTTCGCAGCGTGTGCCCAATCCATCTCCACTTACGTTGCCGAATCTCGATCTCTAGCGCCCTTTGATGACACCGGCGAAGTAGTTCCTCATTCGAGATCCAGTTGCCAGGCCACCAAGCGCGGATGATGTTCCGCAGGCAGCGGTTTACAAATACTTGCAGTTTTCGCGTCGTCACCGCATATGTGCACCAAGTTTCGCACCCGTACAGCATTCGGATTTTTGTTCGTAGAGAGATCTGGCGTGAGCGCCAGATGTTTCGAAGACTCGCAAACGCAAATCGGGCCTTTCTGATCCGGGTTTCGATGTCTTTCCTGGTACCACCATCAGGCGTTATCTGGCTACCAAGATACTGGAAGCACTCCACTTGCTCAACTTGTTGCCCAGCTACCATGAAACTGGAGGGATTTCCTGTGTTGATCTCCATCGACTTGGTCTTTCCGACATTGACTTTGAGACCCGCTGCCTTGGAACTTTCGGTGAGGTCGTCGAGTTTGCTCTGCATGTCCGGTTGTGTTTGGGCGAGCAAAATAATATCGTCAGCCAGGTCAAGGTAGTTCAGTTGCTCCATTGTTAAAGGATTCCACGGCAATCCTCGGTTCGGTGCACAGTCGATCGATCCAGTCAGAATCTCATCCATTACGATGAGAAAAAGCAGCGGTGACAAAATACATCCTTGTCTCACTCCAGCAGTTACCGGGATTGGTTCGGACAAGACACCGTCGTGCAAGACCTTGCACGAAAATGCCTCGTACTGTGCTTCGATGAGATGGACTAGTTTCTCTGGGACCCCTCTTCGCCTAAGAGTAGCCCAGATGTTTTCGTGGTTCAGTCGGTCAAATGCTTTTTCGAAATCAACGAACACCAGCAGAAGAGAGTCCTGGAATTCGTTGATTTGTTCCAGTTTTATTCGTAGCGTTGTGATGTGGTCCACACATGATCGTCCGGATCGGAATCCAGCTTGTTGCCGTCGGAGTGTAGCGTCGATTTTCTCCTGGATCCTGTTCAGGATCACTTTGCAGAGTACTTTGAGGGTTGTACAGATCAAAGTTATGCCACGCCAGTTACCGCACTCTGTTAGGTCTCCTTTCTTTGGGACCTTTACGAGGATACCCTGCATCCAGTCGGCCGGGAATGTTGCAGTATCCCAAATGTCAGCGAATAGACAGTGCAACATTTGTGCTGACAAGGCAGGGTCGGCTTTGAGCATTTCAGCAGGAATGCAATCGATTCCAGGCGCTTTGTTGGATTTCATGTCCTTGATTGCCGCTTCTATTTCAGCCAGCGAGGGCGCTTCCGAGTTGACGCCATTAATGCGACTTACTGTGGGCGCCTCGAGCTGCGGGTTCTGTTGGCCATTGCTATTTGTAACTCGAAAAAGTTGATCAAAATGCTCAGTCCAACGCTTGAGCTGATCTGTTCGATCTGTCAGCAGCTGACCTGCTCGGTTTTTCAGCGGCATTCTTGCATTAGTCCTTGCACCACTAAGGCGGCGAGAAATATCATATAATAATCGGATATCTCCAATGGCGGCGGCTCTTTCTCCCTCTTCGGCTAGGGAGTTTGTCCAGGCTCTCTTGTCTCGTCTACAAGCTCGTTTAACTGCTTTTTCCAGCTCCGCATATCGTAAGCGGGCGGCTGCTTTGGCTGACCCGGTACATGCCTGCTCAATTCCGACTTTCGCCTTTCTCCGATCATCGATCATCCTCCAGGTTTCATCCGACATCCATTCACTTCGTCTTCCACAAACTTTACCGAGAGTACCATGGCTCGTCGTGATAAATCAATGAAATCGTTGGGCAGCTTTCCTCCATCGTCTGTTTGGCTGGAATAATTGCATCTGCGTCAGCTGCCTCCGCCCACTCTATCGTCCTTCGGAATGATGACCAGCACTTCGTGTCCTCTTTTGCCTACAATTCGCTTCGGACGAATCTTTCTATCCGAGGCTGGGGCCTTGTGGATTTTGCTATGCTCCTTTTGGAGAACATTTGAAGCAAAATATAAATTGCATTTCTTGCATGTACACTCCTTGATACGCTTGAAAACAGTCGGGCAGTAGGAGTCAAAAGTTACATGTTCAGACTGGATTGAGTTAGGCATAATTTTGTTCAATTTAGATTTTTTTTCGATATTTAATTAAAGCTACGTAGCTTTACTTGAACCCCTACCCCCCCTCTCGTCACACATCGTCACACAAAGTCAAATTCCCCCCCTCCCCCACAAATGCTACGTCATTTACGGATGTTCCCTAAATGGTTGGCTTTAATTAGTATAAATTAGTGTCTTATGGTATCTTATGGTGTCAGAACCTTTGAGGATTTATGAACAAATGATTAGGTTTTGGCAACTAAAATGAGTGTTGAGGGAAGAATCTTAAATAAATCAATATTTTAAGTAGAGCTCTTAGGTTTAAGGTCTCAAAAAAATTGTGAGCATGGCTTATTTGTTAAAGACACCGCCACTATTTTGAAGTTAGGTTGATGAGTGTATCATTGAAAATCTATTAAAAAGAGATGGATATAAATTTTTTTTTGCTAAATTCAGTTGGATGATCGGTAGAAGAACTGTTAATTTATACTCATGTTCAGACTTCATTTCAAAAGTTTATTCAAAGCATGAAAAAGACAATAGAACTCCAGCAGGCAGATACACCTACATTAAACTATCACTTTTTAGTTATTGAAAACATCAACAGGAACTTGATACTTTTTAATTCTGAATAGGCAAATTAGCAACTTTAACATAGGTCTATAAGACACATATGAAAAAATGTCTTGAAGCTTCGTTTTTTACAATTTAAAGAAAGTACATTTTATTGTTTATGTTATGGAGCATTCAGAAAGTTGCGCTTACGGAGAGGTTATGTCCTCTGCCCAGAAGATTTTTTAATGAAATGCATATCAATTGGCAGGAAAACATTCAACAAAAACATTCATTATGAAAGAAATAATTCTGAAATATTATAGTTTTGATTTAGATCAATACAAATCTAAATAAATAGTGCAGCAATTGAACAGCAATTTGAAAGATACTTTAGAAATATATTTTTTTTAAGTTTGCATTATACTTGTGTAAATCTGTTAATAATTAATTTACTAAATTGAAACATTTGTTAGCCTGATCAAAAAATTCAATGAAAAAAAATCTAGAACATTTCGGAAGTCTACCAAAAAAAAAAATAAATAAATTTGATGATTTTATGAGATTAAGTGTAAAAGTTGAAATTAAAATAAAAGATACATCATGAGGATATAGCTGGTTTAGGGAAAAATTTCAAGAGAACATTGACTCATCTGTAAATTTGAGAGTTTCTTTGAAAATCAGGTATTTAGGAAATTAAATGAAAAATTATTCTAGATCTCACTAGTCAAAAGTGTCTCCTGATCGTATCCTTTCACCCATACTTCCAACAACAATTTTTTTGCTAGGATGCAGAGGTGACCTCGGTCCTAAAGAACAATATTTTTCTTATATTCCTTTCTCTCTTTTCCAAACTATCTTTTGACTACTAGGACGTGGCCGGCGCCGTTATTGATGTTCAAAGAGAGAGCATCAGTTTTGGGCAAAGAGGATGTTCTGTCAATCCCAGACACCATTCTTTTGACCTTTGAACAAAATTGATGGCCTCGGTCAATCACGGAGTAGCAACCATTGGCGATGTGGAACTAGTTCTACTGAGCCACGCCAGCGATCATGGAACTCGAAATGTAGTAGATTTATTCATTAACATTGAATTTAGGAAAAAAATTAAAAATGTCATTAAATCCATTCCTCAAAAGTTGTATGAAACATTTCGGACTCAATGATTTAAGGTGGATGTGAGTAGTCAAACAAGCTAAGCTAAGCTAAGTACCATGGCTCGTCGTGATAAAGGCATTCTTGATTCCACACCACTGTTCTTCGACTGTTCCGTCTGTCGGCAGCTCCGAGGCTCGGGATTCTAGCTGTTCAACGTATGCCCTTTTCACCTCTGGATTCTCCAACCGGCGGACGTCGTATCGACACCCGACTTTCTCCTCGCGCCGTTGGACACGCGCAACTCTCAGTCGTATCTCGCCAAGGACGAGGTGATGGTCAGATGCAATGTCTGCGCTTCGCTTGTTGCGGACATCAAGAAGGCTCCTTCTCCATTTTCGGCTGATGTAGATGTGGTCAATTTGATTTTCTGTTCGGCCATCTCGGGATACCCAAGTGACCTTATGTGCTGGTCGATGGGGGAAGAGCGATCCACCGATCACCATGTTGTTGTTGCCACAAAATTCTACAAACAGCTCTCCGTTTTCGCTCATCTGTCCTAGGCCATGGCGCCCCATGATGCGCTCAAAGTCCTGATTATCGGAGCCAATCTTTGCGTTGAAGTCGCCCAAATGGATTTGAATGTCACCCTTCGGAATTCTCTCAACCACGCTGTTCAATTGACTGTAAAACTGCTCTTTCTCCTGCAAATCGGCAACGTCAGTTGGCGCATAACACTGGACCATTGTAAGGTTTCTAACCCGTGTTCTAAATCTGGCTACGATTATTCTTTCGTTTATCGGTTCCCATCTTATGAGGGCCGCATGGGCCTGCGGGCTTAACAGGAAACCAACTCCTCGTTCCCGAGTAGCATGTTCTCCTCGTATGCCAGAGTAAAGCAGTACTTGCCCGGACTGTGTCTTGTGTTCTCCAGTGTTAGGCCAACGGACTTCGCTCAGTCCCAATATCTCTAGCTTGAGGCGGCTAGCTTCTCTAGCAAGTTGAGCCAGCTTTCCTGGCTGGGCAAGGGTCAAAACATTCCAAGTTCCAATTCTAGTCCGTGTTTTCATGCTAAAAGTCGTTGCCAAAGTTCCAATTCGGTTATTTCTTCTCTCAGTTTCTGTAACAATAAAAGATTTCAGGAGCAGTAGGTTGTTAGCCTAAAGTCCCTATCCCGCGATGGGGCTGCCATCTTGGACTTAGCTGGCGGGAGCCGCATTTCATAAATTCAGCCGCTTGCTGCAAGACAGACGCTGTTTGAGCCGCCCCTGACCTGGAGAACAGACGCTCGGTTGTTGTTGCACGCCGCCCCTGACCTGGGGAACAGACGCGTGCGGCCACCTTCTCAGTCTGCATGCGACCAAAGCATCCACCGGGGTTGGGTACCCGATCTCCGCTTAGGTTACTCGCACCCCAGCTGGCACTGCGGGGAGGTAGAGATAGGAGTTGTGAATAAGAGGTGATATGACCACTATGGGGTCTCGTGTTGCACATTATCCACCGTTTACCATGTATGTATGAATGAATGATGTATGAATAACATACATCATAAAAACAAAAATCATGTGCTTAGCTGTTCAACGATTGGCAAATCACCCTACATGTTTTTCAGTTTGAATAATAATAAGAAATTAGAAAACATAAGCTGATTTAAAAACTTGGTTCAAATTTAGTTATTTCAATGCAATGAAACTTCATAAATTTGAATCATGTTTTTCGAAAATCATGTGCATTTTCAATATTTTTTATAAAACTTCCGAATCTGAAAAATAAAGAGTTTATTAATTTTTTTAATAAGAAGTTGAACTAACTTCTTACACAAAGTTCAAACATTCAAAGCTTCAGAATGGTGACCCAAAACTTAAAAATTAGATTAAGATTTATCCTTTGAAATTCATAATTAAAATTCGTATATTGTTTTTTAACATTTCAGAAAACGTAAAGAATTGCAGTGTGCACACAATTCACCAAAAACCATTAAAATAAAGATGAATTTGAGTTTATTTTGTTAGTTTTGTTTAAGAAAAAAGACCAATTAAATTTAAAGAAAAATCATTACCTGTACTTTTCCTAAATAATATGCACAAAATTCAACTGGTTCAAGTGTACATCAAACAAACTTGATGCGAAAATATTTTACCTCTTTCTTTTATTTTTGAACATTTGATTTGTTTTCATCGATGATTATCATCTTCGATTTCGCAAAATAGTTAATTTCACTAGGCTTGTTTGATTTTACCATTGTTATAAGTTTTTTTTTAAGAAATTGAAGGCTCTCCTTAATAAACTTGTTTTATGCACAATTCAAATAAGTTTGATCTACTATGCTCGTAAAAAAATTCAAAAATTTTAACCATCGACGAAAACGAATTTTATATTCTGTTACTTTTATTCATTATAGAGGCATGTATAAAAAAAAATTACAACACAATTTATTTTTAAAGATTGATTTGCCAAATAAAGTGAATAAATCCAGGCATTTTTCAATGATATTCAGGCAGCCGGGCTGAGCCAGACTGTTCCCAAATTTTGTCCAAATCCGGGAAATTTGGAAACTTTACCCAAGCAACCAAAAGTCACATATTTACTTGAATGCAGGCATTGAAAGTTACATATTGGCTTACAAAGAGAATCAACTGCCCAATTCTCTTTAGTGAACTTTATGTACTCATTAATGAACTTGAAAGTTGCAAAAGTGATTAATATGTACGTTGTATGTGACTTGTTCTGCCCAATTCCCATTAGTGAACTATATGTACTCATTTACGAACTTGAAAGCTGCAAAAGTGATGTATACGTACATTATACGGGACTTAATCACGTAACGGGCACAAAAGTGCGCAATATGGGATTTGGTAAGTCACATAAAGGGCACAAAAGTGCTCAAACGGGATTTGATAAGTCACAAAAAAAGCATTGATGTGCTTTCAAAATCAAATCACCTCTTCGAGTTTTAGTTTCAGTTAGAACAACATCTAGGCGTGGTCTCGTGTAAGCGTGTTCGATTCTCACCACGAAGGTCGGGGTTCGATCCCCAAGCCGGGCAAGTTGTTTTTCAATAAGTAATTTTGTACTTGAGTGACCATTCTGAAGCGATATATGTAGGAAATGTAGGACGCAACAATTGAGCAATTTGTCGGCTTTGAAATCCGGCGCGTAGCATCATGGCGGCACCGGTACAGAACACAGTAATCAAGAGAAGGTGATATGAACCGAAGCCAACGGTTCAGTTGAGATAGAGAGAGATTTTTTTGCTCATTTTGGGATTTTTTGGAAGCTGAATAAAGCGTCCGCTGGAAGCTGAATAGAAGATCATTAAGTTTTGTTTTGGGACTTGAAAGTATCAATAAGAATGGGCTATATTCAAAATAAAAAAACAACATACAAAACAATCTTTTTTCGTTCATTTAGTGTGATTTAAATTCTCAAAATCTATTGAGTCTTTTGAAAACGCTTAAGTGAAAAATTTGATTGAAAACACAGTATTTGCAACTCCAGAAGTACCATTATCCTGTGTCAACACCCCATTCATGCTGTTATTGAAGTACATATACAATATGTGAGTTGATCCTGATCTGTAGCTGTACTCATAGCCGTTGTACCTATGAATTTTTATTGTAACATTGAGGCATAGTAAGTTATAATTATGATTTTCTTATTGTTTTTGTGGCAGGAAAATTCGACTGAAAATTTGTTTTTTAGGGAGTTTTTTTTCGGCTTGCAGTCTTATTTTTAGCAAAAACGACGTATAGATTTACGTTTGGAAACCTCAATATGTCGTTTTTGCTTAAAATAAGACTGCAAGCCGAAAAAAAACTCCCCGAAAAAAAAGATTTTCTTATTATTGTTTTTAAATTTATGTCATTTTATTCCTTTCATTTTAAAATATATTTGAAGGCTGCCTGTTGACGATATTCAACCTTCCTAGTTTAAGCAGCCTTCGCAAAAAAGTGTGTCAATAAAAAATTATTACTGTCAGCTAGCTTTTATGCACATGAACGAGTATACCCATCAAATGTCCGAAACGTTCCAAAGAAGCAGAGATAAGAAGACAACAGTGCCGAATTTTCCGACAGGCAAAGCAATCGAAGTGTGAAAAGATGAAAATTTATTACCAACAGTTCTTTCGCGATTTCTTTTTGTTTATACTTACTTCCCTAGAATCGAATGGACAATTGCCAAAAATGGGAAGAAATTGATGGCTGGAGCAAGAATAAAAGTGTTTGATATTTTTATTTTTTTTTTAAGTTTCTGGTATTTTTAACGGCAAATCCAACATGACTTCATGTGCAAACACTCCGTTTGGTTTACCGCGATTATAAACATTTTGAAAGGCAGTGTACCCCCTTGGGATCTCCAATCAAAAGTGGATGAACCGGACGGAAGAGCCCGGAAATAATTTGCATAAAAATTTGATGACGGCATGGCAGGAAGAGCGCGAAATCCAAAGTGTTCCTTGTCAATTTCAAGATAATCCCGTTGTTGTACACCACCTAGGAAGCTTTGGAAGAGCTACCAGATTAAACTTAAATAAAATTTAATAACTATACGAAGTCAAAAGTTATCTCAAAGTTTCGAAAATTTTACAAAATACTAATCACAAAATCCATGTTGTTAAAAAATATTGATTCTATAAAATAATGGCAACCCTACTCAGAACACAAACTGCAACCTTTACCGCAGATACTTGTCTGTTAAAATTTGGTTCACCTCGATTGAAGCTAGCTAATTTCCATTACTCGATTCAATCGACGGCAACCAGTTCTGAGGTTGATTTATGAGCCTTCAACTAGCAACCAAAAAAAAAAGGCACAGGACAAGAAAATCCGCCAGCCACCGTTCTTCAAAAGCGAAGGAAAACCGTAAAACTGGGAAGCTAACCAAAAGTGCCAACTGCCGCCTCGCAAAATAAACGGCACAAAACGGTCGCCAGGGAAATGGAAGGCTTTCCGCCATTCAGAACCTTCCGATATCCGTCGATGCGTCGTCCTTTTTCATCGCTGGGTTCTTTATCGAACGGCAATTAACGATCGGACGGGAAATTAAGACCAAGAAACGATGCGGTGATAAAACCACCCGATAGCAACGGAGAATGGCCTCTTCTGGGCTTCTGCCGAGGCGATAAAGGCGTGTCCTTTTGAGGTTCTTTATCATTCGCCGTTAAGTCACCCGCCGTTCGTTCATTCGCTCGATTGCTGCTGCAAGTGTCATTATAATTTATTTCAATTAAATCGACTGATTATGAGCGATGGCACTTGAGGGAGGAGTTTCTGTTCCACTTTTTTTTAAGAGAGCGATTAAATTTTGGGCGTTACACTTCATTGAACCCGTTATCGAAAGGCCTGCTGATGATATCGGCTGCAGTAAAAAACAGTTTAAAATTTCGTTTGAAAATACGATTGGGTGATATTTATGATTCATCAAAACAAATTGAGTTCAGTATGATTCATTCTTAAATCAAATTTAAAGAAATTTTATCCAGAAAATTTTGGTACTTAAATTTAAATGAAATAGGAAAATAGGAATTAGAAATATTTCTTAATGTGCCTCTTGAATTCAAAACATTCAAGTTTTCTTGGAGGTTGAAACTGGGTTATAAAAGATGTTTTATATCAAAATTGGAAACACTGTGAGGGGAAATTATCCCATCTTCAAATTTGTAATATTAACTGATAAATCTACATTCACAATCAGACAAGCTTGAATATAAAATGCTTCAATGATAGGGCAGGAACAAATTTCATGGAAAAAATGTACAGTAAATTTATGTTTCATCAAAAAAAAGCTTAGAAAGTCCACCAACGGATCAAATAAGGTACCTCATGCGCAGTTTTCCGCTAGAGAGATACAAATCAACCATCTTTCGTATTTATGTAAATTATTAAATTAAATCAGGTTAGGGTGACATGTAATAATTTGGATCTTAAATAAACTCAATTTTTAATGAAATGCTGAACAAATGACTAGTCAAAATATTTTTCCATAAAAAAAAATAAAAAAAAAACATTTGTATAACTTCAATGAAATAAAAAAGTTCCAAGCTCCAGATATTCAACATTCATCTAGATAAATTTATTCGAATAACGTTATATGATATTTAATTCTCCCATACAAACTTAAAAGTTCAAATTTACTCATGTAAACGTTACTTGAAAATTCTGCAAAAAAAACATGGATGAGTTTTGAACCAAAACGAAGCTTTGTAGCCCCCAGGGTTTAAAAAATTCCAAAATTACCCCAAATCGACCCAGACTATTGTGGCAAGGAAGGACGCAGACTGTCAGTATTCGTGCGTTATCATAATATGACTTTTGCAATGCATAGTGCATTAGTATAAGAGCAAGTTCACTGGTGTTGGGAAAAGGTGGTAGAAATTTTGTCACTTTTTGCCCTTCTGAAAATTTTTCCATGCATAAACATTTTCAAGATCTGTGGCCTTCAAGTTTTTTAACAACACGTGTTGTAGTTTCGCATGCTGTGATGCAAAAATAGCAATATTTCTATCACAAACGGCTGAAATAGAAACAGTGCTTCAAAAAAAAAAACAACGCCTCAAGATCTTGAAAACATTTTTGCATGGTAATATTTTCAAAATGTCAAGATTTCTACCTCTTTTTCTCAACACCAGTGAACTTGCTCTAAGTAAGCAGTTGGGCAAACAAGTGAGACCGCCCCATGTTGAATGAATACAAATCGACAAAAGAAGGATATTTTTTGAAGAATACTTAAAAACTATTGAAAAATTCCCTATGTACAACACATTTTTCAAAAGCTATAACTTTTTTTTTATTATTTGTGATTTTTAATTATGATTTTGAGTGAGGTTCTTCAACAGTTCTGTAATAGGATACCAGCGTTTGCAGTGGAAGCAAGACAAATATTGCTCAAGTTTCATAGTGGTTTCATGACCAATTTCGTGACGAAAACTCTTTATTTCATCTTCCTGGTTCAAAACTTAATATGACAGACCCGACTACAAGAACACAGGACCTGACGGAACCGTTTAATGTGCTTTATAATGATGTTTGGCTTGTTTCTCATTTTGTTTGGCTTGGATTCGCACTGATAAATCCAATAAAATACTCATTTTCACTTGTTAGCCAATGGTTCGAAATTTACTTTATGCATAATTTTAAGAAAAATTGAGCATTCATTTAAAGGAAAACCGAAATTTTAGTTGATTTTTTTCCCTTTTCGCAAATAAAAACCTCTGATGTGTGTCCAACAGACCTCTTGTATGTGTGTGTAGCTTATTCCCATAAACCCATAGCAAAAGTATTTTTGCTATAAGTTTAAGAGGATGAATCATCCAAAAGGATGCATATCCCAGAACAAAGTCGTTTTGCAAGAAATGGTGCTGTAAAGTAAGCGAGACACAATCCAGCAAAATTTAACTGACTTCCAGCAAATTTAATTTTGATGTGTAGACAAAAAAAAGTTTGAAAAAATAAAAAAAAAGCTCGTGAAACATTTTGATTTATTAACGATCGCTTGATTATCATGCATATATAAGCTCAAAACATATTAAGAAGAAAATATTAATAAGAATGTTTGCCTCGATTTACAGCAAAAAAAAATGCTGGAAACGTCCAGCAATCAAAATTTTGCTGGAAATCAGCAAAAATTCTCCGTCTTGCTGATTTTCCAGCACTTATTCTAGTTTGCTGGAAAATCAGCAATCGATCTGTCAGATTTGGACTTGTTTATTTTTGGAAGTAAAATTCAACTAAGTGGAAATTGAATGCCTCAGGTTCGGTGAGTAGATGCTTCTTATGATTCAGCTATTGATTAACAATAAAGCTATCGATAAGTTTTTATTCTACAGAGTCATTAATCAATTCGTAATCATGGCTTGAGGATGGCCGGACGCAGCTGGTCATGGAGACATCCAGGGCCAAGGTCTCCGGACGCCGAATCGCATGAGTTTTTGTGTGAAACTATTGTTTTTTTAAATTTTAATTATGTTGAACAGAATCATGCAAAAAAAAAATTTAAAAAAAAATATTCGTATAGGTAGCAGAACAAATAATAATCTATTAAAATCGAACATTTGTAGGTTTCCTCGAATGCCTTTTTCAATCGCTGATTTTCCAGCAATTGAGTTTGCTGATCTTTCCAGCAATCAATTTGCTGTAAATTTGACTGTTAAATCAACGGCACAAAAACCAGTGAAGTTTTGCTGGTTTCCAGCATTCAAAAATTTGCTGTGTAGTTATTTTATCTATATTGCCTCATCTTTTAAAGCTATACGCTATTTTGGAAAGTTCAATACGATCAATCCTTCTGCTATAAGCGTTATATCAATGTTTTTTTTTGCTTTATAGCTAGTTAAATGTTTGCTGGGTACCCTCTCAACTCGTTTTAATTTTGAACATGCTCAAAGTGTCCTTACGACTGGCTTAAATTTTTTTTTTCTCAAACACTCTCCTCAAAAATTTGTTTGACTATATTTTGTCAACTCAGTTTCGGCATTTTTTCGTAACCATAATAGGTAAATTATCACAAATGACACGTTCTCTTCCTTCAACTTTCACCAAAATAGCTTCCAAAAATAATAGGTAGTCGAATTACTCATTTCTACATTTTTTTTTCTTTGCGAAATGGGTAGCTGTAAACTGTTTGGATTTCAACCACGTTTGATTAAAATTATTGCAACATGAATCACGTTTGATTTTCTTTTTTCGGTCAGCCTTTTTTATAGCTCATTTAGCCTTATTATACATTTTCTCAACTCTTACAGAAAAAGAAGAAGCACTACCGCAAATGTCAAACATGGAAACTGAACTTTGAAACTGAAATGAATCTTCAGTACACTTTCATGCGTTTTCAATTTACTTTGACATGATTCAGAATCAATCATCATATTTCAGTTACATTTCAATCCATTTAATGTTAATACTGAAATTGGTTTCAAATTTTAACTAAAATAACGTTTCGATAAGAACATTGTTTACTGTAAGCATTTTGGTAAACTGGATTTTAAAATAATGCAGAAATAATTTAGAAATTGTTTTTTTCTGTATTTTTACACATAAAATTAAAGTATTGATATATATATATATATATATATCAATAAGCATTTTTCCATCCAACTTTCAATCTTTTTGCCAAATTTTCGTGTTCAGAAAGAAACTTATTTAAGAGTGTAGTAATTCACTCTACAACTTCTTTTAAATTTATTTTGCCAGTTTTATATAATTTGCGGATTTACAATAGTAAATTTCGATATGTTCAGAAATAGGCAGGGCCGGATTAAGCTTTCGGGGCAATTTTTAAAGGGGGGCCCCTAATTTTTTATGCTCATTTTTATAAGTGATATACAAAAATCAAATTGTTAAATTTGTTTTTATTTTATTTATTGTAAAATCAAATTATATTTCTGCTTAAAACTATTTTTCGATAAATGCTAAAAAATATCATTCAATTCAAAAACCATGTCTAGCCAAAATTGGAAAAAATCAACATAAAAGATCTCAAAAGAAAAATTTCATATTCAAAATAAAACTGCTATAGAGAACAATCCAGATTTAATGGTCAGCCTCACAATAAAATATCAGTTGAGAAAATCAAAGTCAAAACTGACATTCATTATTAGAAATATACTTTTGAATCAGAAACCCAATTTCAAATTATTGGGTTAACTTAAATAGTTATAAAGCAAAAGGCTTAAGCATTTTAAATTCGAAATTTGTATTAGAAAATCGCTCTAAAAATTCCAAAAACAATAAAAAAATAATTTCTGATAAAGATAAAAATTTTAAATAAAACCATAAAATAGTATTAATATCCCTCGACAAAATTCAGAATTTGAATCACAATTACGATATGAAAGGATTTTTTGAATTACAAATTTATGTGAATTTTTTGTTTCTTATTAGAAATCAACGTTGGAATAAAGAATATGAATTCAAAATAAAAATTCAAAATTAGAAATAAGTTAAAGTTTAAAAGGGAGATCAAATCAAAACAAAGTTCATAAATATAGAGCTTTAAATTCAAATTCAGAGCACATAAATTGGTTAAGTCTTCCAGATATAAATTCAAAATCAGTCTATCATTTTAGAAACAGCTCAAACTCAGATTTGAAAATGAATGGGTAATCTGTGTGGAGAAAACTTTTTCTAAATTCTTTATTGAAATATCTCAAACCTTTAATTAAAGAAAATAAAGAGAGATGTAATTATGCCTCTAAGGAAAATAAAAATAATGTATTTCTTTTTTGTAATCAGATGAAAAGCTCTCTTGAGTGAGCTTAGTACTTAAATTTAGAAAAAAAAATTAAGACAATTCATCAAATGATGGAAATGCTAGAATGCTATTTGATTTTTAAGACATTGAAACATAGCAATTCCAAAATTGTGAATAGTTAACTTCTCTCACGGAAATAAAAAAAATATTTTCTTTGCATCAGCAGCTTATTTGTTATTTTTTCACAATTGACAAAAAAAATTAATATGCAGTTAACTTGAGGGAAAAAAATAATCAATAGAATTGCATTTAAAAAATAAGATTTATCAAAGTATCGAAGCCAAAAGTCGAAAATCGAAAGTTTGAAGGTATTAAACGTTACTTCAATTTTGGTGTTCAGCTTGGTAGATAATCAGAAATATATCTTAAGTGTGTTAACTTGTTATCCCCAAGGTTCAAAGGTGTAAGGTTAAAAATTTTAGCAAATTAGAATTTTATAAATTTGTGTATGCTTCAAAATAATAAAAAAAACTGAATTGATTGAAAAGCAAATGGCGGGCTTGCTAGAGCTTTCAAAAATTTCATGAAATTTTTATATCATCTAGCAGGTCCTTGGAGAAAAATTCTTGGGTGTAGTGCGCTGAATTATAAATTCTGGATTATTATTTACTCAAGTTCTCCCCGTCCTAGTTTCAGATTTCATATACTTTGAACTTTTAGATATGGGTTTGTACACTATTTGGAGCGAAGCTTTTAATTTTTTTTCTTCCTCGGGGGCCCCCCTGAGTTGGATGGCCCGGGGAAATCGCCCTCTTTGCCCCTCCCCCCCCCCTTCTACCCCTTAATCCGGCCTTTGTCAGCTTCAAAAATGTATTTTTGACATTCCGCAAATCGATCGTACTTTGCAAACAATCAACATGGAAGCCGAAAGAAGGGAAAAAATCTGCGCAGTGTTTCTTTTGGAAAATCCATTGTGATCTGCCTCTAGGCTAGTTAAACAGCTAAAATTGCCCAGAAATACATTATGGCTCGTTATCAAACGGTATAAGGAAACATTGACGATTATTCTGAAGCCTCAAGCCAATCTTTGGAGTAGAAACGTCGACCGGAAACAGCGTGGTAAGATTTTGAAGACGATTAAGAGGAATTCCAAACCGTCGGACCATAATTTGGCCAGAAAATCAGGTGCTGCCCATAGTACTGTGAGGAGAATTCAACGCCGTGGCGTCGGAACTATACCAAAAAGAGTGTCTCCAAAAATGAGTTTCACCGTTCATTCGCTCCCACGACCATCCTGTGATGTTTTGGCCAAATTTGGAAAGCTTTCATTACACCAAAAACTTTCAAGAATGGTATGCAGAGAAAAGGATACAGTTTGTTCCGAAAACCCTTAACCCACCCAACTACCCCCAATTCCGTCTTATTGAGAAATACTAGGCAATCATAAAGATGAGACTTAACGCAAAGGGAAAGGTTGTCAAAGACCTCTAACCAAACCAAAGACTTAATGCAAAGGGAAAGGTTGTCAAAGACCTCTACTGCCGCTGGAAGCATAATTGTCACATGTTACATTTAAATATGTGAGGTATTTTGGTGTCTACCGCCTCGTAGCGATGAATATTTTTATTGTATTTCATAAAAACATGTTTTTAAGAGTGATCATGATGTTCCTATCGAAGAACGGCAAACAAAAATTTTGAAATAAGTCCTCTAGACACCAAAAAGTAAGGAATTTTAGAATGTAACATGTGACAATTATGCTTCCAACGGCAGTCTAACCAATGAAAACCTGGTGGAATAAGATGCATACTGTGTGGGGCATAAATGAATGAACGCATACATCAGCACAATCTCTCTGGATGGACTCGAGTCTTGAGTGTCTTCTTCCGCATCCACAGTCAGGACGCAGAGTCCGAGCAAGCAAGTGGTATATTTACACAGCGTACGTTGGTGGGTGATTTCTAGTACCAAACGGAGCTGCACATTTGGCGACCGACAGGACTTGATTTCTAATTCTCATCTCGAAATGGCTGTTTTTTTTCAACGAAATAAAATAATCTGCTAAAGAAATCACCCACCAAGTGAAAAAAAAGTTGAAAGAAATGTGAAGATGGAAGAAAATGGACCAGTGTTGCTATTTCTGCAGTATTTGTTTGAAAGTGGTAAATTAATGAAATTGAAATATATTGGTAAGAATAAATTGCAAAAAAAGATTTTGATGCGTGTTGGGAGGACCGCATGAGTCAACAAGCGCGTTGGGAGGACCGCTTAATAGTGAGGAGTGTGTTGGGAGGACCACTCGGTAAATGCGTGTTGGGAGGACCGCATGAATGGCAAATAGTTCAACTTGAATAGTGTGTTGGGAGGACCGCTAATTTGTGATGAGTGTGTTGGGAGGACCACTCAGGAAAAAAATGACCGCGTATGATGAGTTAACATTCAAAGTAAATGCGTGTTGGGAGGACCGCAAGAATGGCAGAACAGTTTAACTTGAACAGTATGTTGGAAAGATCGCTGTGTTAAACTTAAATGCAAGAAGCGTGTTGGGAGAACCACCAAATTGTTATGAGTGTGTTGTAAACAAAACCTGAAAAGTAAAAGAAAAACTGACAATGAAAGTGGGTTTTGGAAGGACCACTGATTACAGCTATATGATACTTTAAAGTTAGCAAAAAAAAGGTGAAAAGATGTTGGAAGGATCGCACGGGTGTCAAAAAAAAAAAAAAGATGTAGTTTTATAGTGTGTGGCATGAAAGGCTTATAGTTAATCCACACAGGAGGAAAACTTGGTAGGAAAACTTGGTAGGACAGGATTTGTTGAGAAGTGTGTTAGGAGAACCGCTTAAATAAAGAATGTGAAGAATGAAATATCAAGAAGAGTAAAAAGATGTACCGCAAAATGTACGCATGGAAATACATAGTATGAAGCAGAGACAAAAGAAGAGAAATATTTTGGGTAAAAAAAAAACCAGCTTGTCTAGCGGACAATCATGAAAAATGGCATATGAAGATTGCAGATGATTTAAATGTATAAGCAGCATCTCATGATGCAAGCTTCTTCATGAGAGGTGATTTGAATAATTTGTCGTCTTCCGCCCCCTGTGCGAACAGTGATGGATTTCTTTCGTATGAAATGTTCAAGAAAATTATGTGTTGACATGTCTTATTTATTCAATATAGACGCATTTGGAAGACGCGATAGGGTGGTAGGTATGAATAGGGAAAAAGAATTTAAATAAAAAAGATTAAACATAACGTGCTGCTCTGAAAGTCACTTTGAGCTAGTAAGAATTAATATTTGGATTTTTGAGTAAATGAAATATTTTTAACATATATAGCAAAATAAGAGCTACTACTGGAGGAGTTCCCTACAGTATTGTTTATATTGAAGGATCAAAGTTAGAAGTGAAAATTAAACAAAATATCAGTTATTTTAAAGAATTCTTCAGAGTTCTTGAAGAATTCAATGCAATTTAAAATTCAAGAAGTAGAAAAATATGGCAACCCTGATGCAAATAACCTTAATCCTTTAGTGTGTTTGTTCACCTAAAACTCGGTTATAATATTGTGGTGTGCGTGACATGAGAAAGCTACAGCTCAACTCTCAAAGGTGAATATATCCAGTAAAGCTCTCAACTCGCTCAACTTCAACTCGTATGTATGTGTTCGTATAGTCCGAATAATAGCATCTCGCTTGCGCGCATTGAAATTTTCATACAAAGTGCAGGAGCTGGCGTGTGACCCAGCCGCGCGGGAAATTATCGGCCATTATCTAGGGCGCACATTATCTCATCTACATTTGTATATGTGACAACGCTGGCGTACAATCTCTTTCCGCCAACAAACAGCGGGCACCCAGTGGCGGGAAGAAATAATGCTAAAGAGAAAGAAACGACAAACGACGAAGAGATGGAGAAGCGGAGCAATGCTCTCCTCTAATAACATCATGAAGTCGAGAGAGCAAACAGCGACGGTCGAAATAACGCTTGTTGAATATTCCAAGCAATTTTCTTTGGTGCCTACATCGAGGCGTTTTTTTTATCAATTGTCACTTAGTGTGTATTTTGAAGGATGAACATACACGGGGAGGATCTCCAGCGGACACGGAAGTTTTTGAACTTGGCAACTGGAACAGCGCTCAGCGAAATAGAGAAGAACGGCTCGTGCCAGAAGAACAATTTTTCACAGCGCACAGGATCAAGTGATGGCGGACACAGGACGACTAAACTCTGAAATCGGTTCTAAGAAGAACCGATGTTGCGCCACCAACCAACTACGCGAGTTCAAAGCAGCTGCGGAATGAGAAGCCTGATTCCAAGGCATGAACGCAAACGGAAAAGAACACACTTTATTTTGTTGCCACACTATTCTATTTCTCTTCCCTGTATACAATTTACAAACTTAACTACATCGTGGATTAAGTGGAACTAACTCAAGGCGCATTGGAATGCGCCCTTAAATAGGCTGGCACGCAAGCACAAAGCCACGTCCACGCCAGATGGAAACGCCTGGATATTTCCAGACTTACCTCATCACCTTGTTTTAAACGGGAACATTTTTTTTTTGCCGTTCAATGGGATAAAACATTGTACAATTGATTTCTATGCTGGTCATTTTTAACGAAAATAATTTTTTTTTCTATTGAGAGGAAGGGAGATGTGTGGGGCATAAATGAATGAACGCATACATCAGCACAATCTCTCTGGATGGACTCGAGTCTTGAGTGTCTTCTTCCGCATCCACAGTCAGGACGCAGAGTCCGAGCAAGCAAGTGGTATATTTACACAGCGTACGTTGGTGGGTGATTTCTAGTACCAAACGGAGCTGCACACATACAACTTCAGGATATGATATTTCAACGTCTTAAACTGCTATAACAACTTATCTACCATGTTTTTTCATGATCAAAATTCGATCTCAAGACAGTTGGAATAGAAGAAAAAAATGCTATCCACTACGCTGAGACTGGCCGACCAAATATTGGCACTATAATTACATTTTTTCAAAATAAAACAAATTAAATAAGATGGGTTTAATAAATTATGAAATCGGAATGTTTTGCCAAAAATCGGTATAAAAGCCGAAAAATCAGTATGTGTGGCATCGCTGCCGGCTACCATTTAGCATGCACGCACACTCATGTCGAATGAGGAAGTGTCGGTTTCATCCATTCACACAAAATGGATAAAGTAAAATTTTAACAAAAATTTGTTCCATCATAACAAGAAAAATTGCCAATAAGTGTAAAAGATTTTTGTTTTGGAGGCACAATGTTTTTACCATTATTTTTCATTTAGTTTGAAAACCATTCAAAAAGCAAAACTACCGTTAAGTTAAAATTACAGATTTGGCAAAAGTTTTGTTGTCAAGAAATGTATATCATAATCTTTAAAAAATGTCCGGTCAATTTAGCATATTTTTCTCAATTTTTCAACAATTTATGATTGCTTATCTCTAAATTGTAAAAAAAATTTGGAATCTCAATTTCAAATTGCGTTCAACATTAATATTTGAAATTTATTGGCATATTTTGAATGTAATCCAATGAAAAGTAAACTTCACCTAAGTCTGTGAGTTTGGAAAGAAACTTTTAACTATAAAATCATGATTATTAAACAGTTATGTAAACATTATAAAGTGTCATAAAAGAATCAAGCTTCAAGTGCCACCAAATTAATTAGTAAAAAAATTTTGTTTATAACGAGCGATCCCTGCGTTTTAAAAACTTTGTCGCTTGATGGCTTGGCGACCAAGTTTTTAAAATACAGGAATTTAGGAATGAAATATCTTCTTCAATTACCTACCGGGAAAATGAACTTGAAAATCTTTGGAAAAAGTAAGAAACATGAGAACTTCAAAGACTGTCAAATTGAAACCTGATGAAAAAAGGATACGGGTCAGACTAAACATTTTACATGTTCGAAAGTTTTTAAGAATTTATTAATTGAATTTTAATAAGTGGTTTTTTCTTCTAGCCGAAGAGAGATTTTTGAAGATTTTTTATTACAAGAATAGCTCATGTACAAGCGTGATGTAGGTGTGTAGCTATGAATATATGAATTGTCTTACCAAAAATTAAAGTTTTGCATCGAAAGAGTTCCGTTTTAACTTACCGCTTCCGTGTGAATAGGATGCACCGCAAACAGCACCCCAGCTAGAAGGGCAAAGTTGTTCCGCAGCCCGGCAATCGTGGCGCAAACTCGGGTAAACAGGACACAGGCAGCCACGTGCAATGCCACATTTGTCACGTGGAACCACACCGACCGGAGGCCAAACGTTAGGAAATTTAATCTGCAAGAAAAAAGTAAAAACAGGAAAAAGGCCATTAGTATTTGAAAGATGTGAGTCACATTTGGATGGTTTCAGAAATAAAATATGATGGACTGAGTTTATGAATAATAATTCTTTCAATATGACACAAAAGTATCAACATTTTCGATAAAAAAAATTTAGGTTTTATTTGAATAGTTTTGAAAATAAACTTTCTAGACTATCGCGATGAAAAGCTCATCAATATTTTCGACCAATCGTCGTTGCTCAGACAGCTTCTCATATTCATGCAATGGATATGCAAATAGTTATAATTAAAATGCAAACCCTCACCGAAATTGAATCTTAACAAGCGTCATCCACACACAGAAATTGGCATCGTCATCTGCAGCATCCCAATTCGGAGCTATCGTCGATGATTTTAGATTTAATTCTCGAATAGGTTCCTCCCCTTTCGTCGTTGCAAGTTTCCTCCCAAAAGCCACAGCTAGGGCATCGAACTCCCGGGACTTCATTGAAATTCCTGTCGAGGTCCTGGGAGCTGCTAAAATACGACCCTAGCTTACATGCATACATAAGCCACTGGATCTACATAAACGCATATCCGTCTTCGGTATGCATTATGCAAGGCTGCAAATCGAGAAAACCAAATTACTCCCCCGGAATACTCAAAATCTGCACACCGAGCCTGGCACTCTCACCGATATGCGATGATGCAACCTTTGAAGATGGAACTCTGCAGCCGGAAGTAACTTTCACCGGAGCCAAACTTCTTCTACGAGAAGTGCTACGACGGCTGAAGAACATCCCACTCCGAAAGAGAGAAAGTAGTCGTCGTCGTTGTCCCAGAAAAAGCACTCATCGACTTACGCCCAGGCCCAGGGTTTGGGGTCCGGTTCCTTTGACAAATTACCAGTAATGAATAATTGATTTAAGAACAAACGAACCGGATTTCGTCTCGGGTCGACCCTTATTTAGCAAGCATTATGTAACAACAACCCTGCCCTGGTTTCTGACTAGAAACTGTCTAGATAGGGCAGGTTTTTTGGTACAGGATCTGTACTGGCTGATACACTTCCGACAAGCGAAGAAAAGATTTTTTTTAAATATTTTTAGACAGACAACTTTGTAGACGAATATGGGGCAGATACTCCGGAAATTATTTCAATCAGGGATTGATGACCAGCCCTGTTCTCAATGGATAGAAAAAAAAGTTTAATTGATTTGCCAAACATTTGAAAATTTAATAGATTCATAAACTTTATTCGAAAAGAAATTTTGTTTAAAAAAAACCAATGTATTCCGAACGAAGCAAAATCAGTTCTTGTCTTCCATAGAGTTAAAAAAATTACAATACTAATCAACTGCACGGCACATAACAATAGTTTTATCACGTTTTGCCTTCAGAATTAAATGTTTTCAAATAATATCTCTAATTAGAAGAAAAAAATCTTAACCAAGCGAATGTTTTTGAAGTAAATATGCGGCTCTTTAAATTATTTTTATTTGAAGGAGAATTTTAGGATTTGAACAAAAATGTATAAATTAATACCAAATTTGTTTAAATGTTTCGAAACTTTCAACTGATTTAATTAGGGATATCTTTCCACTAATCAAATCAAAAAGATTTCGTAAGACGGAAAAATACGTTTTTTTAAATTCAACGATAGCTTACCATTTTTAATTATCTTAAAATTAGCCGATAAGCAGCAATTTAATGTTTCAATACGAAATGGAAAAAAAATCAAAATATGACTGAAATTGAAGTTTTCCGTATGAACAACTGTAAAAAATAAATATTGAAGAAAAATTCTTTTGATTATTCTTCAAGAAGAACTGAGAAGAATAATTCTTATCAGTTTATCACCCATTTTAACAAACACATCCAGAATCTAATAGGTTATCATGGAACATAAAAAAAAATTAATAAATTAAACTTAAGAAACACAGTAAAAACTTTTTTTGCCACCAATTTTTAAAGAAAAGATTGACACCAAACATAATTTTCAAAGAATTTTTAATTTTTTTTAATACGATTGAAAATGAAAATTTATCAAACGCAGCAGTGAAAACGATATTTAATATAATTTTTTTTGTTGATAAGATTTTAAAATTACCTTGAACAAAGCCTTGAAAACGGGGAGAGGGGGGTGTTTGACCCTTCCCTCATAGAGATTTTTCCAAGTAAAATTTTCAGTTTAAGAAATGAGTTTACACCATAGTAACGTGAAATCCCAAAAAAAAATTACTGTTACCAAACATGTCAGAAAATTGGTTTGCCTCCAGCTCAGTCCTAAATGACTCTAGACCTAAGACATTTCATCCTTTAGACACTATATGACGTTCAAAGATTGAAACTAATTTTTAATTGTTAATTCCGATTTGCAGTTTGATGAACCTTTTGTATTGAAAAACAAATCTTGACACAAAAAATCATACCTCGTTTTTAAAATTGGTTTTTAATAGAAAAAAGCTCATCCATAAGATTATGACTAATAACTTTAAAAAAAAAAAATCGTTATTATCATTACAAATTTTATGCAGATACGAAAAATGCTTAAATTTTAGCCCCAATTTTATTTTGAGTTTTTTGTTCTTCATCTTCACGTTAAAAAAGGTTTTGATAAATTACACAAGGCCAACAATTTTTAATTTTCAAGAGTTCAAAGATTGAAAGAGCTAATTTTGATTAATTTTGGTGCCTTGGACTGCCGTTCCAAGCAAAAGTGTCCCATATGAATTTTTGAACTATTTATTTATTTTTTCCTGGAAATTGTCGCTTTTTGAGTTGAAATTAGGATAAAACCACAAAAAAAATAAACTCATTGAACTGAACTTATACGAAGTTTTCATCAAATTTGTTGACTTCATGTTGATATTTCAACGCAAAAAGAATTCTGTGTAAAATGCAAAATTTATCAAAAAATAAAAATTAAGATAAATTTAAACTATTGAATGTAGTATTATTCAAGGAAAGGAATACTTAACGTTCGGTAGGTGAAAAACCTTAAGTGGTTTACATAAAAAAATTTCATCATCACTTTTCGGTACGTAGGCTCTACTTACAAGATCGATACATTTTTATGAACAAAGAATATTTCTGAAACTATTGTTCAACTTGATTTTTTGGGAAAAATGGAAACCATACGAAAAATTATAACAAAAGTATAACCGTATGTCAGTTTTTCGTCGAATTGGTATTCGTTCTTTTTCTACGCAAAATGTCTTGCAAAACATTTTTGACTCCCATTTTCGTTTTATTTTAGGAAATTTTTGATTTTTGCAGAAAACATTGCAAAATTATGAAGAGATTACTACGAACAATTTTTGAAAATTGGAATTAAAGCTGAAATTTTAATCGCGATTTTTCTCGTTCGCACGTTTATGACTTGGAAAGGCAGTGAAACTTTTCAAAATATGTGAAAATGATTAAAGAAAATTCTGCACATTTCTGATAAACTTTAATAAAAACATTAAAAAATTATTAAATAATTTTTTTCATCTACACATTCTTGAAGACCTCAAGATATTTAGTCATCCAAGAGTTTTTAAAGATTTCTATTTGTTCAATTCTGTAAAATAGAAGATTTTTGAAGAAATTTTAAAAAAAGTATAAACTAAATTGAATTAAGGAAATTAAAAAAAAATTTGTTGCATGAAATAATTTTTTCGTTCATTTTCAATAATATCAGAATAAAAATTCTTTCGGAATAGTTGAAAATAGAAGAATTTTACTTTTTAGATCATGCATCATCGTTAACAAAATATTATTCCTTAATCAAATTTAAGTACATTCGTACATCTGCTTGTTAATCAGTTATGAATGATTGATTTAACTCAAAACTTTTTCAATTTCAATCCAAACTTATTCAAAACTAATTCAGTTCTTAGTTTGTCCGTTATTTATATTTATCGGTGAAATTTTTTTTTCCATTTTTAGGAATATTTTAAACTAACCTACTAATATTTTTTTCTGGAATATTTCCAAGAAGTTTGCCTTAGTTTTTCAAGTCTGAATTTATCTGTTAGGCAAACCTAATCTTCTTGGAAGCCTATAAATGTAGATTTTAAATAAAAAAACCTAGTTTCTACCTTTAATCCGTTCAAGGACCCAATATTCTAATTGACGGCGAAAACATATTTAGAGCTTGTTATTTTAAAGTTTAATTGAGTAGAAAATGCGTAACCGTTTCACATATTTTGATTGTTGGATATTTGATTGTTTTGATTGATTTTTTTGGAATTCATTTTGTATTCAATTTCATTGTACTGATACTTCCAAAGCTTTTAATGCTTGTTTTATTAGAAATTTTAATTCGTTTTCATTTTTAGTAATTCGATAATACTGACTAAAATTTTCTAGTTGAGATTTAGAATCATCATTTTGATTTATTTAAAAATAGCATACCGGATATAACATTGATTGGAAACTTTGATTCTGATTCATTTCAAATTGTATCAGTTAAATTGACTTTTTTATCGAATTTGTGTGATGGTCTTGAGTAAAAAAATTGTTTAGGAGATACATTTTTTTTGTTTGTGTATTTTTGGTATTGTTTTTATTCCCAGGTAAATTTGACTTTTGAAACATGCTATAAAACGGGCATTTGATTTCAAAATTTTCAACAAAAAATCCAGGCAAAATCCCAGAAAATTTTGTCAAATCCACGAAATAATTCATTCAAAATTAAAAAGAACTTTTCATCACCAAACCACATCAGCAAATTTAAATCGTATTGTATGCTTCCAAAACACAAGTCATGATTTTTTTTATAACTAGTCATTAAAACTACCTTTTTGGCCGTTAGAATGGAAAACAATCATTACTTAATTAATGTTTTTGTTAGATAAATCCGGGCTAATTCCGGAATTTTATCGACGAGATCCGGGCAACCAAGCCGGACGAAATTTTCCTAAAACAATCTGTCAAAAAGCCGGACAAGTCCTAATAAATCCGGGAAATCTGGCAACCTCAACGTAGAACTAATATTCATCTCAATTTTCTTTCCAGTATCTCTAATTTTTGATTAGATTTTTAACGTTGTTTTTACTGACTAAGAACAAAACATGTTTTGTCAAAACTATCTGATCTTGATCTCTTATTTAAACAAGATTTCAATTTGCAGTTAAATTTACTTAATTCAGGAATTTTAAAATGATTAATTTTTATAACTTTTGCTGTTATTGAAAAGTTATTCCATTTTTGATGTTAGTCAATTGAGTTCACCTTGTTTTTTTTTCTTTAGAGTATCAAGATTCTGATTTTAAAAACATGACTCAGAAAAATAGATTAATTTGATGAGTTGTTTTTATAATTTTTGAAACTAAGGCTATGATCATTTAGTATCCGGGCACTTCATTTCGGTGATAGCTAGGTTACTAGAGCTCGGATATGCAAAACTTTAGCAGCGTTGTGTTGGTAATGAAAAGGACTATCTTGCCTATTTTTTTTACATTTTTACGCTAACGTGTGTTCGAGATATTTACGGTGCAAAAAGCCATAGTAAAAATAATTTTGCACAAATTTGCTCCTTTTACGCACTTTGCGCCTCGGAAATTCATCATTTTTTACTTGAAAACTCATGGACTGTTTATTTTTTCCGATTTTGTTTTTGGTCCAGATGGTTGAGAAGTATAAGGAGCCACTCTAGGATCCAAACGAAATTCAAACCAAGCATCGGAGTGGAACTCTTGATCTCAACTATAAGAACAAATTTATGGTTATTGGGGACAACTGAATGCAGACCTCTTAACTATGCAGTAAATTCGTTTCCGACAGGCAAAAAGTGTTTTTAACTGTTAAGTGGACACCTGGGAATTAACTAAAAATTAGCAGTTCCATGGATCGCAATCTGTGCAACCGGGTTTTACGCAATGTGACAGATGTGTTCTGATGGACCAAGAAATTTATGTTAAACCAGAATTTAAGAGGTCATATTCTTGGAGATGCCTACTCATGAAAAGGTTCCAACCAGATTCCAATTGATTTGCACAGATGAATTTGTGTAAAATATCATGATTTTGAAAAGGTTTAGCTTCTGGGTAAAAATAATAGACCAATACATGGCCGGAAAAAAAGTGTGCAAAGATAAAAATTATATTTTATCATAAAGTAAGAGTATTTCTTGTCATCAACGATAAATTATTTTTTTAATATTTTTACATTAAATATCATAATAACACCTTCATTTCCTTCATAGAAAGTTTTTCGATCAAATCAATTGTGTTTAAAATACAGAGGTTTGAAACTGCCCGGATACTAAATGATCATAGCCTTATGAATATGTATAATTCTACAGCATTAAATTTTTAAAAAGAACTTCATGGTTTGATTCCGTCTTTTTTTCTTTAATTGCTATTTTGGAAGTTTTCCAAAATGTTAAAAAATAAATGAGTAGCCAAGAATGCA
The DNA here is from genome assembly GCF_029784155.1 of Uranotaenia lowii. Classification (NCBI taxonomy): domain Eukaryota; kingdom Metazoa; phylum Arthropoda; class Insecta; order Diptera; family Culicidae; genus Uranotaenia; species Uranotaenia lowii. The sequence goes on from NC_073692.1 coordinate 324,160,571, forward strand.
ACATTTACGTTGCACTGCATTGAAAAAAAGGTGATAAAATAACAAATTTCAAAGTATATTTAATAAACCTTCTCTCATTTTGAAATGTGAGCAAAATAATCAAGTAAGTTTAAGTAATGCTTAACAAGATTCTGCCTGTTATCAAGAACTTCAGGATTGAACTTATTTTATTCAACTTATGAATCTCATGCTTTACTGCTATTGTGCTGAAATTCACGCTTTTCAACAAAACTTCAAAACGGATTTTTATTTTAAATCAATTAAATCAGCAGTTCAATCTTATAGCCTGCTTTTTTGCACAAAAAATTCATAACGAGTATCGAAATCAAACATTTAGTTCCATACTAAATCTTAAGAATTTCAAACGCAAAATTATATTTTTTTTTCTTATTTTATCAAAATTGGTTGTAAGGAATTCTGTTCAAACATTGGGAAGTAATTTTCTTCGGCTAAAAATTTAAAATTGAACTGCTAAGGAAGCGAGGGGTGCATGTACTAAACTGATAGTTTTGAAAAAACGTAATTTTAAGTTGTCAAGGTGCATACTTTTCATACATTTTCGAAATACTGTCTATTTTGATTCAATTTGAAAGGCGAGAGTAAACATCAAAAACTAAATATGTAGATTATGCTGAGTATTTTGGAATATTTAACCTTAAATTGATGATTTGGTAGTTGTTCTCCTGATAGTTGATCCTGAAGGCTGAATCGATTTCAAAGCCTAATTTATGATTGCCGTTAAGCGTTAAATGAGACCCTCATGATGTCAATCGTTTTTTTTTCATATTCGAAACTGTATTTGGTGATTTTTTTCAGATTTTAGTGAATTTCTTTACGTACTAAACTACATATCATCCGTACTACATGAACCAAATCTGTGTAAATATACTTTCCCTTGGTGAAAATATTTGGAAAATCGATAAGACATAGTTTAAGACGCCGCACGAACCTATGAACGGAGATATAGATCTTTTTAAACCCCTTATTCCTCCATATTTTCTTCTATATGATCAAGGAAAACAATGATTTAGACTAGAAAATTTTAAATAAAAACAGAAAAATCATATGTGAATTTTTCCAAGGAATCAAATGCTGGCTATGAAAGCTGACAAACGCTTAAAAAGATGGACCTATGGCTGATAATGTACAATTATTTTTATTTTAGCCTCAAAAACGAATTTTTTTCAGCGAGTTAAACGAAAATAATCAAAAGGATTAGATAGAATTAAAAAGGATTGATTGATATGAGAGAGTGGGGAATCATGGGCCACTTTTTTTTCGTTGTTCCATAACTTCTTAATTATCTATATATATAAAAAGCAATTTCTGTATGTTTGTTTGTTTGTTTGTTTGTTTGTTTGTTTGTCCTCTATAGACTCAGTCGTCTTAAGAGCTAGAGAACTGAAATTTGGCATGGATGCTCATTAGGGCCAGGAAGGATGAAAAATGTTTTCAGATTTTCGGATGACCCCTTCTGAAGGGGGTCGTCCATAGAAGACAAATATTGTTTTCGCGATATTGGCGTTATTTTTCGTCGTATCGTGTTGAAAATTTGCACATGAGTGTTTTGAAAGACGAACAATCGATTTCAGGTGTTAAATTTTGTGTAAGGTGTCAGCCAAAGGGGTCGTCTATATAAACTGTTCACTGTTATCGCGATATTGACGTTATTATACATCGTATTCAGATGAAAATTGGTACACGATAGTTTTGAGTGGCGTGCAATCGATTTGAGGTATCAAATTTAGTGTAAGAGGTCGGCCAATGGGGTCGTCCATATTAAATTTTCAGTAACTAAGTGGTATTGACGTTTTTATACATCGGATTGGGATGAAAATTTGCACATAGGAGTTATTAAGGACAAACAACTGATTTCACTTATCCAAACTAAAATCAGGGGTCGGCCAAAGGGGTCGTCCATATTAACTATTCACTGTTGATGCGATATTGTCGTTATTATGTATCGGATTCAGACGAAAATTGATGCACGAGAGTTTTGAGAGATGAGCAATTGATTTCAGGTATTAAATACAGTGTAGGAGGCTGGCAAAGGGGGTCGACCATATAAACCTTTCAATATTTTTGCAATATCGTCGTTATTATACTTCGGATTGGGATGAAAATTTGCACACGGTTATTTCCAGGGACGTGCAATCGATTTTAGATGTCAAATGTTTTGCCAGGGGTCGACGAAAGAGATCGTCCATATAAATTAATTTTTCACTGTTTTTAGCAATATTGACGTTATTGTACAATGGATTGCTTTGAAAATTTGCACACGGGAGTTTTGAGGGAAGGGCATTCGATTTCAGATATCAAATATTGTATAAGAGCCCCCGAAAAGGGGTTATGTAATGATTTTGTCGAAATTTATACACGTGGTTTTTTGGCACAGTCAAAAGATTCCTGATTTCAAATTTAGTAGCAGATAACAGACAAAGTAATCGTCCAATATTTTTTTAATTATGACGTAACAATGAATTCAGAAGTGCATCTGGAGAATCCTTGGAAATTGACTTTCATACAAACTGTTCATGACATACTTCAAGTTGAAAGCGAAACGGAGTTCGTATGGGATCAGCTAGTAAAAGATAAATTGGTGTGGTTTTTTACATTTTCAAGGTATCATACGGTATTTTTTTAAAATTTTTAATAAATATTTTTCCAAAACTCTGACTGTTTAAAGAAAAGCAATATTTTTTGGATTTTGAAAAATGGTGGAGAATCGTGGTCCACCAAATCCAAATTGAACAAATATCATGCAAAGTTTATGAGTTGACCCAAAACTGTGATTTCCTAATTCATTTCGTTATTTTAAAGCAACTTCAGATGATGAAATAAAAAAGATAGCTGTGTATGATCACATAGATTCCAAAACTGCATCAGTTCGAAGAATCATCCAGCCGATTTATTCGTCGAAATCATTAGTCCAAATTGTTTTACTAATTTGACTGTAACTAAATCTATTCATTTGAACGTTTATGTCCGATGAATTTCATTATAATAAATAAATAATAAATGAAACCTTGCTCGCGAATGCTCGCGAAATTTCATATATAGGATGGACAAAATATTTTTCATAACTCTTCATTTGGCATAAGAAAACTTCACAGATAAAAAAACGTATTTTAAGTTCTGAATGAGTATGAAAACATAAAAATATAGGTAACTAGCTGATCCCATACGAACTCCGTTTCGCTTTCAACTTGAAGTATGTCATGAACAGTTTGTATGAAAGTCAATTTCCAAGGATTCTCCAGATGCACTTCTGAATTCATTGTTACGTCATAATTAAAAAAATATTGGACGATTACTTTGTCTGTTATCTGCTACTAAATTTGAAATCAGGAATCTTTTGACTGTGCCAAAAAACCACGTGTATAAATTTCGGCAAAATCATTACATAACCCCTTTTCGGGGGCTCTTATACAATATTTGATATCTGAAATCGAATGCCCTTCCCTCAAAACTCCCGTGTGCAAATTTTCAAAGCAATCCATTGTACAATAACGTCAATATTGCTAAAAACAGTGAAAAATTAATTTATATGGACGATCTCTTTCGTCGACCCCTGGCAAAACATTTGACATCTAAAATCGATTGCACGTCCCTGGAAATAACCGTGTGCAAATTTTCATCCCAATCCGAAGTATAATAACGACGATATTGCAAAAATATTGAAAGGTTTATATGGTCGACCCCCTTTGCCAGCCTCCTACACTGTATTTAATACCTGAAATCAATTGCTCATCTCTCAAAACTCTCGTGCATCAATTTTCGTCTGAATCCGATACATAATAACGACAATATCGCATCAACAGTGAATAGTTAATATGGACGACCCCTTTGGCCGACCCCTGATTTTAGTTTTGATAAGTGAAATCAGTTGTTTGTCCTTAATAACTCCTATGTGCAAATTTTCATCCCAATCCGATGTATAAAAACGTCAATACCACTTAGTTACTGAAAATTTAATATGGACGACCCCATTGGCCGACCTCTTACACTAAATTTGATACCTCAAATCGATTGCACGCCACTCAAAACTATCGTGTACCAATTTTCATCTGAATACGATGTATAATAACGTCAATATCGCGATAACAGTGAACAGTTTATATAGACGACCCCTTTGGCTGACACCTTACACAAAATTTAACACCTGAAATCGATTGTTCGTCTTTCAAAACACTCATGTGCAAATTTTCAACACGATACGACGAAAAATAACGCCAATATCGCGAAAACAATATTTGTCTTCTATGGACGACCCCCTTCAGAAGGGGTCATCCGAAAATCTGAAAACATTTTTCATCCTTCCTGGCCCTAATGAGCATCCATGCCAAATTTCAGTTCTCTAGCTCTTAAGACGACTGAGTCTATAGAGGACAAACAAACAAACAAACAAACAAACAAACATACAGAAATTGCTTTTTATATATATAGATTCAAGATGTGTGGCCCACGATTCTCCACAAGCTATGATTTGCAAATTGGTTGCGTTTGTGTGACTTATTGATGTTTCATCAAAAATTCCTTTAACACGTTAAAGATCATGACAAAACTAAGATCATAAGCGTATGAGCATATTTTTGTTATGCACTTTAGGTTCCCCATCGATGAAATTCGCGGGTGTTTTTTAAATTATGTAAGTAAATTTTTCTAACTTTTTTTTAGCTTGATAAATAAAAGAAGCATATGATGCGTATTTCAGTTAACAACATATAAGAAAATATGCTCACGCAAAGCGACGACAATGACAGTTGTTTTAAGATTTTTATCTCAACACACATCTGAGATATTAAAAGTGGCCCACATTTCTCCATGGCCCACGATACCCCACTCTCTCCTACTTAATTAAAAAAAAATCCTATTCGATCACTTTAACCCTCCAAAGCTGTTTGGGTCAATATGACCCGAAGCGCATATTTCAAACATCTTTATCATCATGCCAATATACTGAAGAACTGGGAATTTTGACTGACCGAATATGTTCTACGAAAATAATTATCAAATCAACGACAAAAAAATAAAATTTGAGTTTTGAAAATCGGTTCATTGGGAAATGAAATACAGCTAAGCAAAGCCAAAATTGGATAACGTTTTTTTAAAATAAGATTTTTTTCTACCGGAAGATCTGAGATAGCGGTCAAAATTTTCTTTAAACCCCATCATATCTATACATTTTTGGATAGATGGATTCTTGACGATTTCAAACATCAATGGAACACTTAAATAGCGAAAAGCTGTCAAAAGTTATGAATATTTTAAAAATAAAATTGATTTTTCGGACTTTTTACATTCTGAACCAGTTTCTGATAACCTGATTATACATATCAACTTTATTTTTAAATGTTGAGTAATAAGAATAAATTACCTTCACAATGAATATAATATCATCAAAATCGGTTAACATTTACAGCCACGCGAACGAAATCAAACCTCAACTCAAATTTCCCCGAAACGGAAATTTAGCGAACGGCTTTGGAAGGTTAAATTTGAGACTCGAAAAAATCAAAGCTTCAATAGATGTTCATTCAGAACGTTACATTTCTGAGAAACCCTTGAGTAACATTTCAATTCTTGAGAATCAAGCGATTGGAGCCCAACATTCCCCGTTAAAGGGTTCCCGTGAATCGTTTAGCAGCACCATGTTCATCAAAGAAGAACTTTCCGGTTGCCCCCCGCAGGCAGTCAAAATTTCTTTGCGGTGAATACGATAAAGCCTGTGATTGAAATGAACCCGCAGCTTCCGCAAACTTGCCATACGTACGTATGACATAGCCCATTCAGCTTCGTTCGAGCGGGACAATTTTAAAAGCGCCTCGACACATAACCATCCCACTTTTACTAGGTACCACTGAATGGTTTACCCTTACCTATACCTAGAGAGTGTACTCTTGACTGCATACTTGGTAAAACTGTGTGGTGGCTGATGGGTATTATCGTTAACCCGCAGCAGCCAAAGCTGCCGAGGATCGAAGCGACTTTACCATACCAGAGAGAGAGAGCGACCTTCCTGGACGATCCGGAAGTCTGTTGTAGTCCGACTGGTAACATTGGATTTGGTACTTTCAGCAGACGGCTGATGCCCTTCCGAGTCTGCATTACGATGAGATGCACTGAGCTGCCTCTAGAAGCTTCGAACGAGAGGAGGTTAACCATCCGAAAAGAAGAACCTTTCGCCGTCCTCCTCATGTGCCGGCACATTGGCCGCGTTTTCGTGTACCAGGGAATGCTACCGACTATGGATAAAAATATGTGACATAACTTAGCCCAAGCCAAAGCAGCAGGGCCAGATTCAGGGAAAAAGAGAAAATTATTATGAGCTCCTCCGAGGTAAAAATTCAAAATTGAATTTTATTTTCTCAAGCACTTATAAAGAAAATCTTTATCTTCGACGACTAAACCTATTTCAAGTTTGATTACAAAACGCTTCCGGGTGACCAGAAATACACTATTCGGGATGTCCAAAGTATTGACAAGATGGAGACATTAATTTGTACCGAGCAATCTGGTTAAAAGGCAATGGTTTGGCAAGCCATATGTAAGGGTTGCATGTTTTTCGGGTCGTTCGTGATTACTAACATAATGAATTGGCGATTTACAGCTCAAAACGGCAAACAAAGGGCCCTAACTTAACCTTAGGGTCCTGCGCCGATTGACTTGCTTCACTTGCTGCCAGCCAAGGTTCTCGTCAGATTTCAGCGGCTAGACTACGCCGCCCCGAGTTTACTTACGTTCCCGAATCTCGATTACTAGCGCCTTTTGATGACACCGGCGATGAAGTTCCACGTTTGAGATCCAGTTGCCAGGCCACCAAGCGCGGATGATGTTCTGTAGGCAGCGATTCCCAAAATCTTGCAGTATTCGCGTCATCACCGCATATGTACACCAAGTTTCGCACCCGTAAAGCAATATGGATTTTCCGTTTGCGTTGAAGATTCGGATTTTCATTCGGAGAGAGATCTGGTGTGAGCGCCAGTTGTTTCGATGACTCGCAAATCCAAATCGGGCTTTTCTGTTCCGGGCCGGGTTTCTATGGTCTTTCTACCACCATGAGGCGTGATCTGGCTACCAAGATACTGGAAGCCTTCCACTGTCTCAACCTGTGGTCCAGCTACCACAAAATTGAATGGATTTACTGTATTGATCACCATCGACTTGGTCTTTCCGACATTGATTTTGAGACCTGCTGCCTTGGAGCTTTCGGTGAGGTCGTCAAGTTTGCTCTACATGTCTTGTTGTCTTTGGGCGAGCAAAACAATATCTTCAGCCAGGTCGAAGTCCTTCAGTTGCTCCATTGTCGAAGGATTCCACGGCAATCCTAGGTTCGGTCTACAGTTAATCGATTTAGTCAAGATCTCATCCATTACGATGAGAAAGAATAACGGTGATAAGAACATCTTTGTCTAACTCCAGCAGTTACAGGGATTTGATCAGATAAGACACCGTCGTGCAAGACTTTGCACGAAAATGCCTCGTGCTGTGCTTCGATGAGATAGTTACTCTGGTACTCCACACCGCCTTAGAACCGCCCAGATGTTTTCATGATTGAGTCGGTCGAGTGCTTTTTCGAAATCAACGAACACCAGCAGAAGAGGGTCCTGGAATTCGTTGATTCGTTGTTGTATGATTCGTAGCGTTGTGATGTGGTCCACTAATGATCGTCCGGATCGTAGTCCAGCTTGTTTCCGTCGGAGTGTAGCGCCAATTTTCTCCTGGATCCTGTTCAGGATCACTTTGCAGAGTACTTTGAAAGTTGTACAGATCAATGTTATACCTCGCCAGTTACCGCACTCTGTCAGCTCTCCTTTCTTCGGGACCCTTTCGAGGATACACCGCATCCAGTCGGCCGGGAATGTTGCAGTATCCCAAACGTCAGCGAACGTCAGTGCAACATTTGGGATGCCAAGGCAGGGTCGGCTTCGAGCATTTCAGCAGGGATGCAGCGAGTCCAGGTGCTTTGTTGGATTTCATGTCTTTGAGTACCGTTTCTGTTTCAGTCAGCGAGAGCGCTTCCGAATTGACGCCATTTTTGCGATTTCCTGTTGGCTTCTAGAGCTGCGGGTTCTGCTGGGTATCGCTTTTCGTAACTCGGAAGAGTTGATCGAAGTGCTCAGTCTATCGTTTGAGCTGATCTGTTTGATCGATCAATAACTGACGTGCTCGGTATTTCAGCAACATTCTAGAATTAGTCATAGCACCAATAAGACGGTGAGAAATGTCATAAAGAAATAGGATTAGGAAACTCCATACGTGGCTGCTCATTCTCCCTTTTCGGCTTGGGAGTTTGCCCAGACTCTCTTGTCTCGTCTACAAGCTCGTTAACTGCCTATTCCAGCTGCGTATATCGTAAGCGGGCGGCTGCTTTGGCTGACCCGGTACATGCCTGCTCAATTCCGACTTTCGCCTTTCTCCGATCATCGACCATCCTCCAAGTATCATCCGACATCCACTTACTTCTTCTTCCACAAAATTCACCGAGAGTACCATACTTCGTCGTGATAAAGGCCTTCCTGATTTCACATAACTGTTCTTCGACTGTTCCGTCTGTCGGCAATTCCGAGGCTCGGGATTCAAGCTGTTCAACGTATGACCTTTTCACCTCTGGATTCTCCAACCGACGGACGAATGGTTTGTTTACTCACGCAGAGAAACCGACGTGGTCAGGGGTAAAGATCGCGAAATTCCTGAAATATCCAAAATCGACTGTAAATTCGGTGCTGCAACGTTACCGGGAGACCCTTACGGTGGATCGAGCAAAACAAACCAGGTCGATTAATTCACAACAATCCTGGAATCTCCTTGCGTGATTTGGCGAAAAAGTTCAAGACGAACCACAGCACAGCTCGACGAATTTGTTTGCGAGAGCGTTTGCGGTCGTATCATGCAAGCAAACACCCCAACAGGACAGTGAAACATAACCTGGTTGCCAAAACCAGGGCAAGGAAGTTGTACGAGAAAGTGTTGACCAAGTACAACGGATGCATTTTGATGGACGACGAAACTTACGTCAAAATGGATTTTGGACAAATACCCGGTAACAAATTTTACCTTGCGAAGCGTAAAGGAAATGTTGCGGGTAGATTCAAGATTGTTTTCACAGATAAATTTGCTCGTAAGTTGATGATTTGGCAAGGGATCTGTAGTTGTGGGAAGAAGACTAAGATTTTCATCACTGGGGACACAATGAATGTCAAGCACTACTACCCCATATTTTCATCTTTCAGTGCAGTCTTCTCTGCTGACACAGAAATGAAGTTCTGGCCAGACCTGGCAAGCTGCCACTACAGTCGGGATGTCGTTAAGTTGTATAAGGAGAACAAGATCGATTTTGTTGAAAAAAGTATCAATCCACCAAACTGTCCGGATTTTCGTCCCATCGAGAAATATTTGGCAATAGTAAAGGGCAAACTGAAGAAATGTGGCAAAACCATGAAAAAACCCGCTCAAATGGAAAAGTGGTGGAACAAGATGGCGAATGAGGTTACCAGTAAAACCACTGATAAGCTGATGTAACTTTGGGCTCCCTTTTCATCAACCATCATTTCAATAGTTAGTGATTATACCGTTGATAATGATGGCGCTAGTAGAATAGGAAATGCTCACACAGGAGCCTATGGTTCGGGAATGATGAGCTAGATGTCGCCCAAAATTTCTGGGCGATAAAATATTCTTTCGTTTGCTTAGGGAATAACATCAGTTTATCAGTGGTAAAACTGTGCAGAAAATGATGGGTGGTATCACAAAAAAAGTTCGAAAATTTATCCGAAAAGCTGACGAATGATTTTTATGTATTTTTTTCCTTAAAGTGCAAATGCAAAAATCCTACAAAATGACATTTTTACTTTTGTTGTACGTTATTTCTTTGCGGAGAAATGATCTATTTTATCCGACCAGATTCTATGTGAAACAGACTTTACAATCTTCAAAATGGATTTGAATCTGGATTAAGTACGCTTACAGTCATACGCGAATACTGGGTTCTGTAATTGAAAAAAAAATTGGTGCGAAAAATCGTGGGTGGACTAATTCTGGACCTCAAGAAGGCCTTCGACACGCTTAATCATGTTATATAACTGAAAAATTGGAGTGTTATGGCATAAGAGGCCTAGCCAACGATTTTATACGAAACTATTTAGCTAACAGGAAACAATTTGTCATCTTTAGCGAGGCTCTCTAGAGTAGTTGGTGTTCCAATTGGTGTCCCATAATGCAGAAATTTAGGACCATTAGTATTTTTACAATACATCAATGATCTTTGCAAATAACTCGAAATGATTGTTATCATTATTTGATTTTGGAACAAGTCATGTATACATTTTCTTCAACCATGCATTTCGGGTTTTACGGTTTAAGGTGGATGTGAGTAGTTAATCAAGCTAAGCTAAGCTAAGCTAATACATCAATGATCTTAGCAAATGATCGCTTCGTGGTATACCTCGTCTATCTACTGATGCTGCTGTTTTTTTATCCTGAAAACTTTCCTAATGCTGTTATAACCAACATGGATGAAGAGTTGAAACTCCTTCACAAATATTCTTCAGCTAATCTCCTGATCCTCAATCTTGCTAAAACGAAGTACATGATTTTTCACTCTCTTAGTTAAAAAAAAGTTTAACTTTATTGCGATCTCAATCTGTCCAATACAACTATAGAGAAGGTGAACAACTTCAAGTATCTTTAAATAATTCTAGTCGAAACTCTGTCCTGGTTCGTCACATTGATCAACTTTAAGGAAATAAAACTTTCATCTCTGAACGGAGTTTAATGAAGACTGAAAGCTTTTGTTCCACGTCTTATTTTACTTAAATTTTATTTTGTTTTCGTACACTCCCGTTTATTATTATTTATTAATTTATTATTTATACATTTATCTTTGCAGATGCTCTAAAAACTACAATGAAAAATATTTAAACTATCTTATTCCAGATTTAAAAACAGTTTTTGAAACATTGAAATCTAAATCACTAGATATTTCATTGAAGCGCGCGCAGCATACATCCAACGGGTTGTTTTGACCTTATTGGGTTCGTCGCAGGACAAGTCTGATGGGAGCATTTAACGGAAGTAGTGATAGCAGTTCTGAGCAATCCACTTTGTTCTGCAGGAGGTCGAAGATGAAAAGCCGTTGTAGGTAAACGCGCCTTGATTCCAGTGTCGGCAAATTCAATAACAAACAGCGTTGTTCATAAGGCGGGAGGATATGAGCGTCGATCCATGGTAGTTGACGCAGAGCATATCTGATGAAGCATCGTTGTACTCTCTCGACCCTATTTACATGCACAGTCTGATATGGTGCCCAAATTTGCACCCCGTACTTCATAATACTGGGCACAAGAGCACTGTACAAAGACTGTAGAAGTCATTAAAAAATGATGTGTTTCGCTACTATTACGGAGATATGCTGGGAAAAGTTTAGTTTACTATCCAGAATAATTCCAAGGTCCTTGACAGTAGATGTGCAGTTCAAAACGGTCGTTAGTACTTTATATTCGAAATTCAGTGGACGACGTATATGAGAAAATGAGATGACACTGCACTTAGTAACATTGGGTGCCATACCGTTTTGATAGCACCAACTTGAAAGTGTTTCTATGTCCCTTTGAAGAGCACAACAATCAACCAGAGAGGAAATCGTTCGGAAAATTTTGAGATCTTCGGCGTACAGTAACTTTTTTGATTCGATCATGGAGCCTAGGTCGTTTATGAAGAGAAGAAAAATCAAAGGTCCTAAATGGCTTCCCTGAGGAACTCCAGAAGTGATTTCAAAAGGTATCGAGTTAATGTTTTTCAGTCGTACAAAAGCAGTTCGGCCTACAAGATATGAGTTGAGCCACCTACAAAGCCAATCTGGGAGTCCAGTACGACGCATTTTTTTCAATAGCCAGCTCGTGTGATACCTTATCGAAAGCCTTGCTCAAGTCTACATACACAGCATCGACTTGTTGACGTTTGTCTAGTCTAGGAACCAATTTCGAAATGTAAGTCATAAGGCTAGTGGTCGTGGATCTACCTTTCATAAACCCATGTTGATCTTCCGAAATAGTATGACACACCGATTGATAAAGCACGTCAAATACTAGACTCTCAAACACCTTCGGAATACAGCTCAGAATCGATATTCAGCGATAGTTTTCAGCTTGGTGTATGTTTTCGGATTTGTGAATGGCGTAATCGATGCATTTTTCCAGGCATTGGGAAAAATACTCTCCATCAATGACTGGTTGAAAATAATCGACATAGGAACGGACAATGAGTCAGCGCATTTTTTGCCAAAGCTGGTGGAATTTCATACGGACCAGGACCTTTCGATTCATCCAACGAGGCCATCTTGCGGAACACATCATTCGGTGATAAAATAAGCATATCTGTACCAACACGTGAAAAGGATGTATCTCCATATATGGCGAATCGAGAAAAACGCGTTTGAAGAAAATACAACCTATTTTAAATCGCTAATTAAAAATCACTTGAGATGTTTGCATTTAATGACAGACAAACGATGTTTAGAAGCATCCTCTATATGTTAGATTAGAGGAATATCAATTTTAATGAAAAAACAACCCGTTATCGTAGATAGAACCTAGCTCACGTAATATTTTGTCTCTTTTGTTTAAACACCCTTTGCTATTTTCTCATTTCTAGCTTTAGTTTTAAGCTCGCGTTCATTTGTAACTATGTTTTTATGTTGAATAAAGTGTCAAATCTTTACCAACACAAAAAAAGCATCTATCTCAATATATGGCGTATCAAGAAAAACGCGTTTTAAAAAAAAAAACAACCTTTTTTAAATCTCTAAATAAAAATCACTTCAAATTTTTGGTTTTTATGAAAGACCAACGATTTTTAAGAAGTATCCCATGTTAGAATAGAGGAATTTCAATTTTCATGAAAAAAACAACGCGCTATCGTAGATAGCACCTAGCTCACGAAATATTTTGTCTAATCTGTTTATACGCCCTTTGCTATTTTCTTATTTTTAGCTTTAGTTATAAGCTCGCATACATTTGCAACTATGTTTTTATGTTGAATAATTGATTATTTTGAGTTTGTTTGCGGAATAGTAGCGAAAAATTGTTCCGGAGTAAAAGGTGTACATCCATGTGATGGCAGTTCTGGTTTTAGAATGTTTATAGACCCTTTACTCAAATTGAGTTTTCAATGTAACGGAATATTATTTTCTCAAAAGGGTTTTACCGTTAAGTAGGGCAAGTGTTGGCCTATCAAGAGGTACTGAAAATGGTTTTTGTTTACTTTTGGAGATAGATCCTTTTCACGTGTTGGTACAGATATCCAGGTTGAAGTCTCGGCTCTGCAAACTATTCAGGTACGATTCCTACAAAGGTGGTGAGTTATTACTTAGCATGCTCTGAAAGAATGATGGGAATAGATCTGCAGCAGCACGCGGCGTCGCAGCGGTTATAATACTCGAAAGCTTTTGGAACAGAGCATCATTAATCCTTGTTCCTCGTCTACAAACCCTTCAAAATCGTTGTTTTAAAACTATATTCAATTTTCCTTTTCTTTATCCAACCAATTTAATTTATTGTAATCGTTCTTACAATACATTACCTCTCTCCATACTTTGTGATCTATAACTTTAACCTATGTTTCCTTCCTATGTTAACCTTCAAACAATAATCAAAACATAAGATTCAATGCGGGTTTGCGATATCACAATACTTATCAATCTCACCATTTGATGCGCAGTACAAGTCCAACTAGTTCTGGTCAACATCCTTCATTGGTCTAACAAAATTGAACAGCCTTCCTGAAGAAATCAAAAGCAATTCCAATAGATATATTGTTAAGACGAAACTTAGTGGTAGTAGTAGTTTCGTGTATTTGGGTTGTTTTCGAGTTAAGAACTATATTACAACCATTTTTTTTTACTACGTATCATGCCGAACTACAAAAACATTGAGTTTTAAGAAATGATTGGTGAAATACATTGCATACAAGCGAGATCTGTAGTGTATTCTGCGCCTACGAATTATTTCCGATACATGCATATTGATTTCAACATTCAATTTTTAAAATTTGTAAAATCTGGACACTCAGATCAAAAGTCAAGGAAAGTCTGTGTTTTTCTGACAAATCAAGACTCCTGGCAACATAGCACTTCAAAAACACAAAATTCACCAATAAGTGATAGTGTTCGACCAAAAAAGCAATAACAGGATAAGTTTTTTAATTTTCAAACTTTTTTGGGACCATTTTTTTCACACTTTCCGACCAATAAGTCTTCTTATCTTATTTTTTACGTCTATAAGGCTGGAACAAATTTCTTACCTTCTTTTGTCACTCGAAATTGGAGCAACACTCAAAACCTATAAACAGGCTTGCAATTTCTCTAACGAGAATCACCGAAGTGCTCGGTTTTCGATTCTCGGTAGAGATTCTCTGAAACGCACCGCAGAGATTTTTAGCCGAACCTCTGTAGAGAATCTGTAAATCAACACGACAGAGCTAACACACACTACAGTGAAAAAATGTTTTCACCACGGAGAGCGACGGCAGCTGGCTTGGCTTGTTGCGTTTACCAACACATACGAAGCTGAAACACTCGCCCGAAACATTCATCGTTTGTTGATGTTATTATTATGCACACCGTCGTGTTTGTTTTTGTCTTTGCTTTTTGGTGGCTTCAACTAGTCGGTTCTGTGTTTTCACCGGGGTGCTCTACAGTGACAAATCGTCGCACGCCGGAGCTATTGAAATTAGGTGTGTGTGGCTTTTGAAACCGGGGTGCGAATAATGTGTGGAGAGGATCGAAAAATCTCACCCGGGTGATTTGCAACTATCGCACGGGGGTGTGTTTTTCTCCGTTCTCCGTTTTTCTCGGTAGAGAATGGCATCTCTGCCTATAAATCAAGAAATTTTCTATCGAATAATTCAATCAAATCAAGAAAGGAAAAGGTGAAATAACTCCCATCTTCTTAATTTTTTTTTGGTCTTGTAATCTTTTTTTTTTCAAAATTAACATACATTTTATTTATTTCCCCCTTTAGGGTTTTTTGAAAATTTCGGAAGGAGAGGGGGGAGGGGGTGATAATAGAAGAAATTGATATTTGTTCCAGCCTAATGATAAAACACAAAAAAAGTTTTAATACAAATGCAATTTTAATTAAAATTTATGTAATTTGCTAGAATCCTTGAAAAAGGCATAATTGAAACGTCAGATGAAGAAAAAAACACATCGTTTTTATATAGTTTTCCTGAAGTCAGTTTTGGTTCTATTTACTGAATATCTACTGAATTTAGATTGAAGGGCTTTCATTCTGAATTCTTCCAGACTAAATCCAGCACTGCAGAAAAGCAGCAAGACCAGCGCCGGCTTCGTCATCGCCGATGAAAGTTGTATGTACAGACCTAGTGCTGCTATATGACTTTGACAACACGGCAAATGCGCGTCGTCGTCGTCCCGGCAAATCAAACGGGGAAACCTTCATGATGTGTCTACGGAAATCTGCGGCTTTAGCTATGTTAAGTTCGCGATGCAGGAGAAGGTCGTCTCCGAGAAGACCTACGGGCGGTTGACGCTGCTGATGCTTTCTCCATTAGTTTGGAAACCCCGAGCTTAGCGTCCTTGGTTCTCGTCCTTGGCATAAAATACAATGCAGAGCATCGAATCCTCCCACGCACATCGCATTCGATAAATTTAATCTTTATACCGACACACAACACACACTGGCACGCAAAGAGAATCGCGCTTGGGCAGTCGGAAAATTGTGTGCCATCAGGACCGCGAACGATGGCCCTCGGTAAAGTTTTTGCAATCTATGTGTGACGCGGGCGGTGTTTTTCAGAAGACAAATCCAAAACCGCGTTATGAAGCTCGTCGTTTAAGATCATCGTTTGGGAATTCACGTGACTCAAACTGTCCCAATAAAACAGGTGCCACTGAGCAGGAAAGTTTATGATTTGGACTATTTTTCACAGGATCAAGACTATGGGCTGAAACTGGCAAAATATCATCGATCCTAAATTCAATACTCAAATTTAGAACTCGAATTCAGACGTTACATTTAGAACTCAAATTTAGAACCAGAACGAATATTCAGAACTCAGGTTAGGAATTTTAATAAAAAAATTTAGATTCAAGCATAAGATTAAGCATTTAAATCTATGTATCAAGCTGTGGAGATAAAATTTAACTTTAGATTTGGGATCAGATCAAAAACAAATTCAAATAATGTAAATAAACAGTACATTCAATTCTATATTTATCTACCATTTCATAGTGGTTGAAAAAAATTTGGCATGTGATGATATTGATTCAATGCAAATAACATTTTACTCGCTCATTTCACAATCTTTCATTTCTTTTAACTCTCTATCCGTCTTTAAATTTTCATAATCTTGGTATGTTCTTACTAAAAAGGATATCACTTTTCACAAACGTAAATAATAATGATATTTAAATCTCTAGAGGTATTATTCTTCATAATGAAAAATAAACAAGAACGCAGCTTTCCCCCACTGTGCGCAACATTGGCAAGCGTGTTGGAAAACAGCCTGTTCATGACTCCAGGATATTGAAAACCGTTCAGAAGTTGTGAAATCCTTCGTTTGCTCTGCCGCCGTCATACGATGAACGTTGTGGGAAGCTGCTTCTGAAGGCAACCGAGCTAGATGGTTTTCCCAGAAGCTTCAGCAACGCCAGAGAGAGAAAACGAGAAGCTACATTCAAACATACATGGATGAATGCATGGGTGACTGGATGGTAATAAAATTTAATGAATTATTATCTTCAATCAAAAGCCTCTCGAGTGAAGCGACCGACAACTGATTTCGTACACTTTCGACTTTCGCGTGAGAGTTCTCCATGGCGGTTTCTAGTGGGGCTTAGTTTTGACGATATCGAGACTAAATATGACAGCAGGGAGCTCCTGACTAACTCCCTGCAGCATACTTTCAGGGGCCTAGGGAGAACACTCTTAGTCAGACACATTTCCAACCCTAACCGGCACCGGCTGCTGCAAATGTAATTTAATTTAATGAACAACGGCTTTTTGGAAAGTCGTATGCAGACATCAAACATACATTCAGCGCCAGCGTTTATTGGCAAATGGAGAGAGCGTAGTTCTGTTCGGGATGTTTTACTGGTTCTAGTCCTCCGTCTGATGTGGTGGGGCTCAACAACCTCTTTCGAACGAGATTGAACCTTTTTCTGGATGCTCGGCCCAACCTATAACAATTCTTCCAAATGGTGGGAGTAAATTTGTAATGGATGGCTACCGAACTTGGGGAAGGATTGATAAGTTACAGGAACTGAAGTGAAGTGGACTGATGTGGTGAAGGCTATCCAGTGGCCATGACCCTTTCTGTTGTTGGCATGTGGTAAGGTTTAAATTTCCCGGTTATTTTGTTCTTCTGAATTTGGTATCGATTTTCTGTTGGGAAAAGGTTGTTGATTAGGCTTGATGGTAATCCAGTTTCACTAAAATTCTTAAAAATATTTAAAACCGTTGTTTTAACGATCTATTTTAGATAATAAAATTGGCGGTATGCACAAATATTTACCGATAAAAGAACTCCCAGTAAAATTTACTGTAACGATAATTTTTTTTCTAAAGTTTCTTTCTGAACACGTTTGTAGAACGCAAGAATTTTGAAAGTTGACAGAAAAATTGGTATGGGAGTTATACGATGGAAAAAATAAAATTGTAAAAAATGCATTTTCAAAAATGTTGCAGAATTTTGTTAAGTGAACTAACTAAACCTTCCCGCGCCGTTGCATTGGGATCAATTTGAACTAAAGTGAACATAAAAATTATCAAATTTCATTCCAATATTATACCAAACATCAGCTTCCAAATGAATAAAATTCTATTTGATGCAATAGAAAGCTGAAGTAACTCAGCAAACATTTATGTAGCTATGTTTTCATGCTGTTTTGATAAACATTCCGTATTCAATGTAGAATAATCGTATGAAAGTTGAATAAACAGCCTTCACCTTTCAAATTGGAGGCAAAATACTACATAAATTTCATTTCTTTTTAAATCAACGAAAAGTACACCAATAGGGCGTTATCCAACACTTTATTCGTACCTATCTGAAGAATGCAAGCGAGAGCAAAATCTTCCTCTCATAACCATATTTTCCAGCCCTTAATTTATATTTGATTTTCAGCCAGTTTGACGCACTGCTGATTGCATAGAGGGAATATGAGGATAATTTTTTCACTTGGAGCCCGTCTGGTAGCAAAATCATTCCAAAATGAACAAACATGGTGGACTTTCTATTATATCCGATCAAAACTGACTCCTGACAACATTTTTATACGATCTTTTCATTGTGCAGTTGGAATTGCGATTCGCAACACCATTGCAAACGACTTCATGTTTGCTGGGTAGAAGCTTAATATTGCACATTTGGCCTTTTTTAATAATTTGTTCAATATTATAAATTTGAAAACTTGAGTTTTTTTACTTTTTTAGTAAATTTTAGTAAATTTCATATCACAATGGCCCTAGCGAGGAGGGTCATATTGACACTCAAGAAGTCTTCAGAGGGGTTTTTTTTAATTCGTTCTGAGTCTTCAAAGAGCATCCACAAAAGGTAGGGGAGAAGCAGGCTTGTTCAGCAGAATACCGATTATATCAAATATTTATACCACCAACTATAAATATAAAACTATATTGAGAAGAATGAAGTTACTCGATCCCTGGGGATATCTGATTCCTTAACTAATTTTCGAAACTCGAAATGTCCTACTTAGAGCAAATTTTCTTGAAAATTTTGCTAAAAAGATTATAACAACAAATCTAAAAAAATCTAGAAAAATCTAAAAAAAAATTAAAATTATATTTTTTGAGTTTTTGAATTTTGTTTGAAAAATCTAACAAAATTTTACTTGAAGATATTTTTTGCATCACTAAAAAATGTCTCCCACACCAATTTTTTTTATAAAAACATTTATTACAATATGTCAATCGTTAGAGTATAATATGAACTATTTAGTGCCATCTTTTCAAAGCCATAGTTAACCCTCATTTCTTAAGAATTTTTTTTCCAAAATATATGTTGTGGGTTCACTTGATCCCTTCTAGAAAAAAATATTTTACTTCTGAATGGATGTTGATTATTGCTTAGCACGAAACTTTTGATATTTTTTGCAATGACTGATATTTATCTAATAATTTGCTGATAAAAATGTCTCAAAAAAGAACTATTTTAAAAAAAATTAAAAAAATTCGCCTTTCAAAATGCAATGAAGATAGGGTAGAAGACAAACTTTTAGAATCCTTTTTGATTGACACTTAAAAACTATGAAATGAAAAGTAATTTGGCCAAAACAGTCAATGGAACTTTCATCTTTAGATTTCGCATGATTTTTGCTAAAGCTTGGGTCACCGTGATTAAAAGATCGAGTACCATTTAATAAAAAATCAAGTCTTGTTTAACTTTCAAATAAACTTTTTCAGTCCCACGAAAAAGTTTCTAGTTCATCTACAGGTTTATGTATATATCCTACTTTTTCAGCATATATACTCGAAAACAAACGCTATCAGAAAATGCAAAAAAAAACGGTCTGCACCTTTTTTATGTTTTGAGAAAAATTTTAGTTTCTCTGGCAATCTTAAACATATAAATAGAGGCGTTTTTTTGTAACGACATCACGAATAAACGAAGAGTCAAAATGAAGTAAAATTATGCATCTGAGGGTTTTTTGGGCCAAGAATGTTCCGCATAATAGTTTCAAGATCCACCGACTTAAGAGAAGAGGGGCTCTTATACAAAATTTAGCAAAAATATGTCAAATTAAGAGCAATTTTAAATGATTTTTATACGAATGGGTTCAAAAGCATGAGTTGACAAAACAAATTAATGGGTTAGGCAAAATGATCCTTACTGCTCTTTAAACAAGGGCTCTCGATACAAAATATAAAAAAAAAAACGAAAGAACTTAACAATTTTCTCTCAATCTTGAAGAGACAGATGGACAAACAAATTCTTATGTTCGGAAATGTAGGCTATTTTTTCATGAAACCATCACGTATACGGGTGGTCGGAATGTTGTGAAATTTGGTATCCAAGAATTTTCTGGGCCCCAGATGATTTGTGTAATAGTTTGAAAACCTTCTCATCTTGGGGGAATTTTACTTCATAGAAAATCAGCAGGTTTCCAACCAAAAACTTTCGTTGACAAGTTTTTCCTGGATGGTTTCCCAAAGATAAACAAGGAAAAAAATTATATCAGTTTTTCCTACATAGCACTTAAATAGGTTAATACTCTGTTTCAGCTGAACCTGAAATGATGCTATTACGCAAAAACTGTGGTGAAGTGATAAAAAGTTGAATATGTTGTTTTTGTGCCGAAGGACGACGAACGGCTGAATATGACATCACTTCTACCAAATTCAAAATTTTGACTTATAGCTTTAGAAAACAGATAACGATATTAAAAAAAAAACTTTGATTTGGAAAAAGGTTGGTTCATAGTATACACTTTATATGGCGCATGTGGTGCTCCAAAACTAATGTCGGAAAACTTCTTCATTGGATGTTATTCCAAAAACGAATTGAAGAAACGTCACACAAACAAAGTATTGCATTTTTTTTTAATACAGTCCTTAGTTTCGATTAAAGTCGTTTTATCATCTTTTTGTCATCTGAGTGCTTCTTTTTCAACAGCTCATAAAAGGAAATGACACATTATTAACGATTTTTAAATGATTTTCAACTTGAATCGATGATGATGGCATGACTGGATAATTTATTTTCATAACTAACCCAGTTTATTTTAAAAACAAACTCAAAATTCAAAAGAGTTTGATGTTTTTTTTGAAAGTTTTTCCTATTTTTTTAATTCAAATGTTTGAGTAAAAATCAATATGAAACACTACTCATGGCAAGGAATTTTCAAGAGATTGTTATCATATTTAAAACATTTTTACATAGCAAGATGTAAACACATATTTTGAATAGCTCTAATATGTTTAAAGTTATTTTTATTAAAATTTGTGAAGTCTACAAGAACGACGAAGATCAATCATGTTCATGAACTTTCAAAGATATTCTATCTAAAAGAAAGTTATGGAATATAGAGATTTACTGCATCTAAAACATCCTCCCACTTTCAAAACGAGATGGGTTCCATATGAAATTATTGTAGATGCGTAATCAGTCAAAACATTATTGACTTACAAAGATTATCTTATTTCAGAAATTATTCAAATTTATGGTAGTACGAAATTCACCGGGTGAGTAATTTTAAGTATAATTATATTGAAAATGCTCAAAACTGAAATCTTTTATACGGCTGAGCGGTAATTTCGTGGAATAAAATAAAACTTTAAGTTGTCATATCATGGAATTAATTCATATAAAGCTTGGAGAATTCTATTTTGAGATCTTCAATCCTCTCTTAAAGTGTTGATTGAAGCTTAAACTAGAATTTTCAGTTTTAAAATTCATATTTTTTCTCCTTCACCTGTAATTTTAGGATAGAGGCCATTTACAAATAAGACGAGGGCATACAAATACACTCTCTTATTCCACTTGTTTTTGTTTGTTTATTCAAATAAGTAGAAAAATCACCTAAATTTATTCTTATGTAATATTCAATCTGATGTAATATTATTTAAATATTTAAATATTACATAAGAAGATGTCAAAACCTTGTAGAAATATTTAATTTTTTTTGGGTTTGTAAATTCATAAAATTCTTTGATGCATTAATGTTCAAATCGTATCACCCTCGAAAAATAATAATTTGATACGTTATTTTGCAAGTCGGTTCTCCTAACGGTTGTTAGCGTGTTTTAGAAAACATTTCCCTAATAGGGGCAAAGTTCATATAACGCCCCATAAGGCTAATACTCGTGTTTTGAGGAATCTGTAACATTTTGAGCCTGCAAAATATTACCAATTTGTTTTAAATGCTGTGATTGGCCATGGCAAGTAAGAATTTTTCGTTAAAATATCTAAATTTCACAATTTAGGATTTTTTTTAATTCCAATTTTAATTTTAAAACACTTCCAATAAGATGTCACTAAGCAAAGGAAAAATAAAAAGAGAATATTTTCTGATACATCGATAGAGAAGAATCTAAACTGTGATTTTAGGCTAAAAAATCATACTGAACGCGCTAAGAAATGCTTTTTATGGGTATGTTTTATCACGGCCTAGGCGCTCGTGATAAAGCGTCAATCGTAATATACTGAAAAACCCGGTTTAATACACTTAACAGTGGATTTGAGCCTTTCTTTCAGATTGAAAACATTTTTGTTTTTATATGGAATAAATTGAAAAAAGTCCATCGTTTTAGATTCCGATTGCATTTCAAATGTTAAAGAATATTTTTTGAAACCAATGTGTTCTTTGAAAACAAATTATAATATGACTTTTATTGGAAAACGCTATTAAGGCATGATTTAGAAATCTTGGGTAGAAACGTTCAATTTTACTATTTTGAGATGTACATTTGAATATATCCAAATTTTTTATTGCAATATTTAATATCGATCGATGGATAATTTCTTCTTCAATATTTCCATCACTTGATTAAAAGCTACTGCAATGTCAATATACAAAAATATAGAATGAAGCATTTATTTAGTATTAAGTACTTGAATAATCTTAAAATATTCTCTGTAACTAAATCACTTAAACTCAGAGCTGCAAATTGTCAGTGTCAGACATCCATAATGTCATGCGTCATGCGATACTAAGTTTTGGTTAGCCATAAGCGACAATGTTATGACCAAGTTGAAATCGACATTTTTATTACTGCGACATTTTTTGCTCACAGTAAAAGATTTCATTTTCCATATTGTTGCAAAAATTATTACATAAAATCCACTTCAACACAAACAAAAAAATTAAATATAGAAGCTGCCAAGTGTGGGATTCGAGCTAAATGCAACAACATTCACATTGATACCCGTCTGACTTTGTTGCATGGCCATTCTATTCATTGACGACTTTGATATATTTTTTTTGTTGACATTGACTACTAGTCGCTGGTCAGGATCGAATAGAATTGACTGAAAATTACCAGCCTAGCTTTAATTACATCTTTCGAATATTTACATTGTAAGATAACTTAAATCTTAACAGCAACCTGTTTCAATTCGAACATAAATTTCTTTTAGGTTTGAAAAATATCTAGTGTTAGGTGAAACTATTTTTTCTTTGTCTTGTGTTCAGCGAGCCATAGCCTACACAAATGGTTTGAGCAAATTCGATGATTCCTCGACGATTGTTTCATTCTATGCTCACCTACATACGATACAAACAAATTCCGCGCGAACACAAACGATTTCTGGCGAAAACAGCAACAGCAACATCGAAAAACCACCTCCCCCCCGGTTGGGGCTGAGTGCCTGAAGTTTGTAAAAACAGCACCATACACCATGCCACAGAGGGTGGTTCGTATAAAATATTTCGATCCCGACCGATTTTACTTAAACCGTTTGCGCTATCATTCAAGCAGTGCCATACACGACGCAAATCGTGTTCACAGCGACAGAATTCCATCGCATTTGCACATATGTGGTGTAGTCTATGGCTCGCTTTAGACTTCCGACACCCACTTTAACACTTTCCACAAGTTCAGACTTCCGGTATTTCACCGGGGAAGCACTCGCTGATTTACCACCAGCAGGTGGCCACGCCAAATCGCGGCGCAGCATTCTCTCCCACTTGTGGGTCCCGCAGACAACAAACTGCCTGACACGTGCACTGAAACAGAGTGCTCACCCATTAACCGTTTTCAACAATATTAGCAAGCCACAACAACACAGTCAGACACATTCGTTCTGACTGCGCGGTCGTCGGCCGCACCAAAAAAGAGCCTCAACTGTAGCTACCATTGCTACCAGTTACCCGAAGCCTAGTAAGAATTGACTAGGGAGAGGAGCAGCGGTGGCAGCTTTGGGCCATACAGTGGACCAGGGGCAAACGTTCAACATTCACCCCAACGTAACATGAGATTTTCATATGTATTGACAATAAGACAACATGATGCATAAGTGATTGCTGTACAGTGTCAGTTTACTGCCCGCAACATTACCGACATACGCGAGCATGTGATATCTGTCCGAAACATTATAAATCCGGACTGCAAAGCTTAATTTGGACTTGCGAGCCGTACAAAGTAACAACTTTATTCTCGCAAGCGAAAGCTTCGTTGATCAAAATACCCGTTATAGATTGAGTTTTCAATGAATCTATTTCGATTACACGATTTGAAAAGTGAAACCAATCATTTGAATTTGGTAATGCAAGCTAAAAAGGAAAATAATGCCTCATTTTAAAAACAAAATCTGTACTCTAAAATACTTGTCTGAATATGAATCCCTATCATTTCAGCCATAAATAACTCAACATAAAATTTTTTGAACTGAGTCCATGACCTTGTAATATATATTTTATAAATTTAAATTCTCAATAAATATCATAAATCTGAATCTGGATGTCTCAGTTTGAAAATATATATGTACATTTTGAATTTCGAACGTGAAATTTATTGATATTTTATTTATTAAAACCTCAAATTTAAATCATGAATTCCAAATCGAAAATCGGAATTCTAATCTTGCATTTGAATATGAATTCGGGACTGAATAATGATTGAATTCAAACTGTTATACTGATTCTATTAAGATGCTGTATTTTGAATTCCAATTCTGAATTGTCAATATGAATTATGAATTTCATTCTACATATGAATTTAAATTTTGTGTCTGGATTCTAAATGCGTTTCACGTAATGTTGAGTTAAGCAAATAATTGCATAATAATTTCTGAATCTTATTTTATTTGAAAACTGCATCTCAATTCTGAATTTAAATTATGTATCTTAATCATAAATATGAATCTTAATACTGGATATAAATTCTGATTCTGAAAACACACATTGTTTTCTTGAATAATTACTTTATCACCTCTATTTGTTTCGCTTCGTTTTTGACTTCTCGGAAATTGTATAAAATAAAATATTTGACATTTGACTAGAAGTATTATAAGTAATAAGTTGTTTCGAAACTAAACGAAAATAGATGTTTTCTGAATGATCCCTTTGAAACTGGGATAGAATTTGGTTGATTATTTACACTAATGAATTGTGGTGGTAGGCCTGGTTGGTCTGTACATATTCTTAAATACCGATCATAAAAAAACATAAGACGAATATGAAATTTAAGAATACAATATTAAAAAAGGTCCCCAACCATGTGTTACAAATAATTTAACGATTTCTTTGGGTATTCTCTGGAGTAAAGAAAGTAAGAATATAGAAAAAAAAAATGATTGTAACATAGGGTTTAAAATTGAAAATAAAAATGTGCAAACTTGTTTAATGTTATTTTAGTAGTTAATATTTTTGCCATATAAAAAAAAATTGTTTCTTTTGGCATTTTTATGAATTTTATCATTTTTTGTCTAAGATTCAATTTTTGTTATTTTTGTCATAATGGTAATTTTTTGTAATTATTGTTATTATTCATTTTGGTCAGTTTTGACGTTTTGGTTATTTTTTTTTATCCATGCTTATTTTCAGTTTTCGTTGAATCATTTTATTTATTTTAGTCTATTTTGTCACTTTTGTAAATTTTGTGACACGCAATTTTACTTAAACTGTTTTCCATTTTTTTCAAAACTGGCGAAAATTAGTAAACAATTTTAAAATACGACATAAATATAGCTCGTAAGTGATGCAAGTGGTAAATTGCCAAATAAAAACTCATAGACTGTACTTCGCACTTATATAGATTTTAGAAAACGGTCATTTGATTAGTTTAAAAAATTTATATAATTTCTAGATTTTTTCAATCCAACAACTTATTACGAACATTAAACTAACAAAATTTATGTATAACCATGAAATGTATCTGATTGGAAATATTCATGCATATGTTTTGTCTTGACATTCAAAAGCGAGTATGTTATAACCAAGACAACATCTAAATTTTAAAATGGAAAATTGCTTGTGAATGCGAGGACCACTCTCCAAACCGAGGTACAAATCTTCGAACCGTCCGGATCGATCGAAATGTCGAGTGCTGGAGCATCCTTTTTCGTTGTATCGCCGGGAGGTCCTATATCTGGCTCGTGTTTCTCGGAGATCGAACATTCAACATGAACTTCTTCGGCAGCCCCATGGCAGCAAATATTCAGACAAATTCAGTGCCCTGGTGACACAACTTTCCTGACGACGATAAGTTTTTGCGAGTAAGCTGTCAAAACAATCGGGTCGTTTCAGGACCGAAGTCGATTAGATTTTCTACCAAAATTTGACGTTTTTCCGATAAAAATCTGATGGTTTTCCTATCGAAATCGGACAAAAAATCCGATCGCTTTGCCCTGTTGTTTTTGTTGCTTTTTTGCCCTGATGTTTATTTTTATTCGGATTCCAAATTTTTGGAAATAAAACAAAAAAAATTCTATGGATATTTTTAATAAATTTTGGATGCCATAATATACAATAATAAAAAAAACATTTTTGGTGTTCGAAATTCTGATAGGATTTGCCCTATGGGGCAGATGATCGGCTGCTTAAAACACCAAAAATTCGCCATCTGTGAATGAGAGCCCCTGAGAGCCGTGAAACGGGATCTGTAGCGCATGTAGGGAGTTCTCCTCGATATTTTTGCGTCCGGAGATGGTATGAAGGTGTCATGAACAGGCTTCGTCGATGATGTGCAGAAGCAGCCTAAAGAAGTCGGATTTGCTCTTGACTTGTAGAAGAATGTGGAAACCGGGTGGGGAGTTTTCTTCACAATTGTCCCCCGCGGCAGTCCACTTTGAGCGGCCGAATTTCCTCAAACAAGTCCAACACTTGCCGATGATGACTCGGTGGCCCAAGTGCTCGATAGTTCGTCAACACATTCAGCTGCTTGGTGATGTCCAGTTCCCCCAAGAGATCCTACAAAAAAAAATAGCTAAAAATAACAAAACACAAAAATAAATCATAAACCTACCTCCAAGGCAAACACTCCTGCAGCAACTCGATGTTAGCTTCCTTGCACTGCAGCCACTCTGCGCTCC
The DNA here is from genome assembly GCF_029784155.1 of Uranotaenia lowii. Classification (NCBI taxonomy): domain Eukaryota; kingdom Metazoa; phylum Arthropoda; class Insecta; order Diptera; family Culicidae; genus Uranotaenia; species Uranotaenia lowii. The sequence continues at coordinate 324,187,577 of NC_073692.1, forward strand.
AAACAAACGGAGCCTGTTTTTGATGCTGCTCCTGTAGTTTCTGACCACATTCAAGGTCATCTTTCGAAAATGTTAGTGCTTCGCTTTCCAAACACTCGAGAAAATCCTGACGGATTTTACAGCCGGGGCCGATAGTCGCTCTTGGGCTGGGGAGATGGGCTGGCCTGCAAAAAAATTGCTCAAAATAACAAAACACAAAAATAAATCATAAACCTACCTCAAAGGCTTGATCAAGCAGCAAATGCGCAGTTGGTCGTGTAGTTGAACTCCCCCGGTAGCTGCAAACCGATAAGGCCAAACCCAAGCTGATTGGGGGTGTTTTGCTGCGGCAAACACTCCTGCAGCAGCTCGATGATGGCTTCCTTGCACTGCAGTCACTCTGCATCTCCAAACAAACGGAACCAGTTTCATGGTACTGCTGATGCTGTAGTATCTTTCGAGGTTAGCAGCGGACCGTTCTTCAGTGCTGTCGACAGTTTCCTACGGTTCCAAAGAGGATTTCAGCCGCGCACGCACGCACCTGCCGACCGAACCGAACGATGAGAAAAAAACATTGCGAAAACGTTTCGAATCGTTTTCGTTTGACAGTCCCGTCCAGTGATGTCAACCTTCCAGATTTTGTCTGGATCTTCCATGACTTTTTGAACTTTCGTCAGTTGGCAGATGGCATCTATGGTCCCGTCAAGTAAAATAGGCACCGCGGAGTAAAAAAATAAGGATTTTCCAGGACACTTCTAGATTCATGAAAATAATATGCAGTCTAGTATGTATTGCACAGTTAAAGGCGAAATATAAGTGCTGTAACTGCGCTTATTTATGTTATAACGGTGAGCAGACTCTAGGCTGACATGCAATTCGTTTCGGAAAACATCGTTCAAATATCATCGGAAACGAAAATTACCATCGGTTGAATGGATTTAACTATTATAAAGATTTTGTCGATGTCCTCATAGTTAAACTATAATTTTGATAATATTTGGGATGTATTTTTCTTAATCAGGACAATTCAGGACATTTTATAGATCAATTTTCAAAAATCAGAACAATTCGAGAGTATTTGAAAAAACAGGACGATCTTTCGAAAATCAGGACACTTGGCACTTCTGGTACAGGCACGCAATCAAAACATGCAAACGAAGACCGTCAATAACAGTGGTGCCTAGTCTAACGATTTTTCAATATTTGTACAGCATTTGTACAGTTCTGAATGTGTTCAATTCTTAGTTGAATGTTGGGTTGATTCAATTTGCGGGTTTACTAGAACAATATAAATGAAAATCTAAAACAGTTTCACGTATTATTCAGTCTAAGCGAACATATTACAGAAAAGATACAAGTGTTTTTATTTGCTGTTTTTGTCATTTTAGCTTTATATAATTTTTCGTCAATTTTGTTATTTCGGTTAGTTTTAGTCGATTTTGAAGTTTTAAAATTATTCTCATTCTGTAGTAATTTAGATGAAAATTTTTAATTCTTGTAAATTTTGATATTTTTTTCATATTGATCATTTTCGTAAATTTTACCTTATTCTTGTAATTTTTCAATTTTTCTTTGTCCTAATTTTTCTAAAACTTTCGAATTTTCCAGATTTTTGAAAATTTGTTTTCAAAATGTACTGAACTGTCCTGATTGTCAAAAAAAATCTCAAATCTCAAGTTTTTGGATTTTAATCTGAATTCTGAAACTCACTATTGGACCCGATTTTTTTTTAATTAAATTCAAAATCAGAAATACTTTAATCCAAAAAATTCAACAGCTTGAATTAACGCGTCTGTACAAAAAAATCACTTAAGACTTTAGACTTTAGACAGATGATAAAATTAAATTGGGTGAAACTTTTTGTTGATGCATTTTCGTTGGAACAAGTTTTAACGTGAAATTACGCCTATTTAAAATGGGGTTATTTTTTTATTCGGGTAGGGCCAATAGATAGCGTCGATTTTTAAAATAGAATTTGATTAGATGTTCCGAAATTTCAAAAGCATTTTTTTTTTGTTCCGAGCTAACTGATAGTTGCGCCCTTATGAAATGTTACGCTAGGTTTGTTTACATTTGGCGCGTTCGCCCTTTACCAAACTTACTACAAAATTATCTGACAGATTCCCGCTTGCGTCGTAGTATTGAAGCCCGCCATCGCTGCAGAAGCATGCGGTGTTGAACCCTACACCCATCGATTGAATACGGCAAGTTCGGGGTCGTACCCCTTTTTGAAAATCCATATTACCATTATATGATTTAGGAGCTTCGGCCCTAATATTTTTGAAACCGGTTCGGTTAACACTGAATTGGTACAAAATATATTTTTATCTTCTATGCTAGTAATTTCATTCATCTTTTCTACTCCTTCCTCCCGCTCGTTGTGTCGTCATGTTGACATCATGAGTGGGAGTGGAGGTTGTAACTTTTACCACTATACACAGCGGGCGCGCCCATCGTGTATATGACGTCATATATAATTTGACGTCATATATACGATAATCTTGATTTTAGTGATTGCTGGTTGTGGCTAGCAAGCCAAATTGACACGTTTTTTGGAGTGATGATTTGATGATAATTACTATGAAAATTTATTTTTCAAACTATTTTGTTTTTTTTTCTTTCTTTTATAGATTATAGAAGAAAAAAAATCAAATTTTTCAAGATAAAAATCATTTTAATTGTACTGCCCAGTTTCGCAAAAACGTGCAGAAAAGGTTTTCAAAAAATCACACCAATACACACAAATACACAGACATCGTCTGAACTCGACGAGCTGATTCGATAGGTACCTATAAAGGTATATCTAAGACCCATAATTAATGATCTCCAAAATCGACCGATAACTATACCTTTCTGAAAGAAAGGCAAAAAACATTAATTTAACCAAAGTATCTATAAGTATAAGTGTGTTTTCGTTCTTCGGTTACTTTCGGGTGTGTTCGGCTGTTAGGCGCGTATTGAATATACAGTGGCGCGTATTTGCAGCACAAATTCGTTCTGTGGCTTTGAATATGGTTTTTGAAAATCAGTTTTACTATCAACTAAATGAATTGGAGTAATAAAAAATAACAAGAATTGGTGGAAAACACTTTCCTTCGACGAGTACACTCGTTTTTAGCACAAAGTGTACGTGGAATACATAGCAAATCAGCGATTCGCTTAAGTGTGGCATTATAGAGCATGTCCCCCTAAAGCGAAATTATAATTAAACTAGGACATTGGAGGTCCCAGAGATTTTTTTTATTTGGATTTGCTGAAAAACATAGTTACAAGCCCCCAAACATCCAATAGTGTTTATTTGACACTCTATTTAGACTGGATGTGTGCTAATAAGCAGAGCATAGTTTGAAAAACTAAGTTAATTAATGCATTTTAAAAATTTACGTTTAAACACATTTTCAAAATTGGATTAATAGTACAGTTAACTCTGGATAAGTGTGAGCGCAACGAATTGAACTTCAATTTCTAGTTTAGAGAGGTTGTTCGATTATGGATTAATGTTGTCTATGGTAGAGGATTAGGACCTTATTAATGCATTACTGTGACCAAGAAAAAATAACAAATGAATGTGCATTTGTTAAAAATCCACTGCTTTATAAGAAATCTGTATGCTATAAAATGCTTGGAACTTCAATGATTTTTCTAACATATAGAAATTTCTTGCTTTCCAGTTCTCCCTTATCCTGCTTCAACTGTACTTTTAAAATCAATAGAACTACAAAATGGCAAAAACAAAAACAATGAACATTTCAGATACTTTCTGTCTATTCTTTCCGAAAGCGGTTTTTGTAAACTGTTTTGGTAATTTTGGTTTATCAATTAAAAAAAATCTAATCGATTAATTGACTTAAAGGGTCATGAAGCATGGTAGTATTTATATGGAATTAGCATTTTCAATGTTTATTTTTGAAAACAAAAAATGATTTTTGAATCACTGGATGTTAAGAATCCGATTTAATATAAAAAGTTATGTTAGCTGCTTTTAGCTTTGGTGATATAGTGTTTGAAAATTTTAAAGCTCATGAAATCCGAAAATTACCTCACAGACATGTAAAAAATGTGATTTGGTACTAATAGGAAATCTGAAAAAATGTATATTCTTCATAAGTTCAAACATTCACTTAAAATAAGCGAACGTTCAAATTGTTGATCCATTTATTATTTGTTTGTTAAACAATTCTTCCAGAGCAATTATCACAATTCAAAACTTGAAATTCGATTTTTTTCTTCAATGTTCAGTACCTAATATGCACTTGTTTAATTTTAGGTCTTTGAATCTCTTGAAACTGAATACTGTTTTGGATTTTATTTTCAATAAAACAAACAACATATCCAACTTTTACTCCGTTATCAGATTTAAGACTGTTTAAATTATTGACTTTTTTAAAACAATTTTAATCTATTCTATCATTTGTGCAACTGCCAATGTATTAAGAAGTTTACCATTCGTACAAATTTGTTGAAAGCTCCATGTTGAAAATTCTAACACTCAACAACTCAGCTCCTGAACCAGAAGTACATGCCAAATTCGACCGAAGCAAAACATATACAAAGCAAACCATTCCGATGATGTGTCTGGGTCCAGAGCATATTGGCGAAATGCCATGATATTCTTCCGGTTGCACATCATTTCGATGGAAACCGGATGCACAACATTGTGGTGCTGATACCGAATTGCAAATTTTTCCTCTGAAAAAGAAACAAAACCTTCCGGTTCTGCCATTTTGAGTTTAGTTGTTGAGCTAGCTTGTCTGTTTAGAGGCCAGACCATCATGCATATGTTCATTGCCACTTTCTGGTATAGACAGAAAGGTGTGGTCCAAAAAACATCAAAGATCAACTTTGACTCAGACTTTCAGCCCGACCTCGATTGGATTCGGGCAACCCCTTCCGGATTAATCCTCTGGCCGGCCGAATGACTAGCACAGTAGAAACAAGATAGGTTCCTTTGCGAGAAGATAGTTTTTTTAGCTTTTGTTCACTCATTCATTTTTTTTGTTAATCATTTCCACCCGTTCGTTGTCGCCATTTCGCTGCTGCTGATAGAACGATGATTTATGGGCCAGGAAAGCTGTGAAAATTCGCAACCCAACAACGACCGACGTCCGGCTTCGCTTTTTACGGATTCGAGACCATTCTGGAAGGATCACCGGTTGATAAAAAGGTGTGAGCGGTTGTTGGGGTCATAAATTTTGCAACCCGAATGTATAAACCTTCGGGTGTTGTACTAGGGACCAATTTTTTTCGGTACCCGTTTCAAAATTGTCAACGAAAACGGCAGCTTTTTGCAGCTTTGGTCACTGCTAGCCAAAGCCAGTAAGCTGATGGTTTTGGAATTTCACACTCCGGTCGATGGCAACGGTGGCGTGGAATCAGTCAGGCTCAATTCTCGGGAAGAGAATATGTACCAGCCAAAGCCTAATGGCATAGGTTATCAACCTGTAAATGATTGAGTGGTTGAGCACTGAACCGGCAAGTTAGATTTTCAACAGACACTTCGGTTGGACGAAATTTTGATGTTCAAACATATTCGCTGAAAGCTCGTACCCGTTAGCGGTAGGAAACAAGTTTGTTTTCTTTTATATCCAATGGACAAAATAATATTTCGAAGATTTAAAAATACTTTAACCCCAACAAAAAAAATTTAACGTCGATTTTTAATAATGGATTTTAATTGACATGCTTCTAAACTGATGATATTTTGGATTGTAACCGTGAACCAGAAAAATATATATGTGTGTATCTGTATATGCACTGATTGTATTCTACAAACACACATACATTATTTTGGTTTGATGGATGCTACGGTTCACCGTTTTGTTCGAAGTCCTTCTAACATGAATTATAATGAAAAAAAAACCTCGACCAGGAATCGAACTCGAGGCCATCGAGATATCTCTACGGCACCCCTACGGCCAAATTGCCAGATTTAATAATGCTGAAGCTCAATAATAGAGTTGACTTCATCGAGTTGATTCTATATTGTATGGCAGTAAATACCCATCGTGATCCAATTAATGGTGATCCGATTTATGGGCCACACAGTGATTTATTTTCCGCTTTTCCGCATGTTTTTAAAATGACCCATTCCAAGCGCCCCTCAACTGGAGTACCGATTCAGAAATCATTGCACAGCATTAGAAAGGTTATTTTTTGAGCTTCATTTTCCATCAAAAAATATTCGGTTACCTTTTTCTAGAATTGAGTATGTTGTTGTTGAAATTTAAAAATTTTAGGACAAAAATAATTTGATTTAACAATTATTCTTATCTGAAACAAATCTTTGTCAAAAATCTAGCTACATAAAAAAATATATGACAAAATGATTGTTAAAATGTCATTTTTAGGCATGATAAAAGATTAAGAATAATCACAGCAAGTTCACGCTCTAGAATCGGTGATAAAGGTATCTATTTTTAAGCGCTGCGGACAAGAGCATTTTACCTCAAACTCTGACCAAAGCCTCGAAATTAAAATTTTTAAAAATCTTATTTTTTTAGGTTTTTCGGTGGTTAGATAATTGTCGCATATTAGTGCTGTCGATTTTAAACCATTGGTATAGTTATTTCGTAATGGCATAACTCGAAACATTGAAGTTTAAAAATTAAAAGTTTTGTCTACCAAAATTTGGCATTAACATGTACAATTACAGACTGCGTAGCACGCAGAATAATGTGACTTCGAACAAAATTTCTTCTACAAATCTTTAGTTTTAATATGCTTAATGAATTGTGGTTGAAATAACGACTATTTCTTGATAAACACATGTAGTAGAGCAGCTAAACAAAATTATGCAATGGTTTCGACAAACTCATATTGTTTTTTTTCTACAAATTAGAGTTTAAGATTATCTTCCGGGCTCCGCCGGAAAAAAAATTACATATCATACAAATGCTTCTAACTTTCTTAAACATGTCCAAAAGAAAAATCGTACGCACACTTGTAAAATCTAGCTATTTTCAAAATTAAAATTTCAAAATTTGAGCGTATTTTGTCCCTGATATTCTTTCAGATAGCGAGCATGTCATGCATTTACTTTGTTTATACTAACGTTTTTTATGGGGTTAGATTTTTTTGTTAAAAGAATGATATTTTTCATAATTTCTGATAATTGATCGGCTGGTTTGCTTCGAATTTGCTTGAAAACAAACATTTTATAAGGTTGCAGCGAATGATCCGAAAAGAGCGAAGTTATGAAATCTGAAATTTTCATTAAAAATGAGTTGTGTATACTTGAAAACAACGAAAAAAAGATTTTTAATCATTTTTAAAAGAAAAACAGGTTTTGGCCAACTTTTTCCATAGAGTACTCCTATGGGCGCTGTGACGTCACGATAATTGTTCTGTTTTTCTGTTCATGATTGCTTCAAACGTCACATATTGTTGAAAATTCAGGATCTCTTCAAATTTTTAAAGAAGAATTCGATGCATTTTTCAGAAAGAAAATCGGATCAAAAGGTCGTGAGTTGCGCGAGGTGCAGAATGCGTTGTGACGTCATGAAAATTGATTTACTTTTTTTCGGAAAAGTTCATGACTTCTTACTTCAACACTAAACAATGCGCTTGAATAAATGAATTTAATTATCAAGTTTTTATCGATATTAAGAAACTTTGTTTTTATGCATAAACGTGTCTAATAAAAAAAACCGCGCTTGTTGAACACTTGATTCGAGTATAAACAAACTATCATAAACATGAAATTCTCGTCAATTATTTCTAAGAATAACTATGAATCATAGAGTAGGTAGATATAAGTGATTTGAAAAAAAAAAAAAAAACTTCCAAAAGGATCAAGTTCTTCTTTAAAACAAAAAACGCACTTATAGCTTCTAGTACTTGCTGGCATTATGTTCGAACAACATAAGTATTTGCCGCTGCCCGTGGCGTAGAGGACAGCCTTCAAGGCTTCTAAGCCAGAGAGTGTGAGATCGAATCCCGGTCACGGCATACATAGTACACTTTCGGTGGGTTGGCGGTTTTAGCATTTGTAAGATGCTAGCCATCATATACTCGAAAGATGTACGCTTAGTGTTAAGAAAAAAGGAATCTCTTCGAGGAAACATCATGTTTCATTGAGATCCTGTATGTGTTTGTGTTCGTTTAAAAAAAAAATACTAAAATAAAGTATCCATGGAATAACTCAATGAGATTAAAAAAATCTTCAAACACGGAACATTTCGAAAATAACTTTCTCTTTCAAACTAATTTATTACACAAGGAAAATAAATTTCTTACAAAATTATTCTAAGAAACTATCCTATATTGAAATTTCCACCCTAAAGAATGTTACTTGAAAAGTCCAAATCGAACCACGTGTTCACATGAAATCCCACGAAAGAGACTTTTAACTAAATTACAAAATTGATAAAATTATAACATGCAGGTATTAGCACAGGGTTCCAAGCAAAATCAGGGCCAGATTATACTACGAAAAAAGGCAGCGTGGATTTTTTTCGGAATGAACGAATTAAACATTATTCAACAATGAATTTGGTCTTTATCGATGAGTTTTTTAAAGCTTTATTCATGACAATATTTCATCTGAAAAAAAGTATTTTGATTAGAGTTATCATAAAACAGTTATTTAGCATCAAAAACGGGTATATAAGTGATATAATTGTCGATTAACGACCATTCATGTATTTTTTTTCATTGATCCTTCAGGAGCTCATTTTTTAAACTCGAAATCTTTTTTTATCATAATCGTTATCGAAATAGGTTTTAAGAATAAACTATTTGTCATAATGAAAGCTTCGTGAAAAACTATAATAAAAACATGTCAGCCGATAGGGATTTCAGAAATTGGTGCAAAACTTGATTTTCTTGTTCCTTCCAAGCAAATTTTTCATTATTCTATACAAATTTTAGGCTCATTGCGCCATCTATTTCCGCAGTCCGATTCCTAAAATTTAGCGTTTGATTTTGTGCTAGGCCAAGCATCTATTTGAGCTTGCATAAAATTCTCATAAGTCGGCTGATTTGGGCACTCTAGTGTCCATTGACTGACTTTAAATAGGTCAAAGGCTTTTGAAATTATCATTTGAGGGCCTTGGAGCCAAAGAGGTATAAGTGCATAGATGTTATTTCGAGAAAACAGGCTTTTAAGTTGTTATGTTTGGCAATTTTCCATATATTTTTTGAAAAATTTGATTTTGCTTTGTAACGTTAAAGTATATAAATAGAATTCTAAAAATCTGAAAAAATCATCAATAATAGTTTGAAATAGGAAGAATCGTTTGGCATCATTAACTCAAAGTCGACCATTTTGTCACTTATACCCCTTTGGCTATGAGGGCCTCATTTGTTATTCCTTTCCTTTTCAATTAAATATTTAAAAAATCAGAAATTCCGGTCCCAAAACACATGATTTAGAATTTTTTTTTTCAAGTATTAGTTTCTTCTACAGGGTGACAAAAAAGTCCGGTCACACAGGAAAATCTCAATATTTCAAAGAATAAGAAGAAAATCAGAATCTGGCTTTCATAGCTTTATTCAGTAACTCATAAAGACACTTCACAGACGGTATCTTGGAATTACACCACCTTTCTCTGATCTAACCAGCTTCAGACGTCTTGGAAAGTCGTCGCAGGTGGCGCGCACGTGCTCCATCGGCATCTCGTCCCAGATTTTCCTGATAACTCGCTCGAATCGCTACAAATTTTTTAATTTATAGTCGTTCAGCTTCGACATCATATATCCCCCACGAAATAATCCAGTGGATTCAGATCCGGAGACGACGGAGGTCATTCATTCTTCGGAATGAAATCTGTCAAATTTTCCTCACACCACGCCTGAACAACCTTTACGGTGTGGGATGGGGCACCGTCTTGCTGGAAGCAGTAGTAATCGTCTGCAAACAATAGTTCAGCTTGAGGCAGAACATTTTTCTTCAAAACCGTGTCCAAGTGGTACGCTGCGTTAATTTTGACCCCTTTATCGATAAAAATAAGAGGCAGTTTACCTCTATTGCAAATGGCTCCCCAAACCATCACTGACGTCTTATTTTGGAACCGGGAAACGTTCAGCTTGTCCGCAGGAGCTTGCTGGAGGCTCACACTCCAAACTCGATCATTTTGACGATTGACTGTTTGCTCCAAAACGAACACCTTCTCGTCCGAAAAAAATATCTCGTTATCTGCGCGCCAACCGAGCAACTCTCGCGACCGTTGGTACCTCTTGTCCATCGTAGCTTTGGTAATCCCATGAACCACCTGTTTTCTGTACGGTGTACGTTTTAAATCCTTGCGCAGAAGCAGGCGGATTGATTTTCGGTTAATTTTGAGGTTCCTGGCCAGCTTCCGTGCAGATTGGGCGGGATTCCGTCTAATCCGGTCTCGAATCATTTTTATCAGCCTTGGAGTTCTCACAGACCTTGGTCGTCCAGATGGTGCCTTGTCCTCGGTGCCTCTGGTCTCTAGGTACCGATTCATGGTCCGGTACACGAATTTCCGGTTGATTTCGAGCGGTTTAAATGTTTGAATATGTGTCCGGGTTTGAACCCTTTCAAATATTCAGCGATAACAACTGCTCTTAACTCAGCCATAGCTCACAACTCAATGTAAACAAACTGCACAGAAACGAAACACTGCCACTTTGGGCAGCAAAGTTAGCCCTTCCATTTGACATATAGATGGCACCAGAGAGATGCAACGTGTAGGCTACAGGCGACCCCAAAAAAGTGGGACCGGACTTTTTTGTCACCCTGTAAATAATATACACATGATCGCACAAAAAATATTTCGAATAAAATTGATGTGCGCAGTGTTGCAAACCTTTTAGATTCAAGGCCCTTAATTTTTTAATTTTGATTTGATAAGTTTCTAACCATTTTAAGTAAATTAAGCATTAGTTTTAAGATAATACACTGATTAATTTCATGTAGCTGCCATAAAGTTTTGTGACGTCACAACGCTTGTTTAAAAAAATGGTCACAGCCATGTTAAAAAAAAATGCCACGAAACTGAATCGCTCTTGAATAAATTTCAATCAACTTATAAGAAAATCAAAAACAGCGTTTTGTTAATTGAGGTCCTTAGAGCCAAAGGGGTATAAGTGCATAAAACATGATTTCGAGAAAAAAGCACTTGAACTTCGTTGCGTTCCAGTAAATTCCATAGATATTTTTTATGAATTTTTTTCATGTGAATGATTTTTCTAAATAAAAACAAAGCATTTTACAACATTTTCCCAAAAAACAACGTTTATTTGACGTTTATTGAGGCGATACATATTTTTTAAATTTGGTACTTATACCCCTTTGGCTCCAAACACATGCACTTATACCCCTTTGCCACCAAATAAATTCACTTATACCCCTTTGCCACCAACAAATTTTCACATCCAGGTTTTTTGATCTTATTGATATGGGTAGAAACCATAAATATTCATTGCTACAAGAGTCAATTAGTTTCCGTATAAATATATTTTTTGTTGTTTTGATGAGAAATATACTCTGGTACAGTAGGTTAAGAGATTTTATGGCTGAAGATCGACCTGGTCTTGGCAACTTCTACTAAATCTCTCCAAACAACGTTTTTTTTTATCAAGATTAATTTATAATAATTCGTGAAAGGTATTTTCCACTAAATTCCAATCACCACGTGTTTTGTACGTCTTTGCCTAATCAATTGGGTATTGGAATGGGACTTGCGGTCACTCTGAGTTGGTTTTTTACAGTAAATTAACGATAGGCGCTTCAATATTAACCCAATTATCTCGTACAAATACATTTTTTTGTACTTTATAAGCCTCTTAATCCGTGACACACTTCATATATCCAGAAATCAGGAATTTGTGATCCGCTAATTTGTTATTGAAATAGAAAAAATAATTAAATATATTAATTTTTTTTCTACTAGAATTATCACTAAATGCAATCAGATGAATCATAGTTGATGGTAAATTTTTAAACATCAACAGCTATTCAAAAGAAAAGTGAATTACATTAATTTTAAAATTTTTTGGTCCCGATGAAAAAACATTACTTTCATGAAATCAAGTTAGGGTTGGTGGCAAAGGGGTATAAGTACATCAGTTTAATGGACTTTGGAGGCAAGGGGGTATAAGTGCAGCACTTACACTGCCAGCCAAAAGTTTGGGATCACCCACTAAAAAACATGCAAATTTTGATCGTTCATATCTCAGCCGTCTTAGGACATATTGAAAATCTTCTGATCTTATTTGAAAAATAATGAGCAATAGCTATCTCGGAGGTATTTTGCCCAAATATAATGTTTTAGTTTTGAACTTAAAACTTAACCTAAAGTTATAACATTTTCAAAAAATCGCACTCAATATTCAAACCCGATCATCTCGGGATAGGGTGGACCAAATCTCAAAATTTGAGTGGCATTAGAATTCCTGTTCTTTACTTCTCAAAACACAATAAAAAAAATTTGAGAAAAAAATCAAGAATGTATTTTTAATTTATAAAATAGACACTTGAGTTATCGTCCAAAAGTTTGGGATCACCTCTTTGTATGGTGAGTTTGGGATCATTCTTATAAAAACATGCAAATTTATTTTATTCATATCTTTCTCATATAACATCGTATTGCAGATCTGAAGGGTTCATTTGGAAGCTTAGGAATTGTTGTTTTTTAATAAATTCATTCAAAAATTATATTTTGAAGTGATAACCATAAAAAAATCACCTAAAATTAGTTGTTTTTTTGAAAGTTCCCGGATTTTTTTTTATAGTTCTCACCTTAAAATATAATTTTTGAATGAATTTATTAAAAAACAACAAGTCCTAAGCTTCCAAATGAACCCTTCAGATCTGCAATACGATGTTATATGAGAAAGATATGAATAAAATAAATTTGCATGTTTTTATAAGAATGATCCCAAACTCACCATACAAAGGGGTGATCCCAAACTTTTGGACGATAACTCAAGTGTCTATTTTCTAAATTAAAAATACATTCTTGATTTTTTTCTCAAATTTTTTTGATTGTGTTTTGAGAAGTAAAGAATAGGGATTCTAATGCCACTCTAATTTTGAGATTTGGTCCACCCTATCCCGAGATGATCGGGCTTGAATATTGAGTGCGATTTTTTGAAAATGTTATAACTTTAGGTTAAGTTTTAAGTTCAAAACTAAAACATTATATTTGGGCAAAATACCTCCGAGATAGCTATTGCTCATTATCTTTCAAATAAGATCAGAAGATTTTCAATATGTCCTAAGACGGCTGAGATATGAACGATCAAAATTTGCATGTTTTTTAGTGGGTGATCCCAAACTTTTGGCCGGCAGTGTATACCCCTTTGGCTCCAAACAAAATGGAAATTTCAGTAAGCACGATTTTTTCAACGAGATCTAAACATAACAAAATAGTGAAATAAAATTATGATTAAAATAGCTTATGATGATTGACAGTCAAGGATTCGTTCTAGATGGTTATCTCGATTTTTTCCATTTTGTCACTTATACCCCTTTGGCTCCAAGGGCCTCAATTGTTATAAATCGATACTTGAAAAAGTGCAAAAAGTAGGGCGATGTGACTTAACGATTTATTATGCTTATTTTTGAATAACTATTTGTTCAATGAAAAATATTTTGATTAAGAATTAAAGCGAATTAAATTCTGAACTTAAAGGTATATTTTTTTCAACGTGCAATATGAACAGTAAAATTTACATTCTAAATGTTTTGCAAACGTTGTGACGTCACGTTGGAATGGGTCAAATACTTTTTTCGATGTTGCTCTCAACTTGCTATCAATTTCCAACCGAATACGAAATGAAATTTTTCAGTAGCTGAACACGATTAATTAATACAACTCACTTTTTAAATATTAGAGTTTTGTATGGTTTAACAAGCGTTTTGCTAACGGTGGCCATTATGCCCTTATCTCCCTTAGAAATACAAAAGTGTATTCGATGTATGTATTATGGCAAGATAACAAACTGACCGATGAACCGGTCAAGGGATGAAAAAGTGAGATTGGATTAGGTGTCAACTGAATGACTGCATTTATCGTAAATATCTTCACTCTTAGATAGCCATCTTAAATAGCTAGTCAGAATATTCGCAACTTTTTGACGACAGATTTCCGATTTGGAATGGCCTATCTGCTAAGAGAGTATCGTGCTCGCAGTTATCGGCTACACATCTCTCCCCAACACAAGAATGATATAACAAAAACAAAATGTTTTATTGCAAAATTTCAAGCTGAGAATATACAAAAATTTGTATATTAAATTTATTTTCATCGAATTTCAATCACACAGTTTTTGAAAGCGCAGTTTCTCCCTCGCATGCTTATTCATGCCAATATTTCTCTTAAAGTAAGACCTAACGTCATACTTTCCGATGGTCGATAATTCGAGGGTATCTTCAAAAATATATTGTTGTGACATTCATCATGGAATTTTCAGTCATCGTCATGAGTTGTTAGAGAACAGCTATGCAATACGTAGTTAATCTCGTAACAAATGATGTTTGTCTGCTAGGTCCTGCATTATGAACAGTTTAATTAAACAATTTTAGTTTGTGCTTGAAATCACGCTCGAATCAACGCAACTGCACAGTTTATTTAACAGGTTTCAGAAAAAGAGTAAACTCAAAATCAGGACTTCATATAAACAGATGGGAAAGTTCTGCCTAACAACCACTCTGCCATCCTCTCGCCACAACTGGAAACTTGAGTTTTATTGAATTCTAGCTGATTTTACCCGGCCTTGCTCGGGTCTACATAAAATATAAATCGAAATGAGTCGTTTGATTTTTTGAAATTTTGAAAGCTTTTTGTTCATCATCATAACTAATTGGACCATGTTTGGCCATGTGAGTTTTGTAAGTTTGTTAGTCTTCTTAAAGTTTTAATTGGGATTATTAGCAATGTTTATCGTTTTCATATTTTTGAATAATTAATAGTTTTTAGGTTTGCTAATAGAAACTTGAAATAATTTCCCTTCAATGCTTATCCATTCTATCACGAAAAACATTTCAATCTAAGGTTTCCAGGTTGCCCGGATTTATCCGGATTTGCTAGAACATTTGAAACAGAATTTGAGGTAAGCCTGGTCTGGCCCGATTTCCAGGAATTTGTTGCAAAAAGCCCGGATTTATTCAAATCATTTTTAAAACGTAACAAAAACTTAGATTTCATGATTATTGTAATTTTTTATTTTTACGTTTAAAAAGAAGTTTTAAATGGCAAGTTTTAGAAATAATCATGATTCGTGAATGGAAGCTTGATACACAATTTTAAATCTGATGATGTGGTTTGTTGCAAAAAATAGTGCTAGTATATTTTTCGCTATTTTTACTGAATAATTCCGCGGTTTTGACCAAGTATGCCCGGATATTGCCAGGATATCGGTTTGAACATTTTGAAACCAAATGCTGGGTTTGGCCAGGTTTTTCGATAAAATTGGCTGGATTTGTCCGGTCCCGATACCGCAATTCTGGCAACCTTATTTTACACCCCCCATTTCTTAGGAAGCTTGAATTGAATTACCATTTTTTTATCAAATGATAACATTTATTTTTATCTTTTCAAAATCTCATTTATTAAGCTTGTAAACAAATATTATCGACCTTTTTTCAAGATCCCCCCGTAGAATGGAATACCCATTTAAGTTTTATTTTGTACTTAGAAATTGCTACATAGATTTCCGCTGAAACCTTATAAAAGACTTCCTCTGCATGTTTCCAATGTGCTTTTTAAGTTTTCCTTTAATTGGATGGTAGAATTGAACACATCAATGATCAATAATAATTTAAAATTTAAAAATTTAAAAATGAAATTGAATTGTACAAAAATAAAAATTTCAGATTAAATTACTCAAAGTCTCGTGCGTCGGATTTGGTTTAAATTTAAAACTTAATTGCTATAATTGTCTTATTTATATTGTAAATTTGATTCCTACACGGCAATCAAAGTGTTGAGATCGCAGCCTTGAACATACAACCCTCAGTTTTATTAATTGTTTTCCTATGAGGAGTTCCGAAAGCATGAAAATGGATGGTTTTTAAAAGCTGGAACATTAGTTTTCAGTCCAAATAGTTATTCAACTGAAGAAGTCAATTCATAATGAACATGAATTTATGTATTCATACTTAACACACTTCATATTCTAGTAGATTCTCAGGCGAGTAGTTCTTTTTATCCTAAATGAAGGCTCATTATTGCAATCAAATGCCTCGCACCGTTACCACGTGCTTTGAACAGAAGAAGGAAAAAACACCCGCAAGAATTTCTCCTTCCTAATTTTTTATGCTCAGCAAGCTTTGATTTTCTTTCCAGTACACGTGAATTTTGGATCGTCGTTTCTAATGCCCATGGTGATGGTGAAAACAAACCCGCCAAAGGAAACGAAAATCGGTTGAAAAAATGGGTGCCATGACTTTTGATTCGTGTGAATAAAACCGAAAGTTTTATGGGAGGTTCCCTTATCTTAGGTGGGAGGGGCTCAAAACTATTACTAAAACCTTATCATGGTCTCAACACATTACTGTACCAAATTTCAGGCTTATCGGTTAAGCGGTGTGGATTTGTATAAGGTGCATACAAACAAACAAACATATATAGTCCAACTCATCTTTATATATTAGATAATGACAATCATCAATTATACTTCTTGGTTTAATTTTTCTAATCTAATGCCGTTTTCGTTTATCTCCACTCGCGCTGGGCAAAACTTTTTCTGAATAAACAAACAGAATCGTTACCCGGGACGATGCAAATATATGGTTGCTATACTCACCCTTATGCTTACCCCCAACACTGACAACTTTTACGGGGTGCAACCGCCTGCTTGAGGTTCAAATCTCGGGCAAAACTAGTGGACTTCTGAATTAATAACCGAACATAATAACAGCAGTTAGGGCAAAACTCGTGGGTAACTAGGTTGCCACTGCCAATAAACGAAAACACTATAAAGTTGCTTGTCCGGACAATTCTTCTACTGGACCCGGGTCTCAGCTCTTTTTTTCTAACATTTGGACCGCCTTAGTTAACATATCTGCTGTTAAACTTCTTTCGTTTCAAACGCTTATTAAATTCTTTCTGCTAACTTTTTTACCTTTCTATCCCCGCGAAGTTAAATACCTTCCGCCTATACTTTTTTCTCTGTTGGACATTTCATCTCAACTCTCTATTGTACTTATTATAATGCTTCAGAAGAATTGGGTTGGTAATCGAAACGGTATTGAAGTAACAATCAGAAACTTTTCATGTTGGCCATCTCAAGCCAACGAAAATTCGTAAAGTGAACTTTCAGAACACTCCTCGTGTTGATCCTCCCGATCCAACGTTAATTCGTCCAGTGAACCTTCCGAGCACTTTTCATGTTGGTCCTCCCAATCCAACGTTATTTCATGCAGTGAACCTTCAGAACACTCCTCATGTAAGTCCTCCCGCACTCCTTATGTTGGTCCTCCCGATCCAACGTAAATTCATGAAGTAAACCGTCAGAACACTAATCATGTTGGTCCTCCCGATCCAACGTAAATAATTGAAGTGAATCCTCAGAACACTCCTCATTTTGGTCCTCCCGATCCAACGTAAAGTGTTCATCCAAAACACTCTTCATGTAGGTCCTCCCAATCCAACGTAAATTCATGAAGTGAACTTTTATTAACACTCCCAAAGTCGGTCTATCCAATCCAACATTAACATATGAAGTGAACCTTCAGAACATTTCTCATGTTGGTCCTCCTGATTCAACCTAAACCCATGAGTGAACCTTTAGGATGTTGGTCCTTCCGATCCAACGTAAATTTATTAAGTGAACCCCGTAACACTCCTTAATTTGGTACTCTTAATCAAACATTAACTCATGAAAAGAACCTTTAGAACACTCCTCAAGATGTTCCTCCCGATCCAACCTAAATTGATGAAGTAGATTTTAAGATATTTCTCATGTTGGTCCCCCCGATTCAACGTAAATTCATGAAGGGAACCTTCAGAATACTCCTCATGTTTGTTCTCCCGATCCAATGAAAATTAATACAGTTTAACTTAAGAACACACATCATGATGATCCTCCCGAGCAAACGTAAATTGGAGAAGTGAACCTTTATAACACTTCTGAAGTTGGTCCTCCCGATCCCCTGTAAAGCGATCCTTCAAAACACTCTTTATGTAGGTCCTTCCAATTCAACGTAAATTCGTGAATTGAATCTTCAGAACACTCCTCATTATGGTCCTCTCGATCCAACGTAAAATCATCTAGTTCACTTTCAAAACACTCCTCATGTTGATCCTCCCAATCAAACGTAAAGTGAACTTTCGGAACACTCCTTATGTTGGTCCTCCCGATCCAATGTAAATTCATGATGTGAAACTTCAGAATATTCCTCATGGTGATCCTCCCAATCCAACGAAAATTCATAACGTAAACCTTCAGAACATTCAACATTAATTCATGAAGTGAACCTTAAGAAGACTCACCATGATGGTGCTCCCGATCCAACGTAATTCTTCAAAACATTCTCCTGACAGGATCGCTATTGTAAAGCATTTACTTTGCACGGTACTTGATGAACGGGAGATAAACGTCCTCTCTAACTGAAGATTAAAAGTCATCTGACGATTGCTCACGACACGACAGCTCAGTTGTCGTGTGTTTGTGTGTGTGTGCGGACTCGGAAAAGCCTATCTGCTGAGATAGTATCGTGCTCGCAATTATCGGATACACAGTTCCTTTCAGCAGATTTGAAGGAATATGAAAATTAAAACCTATTCCATTCACGAATAAGAGGCCTAAACATTAAATGATTATTGCAGAACTACAATGAAAAGATAAATAAATCACTCCGATAGTAAGTTCCGCAACCTTGGTAAGTATAAATCTTTTCACCTTTAGCTTACAAGGACTTCCAGACGGTTCGGTTAAATTTTTAGAAAATAATTTATACCCTTTTTAATCCGAGCCATTGTACGGCATCATCCGTTTCCCCGGTAAAAATAAAAATTTGGGCAGCTCAACGCCATCCATTAGCAGGGTAAACCAACCGAAAGCACCGGTTAACCGAGCTTCGTCACGTGACCCGCAAAACATACGCATTCACCTTCAATGCAGCAATTCCCTTATCACGGATGCCATATTTTTTCCCGACATCAGGCAGAGGAGGAAAAACCGGACGACGACAACAACAACAACGCGTCGAATATCCTTTTTCCGGGAAAAGTGCGACACACACCGAAAAAACATCCACCATCGAAAACCGACTTTAACATACACGGGCGCACTTACACCGGATGATTCTCGTTGGTGGTCATTTCGCATGCACCCCAAACTCGCCATGCTCAAAATTACACACACGTGTACTCACTCATACTAACACACACAAACGCAAACATCGCAGGAACGCCTTTTCTAAGGTAGAGAGAGAGGCCACCGAAAATGGGTTATTGATAAACTGAGCGGAAAATAAACGAAAATTTATGTTTTCGAGCACATTAACATCATCATTATTCGATAATGTTCTGGAGTGAAATAATAAATTATAGAAGGTCCCCGCAATTTGGTGCCACGCCATCACAAAACGTGCCAGCCTCGGCTCGACACGGCGAAAATTCATTGACGACATACACGACATCCGGGTTCTTCGGTCGTCCGTCCGTCCGCCGTTGTTGGTGGCGATGCGTGTTTTGGGCTAAAGTGTTTTTTTCTCTTTCTCTCTCTGTTTGTTTGCATTGGTGGTACTTTAGATCGTACAATTTAATGTTCACTTTTCAAAAGAGTCATGCTTAATGAATAAGGCATATAAGAAATGATACAATTGTTTACTATTTAGTAAAAAGAAACGGTTGTTTTTTCTTTCTTTTTTGCGTGAGCTTTCTTTACGTTCGTATAGAACATCTTAAAATCTCACAGAAAACTGCTACAAAAGCTATGAAAACAACTTTAAAATTTGTATTTCACATATAGAATATGTTGTCCAGGCTTCAAATACTCTAAATGGAAAGAAGTTGCGACTAGTGTATGTCACTTTCTGAATTTTATCGTTATAAAACAGTTTGTTTACATTTTGTTTCACACAACATAATGAAAGCTCACGCGAGATTTCTTTATTTAAGAAGTTATTTTGTAGTGCAAAATATTGGAGTTTTAAAATATATTATATATAAGATAAAATGAAAATAACAAATGGTATGGTTTTCTACATTTTCAAGGTATCATAAGGTATTTTTTTTTTAATTTTTAATAAGTTATTTTCCCCAAATTCTGACTTTTTGAAAAAAAGCAATATTTTTTGGATTTTGAAAAATGGTGGGGAATCGTGAGCCACCAAATCCAAATTTACCAAATAACATGCAAAGTTTATGAGTTGACCCAGAACTGTGATTTCCTAATTCATTTCGTTATTTAAAAGCAATTTAAGATGATGAAATAAAAAAGAGAGCTGTGTATGATCGCATAGATTAAAAAATCTGGCTCGCGAACGTTTTGGTAAAATTTCTTATATAGGATGGACAAAATATATTTCATAACTCTTCATTTGGCATAAAAAAACTTTGCAGATAAGTAAAACGTATTTTAAATTCTGAATGTGTATAAAAACACAAAAATATAGGTGATTCAAGATCTGTGGCCCACGATTCCCAACAAGCTTTGATTTGAAAATCGGTTGCGTTTGTGTGACAAATTGATGTTTTATCTAAAATTCGTTTTCCACGTGAAAGATCATGACAAAACTAAGATCATAAGCGTATGAGCATATTTTTGTTATGCACTTTAAGTTCCCCATCGATGAAATTAGCGGTTGTTTTTTTAATTATGTAAGTTAATTTTTCTAACTTTTTAAAACTTGATGAATAAAAGAAGCATATGAAGCGTATTTCAGTCAACAACATATAGGAATATATGCTCACGCAAAGCGACGACGATGACAGTTGGTTTGAGATTTTTATCTCAACGCACATTCGAGATATTAAAAGTGGCCCACGTTTCCCCATGGCCCACGATACCCCACTCTCCCCTGTACATAATTTTTCAGAACATAAAGAGACAAATTAAATGGAAATCTGTTGATAAATTGAGCAAAAGGCTGCTGATAAAAAAGTATGTTTAAGAAATGTTGTTCAGCGTTACCTGATATATTTATTGATTTTTTCCAATGAATTTTAAATAGCTTATTCAAGAGTTTCAAAAGTACAGAAGTGTAATATCATGGCAAAATGGGTATTGCTGTCAATTATCTTAATTTATACATCAGTTAAAAGATTTTTATTCGGATTCCGATAATAAGGCTGGAACAAATATCAATTTCTTGTTTTGTCATCTTCCACTCCTTCGATATCTCCATAAAAAAAACGAAAGAGGGAGTAAATAAAGTTAAAATTATTTGATGTATTTCACCTTTTATATTTCTGATTTCATTGATTTTTCGATACAAAATAACTTGAAAATAGTTTTTGTGTAATGATATAGAATGAAACTTTGTGCATACACCTGAACTTATATACATTTGCCTTAACTAAAATTATACAGAAAACTTTATTTCTGTGAATTGAGGAAAACGCATTTGAAAAAAAAAATACAACCTATTTTAAATCGCTAATTTCAAATCACTTGAAATTTTTGCTTTATATGAAAGACAAACGATTTTTAGCAGCATCCGCTATATGTTAGAATAAAGGATTATCAATTTTTATGAAAAAACAACGCCCTATCGTAGATAGAACCTAGCTCACGTTATATTTTGTTTCCCAAGTATCGGTTAAACCCATCCATACAATCACCAAGCTGACGACCCGCATATTCCAAGCTGTCCTCTCAACTCGCTTGAATATCAAATCGTTAAGATATGAAAGCTGTCCTCTTGACAAGCTTTTTTCAAGTTTCAAACTGTCCTTTCAAATCGCTTCATAAAGAGTGAAGCGGTCAAAATTTGGTCAATATCAAATTGACGCATTTCTTTCAATTTTGTATTTAAAAAACCAGAACATCCCTCATTTTGAAAGTGTGTGTGAGTAGAACGTTGCTCCTATTTTGATTTTGGAATTCTCTCTTCAGTTGTCAAAATGCCGTCCAAGGAAGAAGAGCAGCGTATCAAAATTTTGCTCGCACATCGCGAAGATCCGAGCTACTCGCACGCAAAGCTGGCAAAATCGCTTAAAGTTGCCAAATCAACCGTTACAAATGTAATTAAAGTGTTTGGGGAACGTTTGTCGACAGCCAGGAAGTCTGGATCGGGGGGAAATCGAAAACCGGAAGCCGCTGAGACGACAAAGAGAGTTGCCGGTAGTTTCAAGCGAAACCCTAACCTCTCTCTCCGAGATGCCGCAAATAAGCTGGGTGTATCGTCTACAACCGTGTATCGAGCCAAAAAACGAGCCGGACTATCACTTACAAGAAGGTAGTGACTCCAAATCGCGATGATAAACAAAATACGACGGCCAAAGCGCGATACCGGAGGTCGTACACGACGATGCTGACGAAGTTTGACTGCGTGGTAATGGACGACGAAACCTACGTCAAAGCCGACTACAAGCAGCTTCCGGAACAGGAGTTTTATACGGCGAAAGGAAGGGGAAAGGTAGCAAATATTTTCAAGCACATGAAACTGTCAAAGTTCGCTAAGAAATATCTGGTTTGGCAAGCCATCTGTACCTGTGGCTTGAAAGACAGCATTTTCATACCTTCTGGGACTGTCAACCAAGAAATTTACGTGAAAGAGTGTTTGAATAAACGTCTGTTGCCTTTCCTGAAGAAACACGGATGTTCCGTACTGTTTTGGCCGGATTTGGCATCTTGCCATTACGGTGAAAAAGCCATGGAGTGGTACGCCGCCAACAACGTGCAGGTGGTTTCCAAGGACAAGAACCCTCCTAACACGCCAGAGCACCATCAAATTGAGAAATACTGGGCTCTTGTCAAGGGAAACCTAAAGAAGACCAAAAAAACTGCTAAGGACGAGCAGCAGTTCAAGGCAAGCTGGCTTTCTGCGGCGAAGAAGGTGAACAAGGTGGTTGTACAAAATCTGATAGCAGGGGTTAAGCGTAGGGCCCGGCAATTCGGATTTGGAAAAGTGGAAGCCTAACTGAATATTTTTCCTGAATTTTATACTAATTAAACTTGAAAAACTTCACCGATTAACACGCGTTTTCCCTTGACCAAATTTTGACAGTATCTCAATTTGTCTTTTAGATCCTCTTGATTCTCAATTTGATTATTTATTCATTTACATAGTATTCCGTCTCACAACATCACTTGACGAAAATAATTCTTAAAGTTCACTCGGTCCATGACAACCGTTCTCCTTTTTCTCGGACACTCCACGATCGCCAGATCACGCTCCTCTTGGTCTAACCATCTCGCTCGTTGCGCCCCCGCTCAATTTGATATCATTATTAAATTGTCCTCTTGACCCACTTTTTTCCAATTTTCAAGCTGTTCTCCCGATTCGCTTCGAAGATCAATCATGTCTCAATCTGTCAATCAGATTCGCTTGATTCTCAATTTGATAACATATTTAGGCTGTCCTCTTGAACCATTTTTTCCAAGTTCCATGCTGTCCTCTTAACTGACATGATTTTCAATTAGATAATATATGAAAGTAGTTGCAAGCTGTCCTCTTGATTCAGTTCATAGTTGAATCTTATCATAAGCTGTCCTCTCAACCCGCTTGATTCTCAATTTGACAACATAATCAGGCTTCTTTTCGAAACACTTTTTCCAAGTTCC
Organism: Uranotaenia lowii; assembly: GCF_029784155.1. Lineage (NCBI taxonomy): Eukaryota > Metazoa > Arthropoda > Insecta > Diptera > Culicidae > Uranotaenia > Uranotaenia lowii. The sequence continues at coordinate 324,211,202 of NC_073692.1, forward strand.
ACAAGTCACCTCGACCCGTCTTTAAGTCCGATCGTATTGCAAACTGTCCTCTCAACTCGCTTGATTTTCAATTCTATAGCATATGAAAGCAATCCTCTTGATCCACTATTCCAAATTTTTAGTTTTCTCTCGACTTTCTAAGTAGTTGAATTTCATCTTAAACGTTTTCTTAGCTCGCTTGACTTCAGTTTGATAACCTGATAAAACTGTCCTCTTGTCCCGCTTGTTTTAAATTCCAAGCTGTCCTCTCAACTCGCTTTATCTAAATCAATCAGATCGTGGTTATCGACAGCCATATTTGGAATCATTTTTATTCACAGAGCTTTCTTTAAAAATTTAAAACGGTTCTTTATTTCTACACATCACCTTGATTTTTACAAAAACTTCGAATAAATCAACTAACAACCTCGCTTATAGCCAAAGTTTACTTCTTTCACAATTTGTAATTTTATTAAACACTGGCTTACTTAGTGTGCTTTGCTACACCTTCTTAAATTGACGGAGTTCAACGAATGATTTTATTCTTGTTTTCATTCATCTTGTTTTGTTTCATCATTATTTTGTATGTGAAATAAGAACTCTGTATTTATTCATTTATTAGTTTCTAATTCTGCCACAATAAATGTTTGTTTTACTTGTATAAAAATCCTCTCTGGAGGCTAATTTGGTTCCATTTTCGCTTTCGAATAAGCATAGGAACATATCTCCATCCCAAAACCCTCCTCTGCTTAAGTTGGTTTCTTTTGAACAACTTATTATATAGATGTGTAAGGCTACCGTCTGCTCTTCCTATCCCACTCAATCAAAGTGTTCCAAATAATCAGAGAAACATTGCTCGTATCAAAATACAATCCCTTACCAAATTCGGTGCTTTTCGACTGATTAACTCTCGACGCCTTAAAAAAATTGTGGTGGCCCCCTCTCATCTTCCTAGTTGTTTACTGGGATCAGGGAGGGGTCTCAAACAGTCTTTTTCCGTTTCCAAATATCCTCCCATGCCGAATTTAGTCCCATTTGCTCGATTATTTAATTGTCATGCAAAAAAATTGTATGGAAGCCCTTTATGTTTCTCACATTTATGTTTCTCTAATGAAAAGTGAGAAGAGCTTCAATCCATCATGTCAAATTTGATTTCTCTCGTTTGATCAGTTATGGAGTATTGTAAAAATTATTATGAGCTCCCTCACCTTTTCATATCCTCTCAATGCAAATCGGGAGGGGTTTCATAGAACCTTTTGCCATATCCAAATATCCTCCCAAGCCAATTCGGTTCTATTTGCTTGAAAAGTTATCAAATTTTACATTTAAAACTGCCTGGAAGCCCCCTCCCCTTTTCAATCCCTCCACTGGAAGTAGGGAGGATTCTCGAATAATCATTGAAACATTTCTCGCATCAAAATACCCTCACATGTCAAATCTGGTGTCATTTGCTTGATTAATTCTCGAGTTCTGCTAAAAATTGTAAGAGAGCCCCCCTCTCCCCTTCCAATTTCTCCTCTAGAAAAAAGAGGGGTACCAAACATTCACTAAAATATTTCTCGTAGCCAAAGCCCCTCTCATGTCGATTTTGGTACCATCTGCTTGAATGTTTCTAAAGTTATGCAAACATTTTGTTTTTGCTTTGGAGACCCCCTCTCCTCTTTCAGTAAGTGGGAGGGGTGTCAAACTATAATAGGATCCTTCCTCAGCCTCAAAAGCACCCAAGTGCCAAGTTTCAAGGGAACAGACAGACAGAAATCCATCTTTATATGTATAGATGAGAGTCTCCATTCATTAACATGGGAAGCGTCTATCGATACAATATATCATCATATTCTATTAATTCTTATATGTCAATTCAATAAATCATTTCCTAATGTCAAAACGCTTACATTTCTCTATTTTCAACAAAAAATTTTCAAGAATTGTTAAAATTTTGTAATTTTTTTTTTTTAATTTTCTATGGGAGCTCCACATTTTTAAAATTTGGAAGCTTTTGATAATATTTTAGAAACCATTCTCGGTCTCGAAAACAGCTGCACAACATATTTCACGTCGATCAGTTTAGCAGCCTCAGAAAATTGTTCGATTTTTTTCAAATTTATGTTAATTCGGAGGGATTCAATAGTAATCAAGAAATCATGGCCGGTCTTGAAAACGGCTTCACACTTAATTTCACGTTAATCTGCTAAGTAGTTTCTGAAAATTGTTCGAATTGTGTCATATCGTTTATTATTTTATATGGGAGCCTCCGCTCCTTCAAGTCGGAGCGTTTTGAAAGTATTTTAGAAACCATCTCCGACCCCAAAAACTCTTGAATACCAAATTACACATTGATGGGTTTAGTAGTTTTCGAGTCTACAGGAAACAGACAGACAGACAAACATTCATTTTTATAAACAAAGATTTAATTTCCAGTACCACCAAAAAATTAATTAATTGTCCCATGCGTTTGATAATACTGTGTCGAATATCGTCCAGTTCGTAAAGTTCTTGTTGCATTAACCAGAAGTAGAAAATATGCATGCATGAATATTGCATCCAGGACAACAACCCTTCGAAATACGCTTATGCAGAGCGCCGAAGACGAAAATTGGTTTGGAAATTTTCTTACAACACACTTCTGAGATATAAGATTGGCCCACGTCAACCCATGGCCCACAAACCCCTATTCTCCCGTTCGTAAAGGATTTTTCAAAATAATTTTGAAAACATGTTGGTTTAAAACTTTATGGTATCACCATCACGCAATCCAATAGCCTTATCTATTTCGTGAAAACGAAAGTTAAATGTTCCTAGCAAGCCTGTTGAAGAAATGTAATCATAATTTGCTATCCTTAAAATAAATCTATTTCTCACAAAGAGTGTCTCAAACGGCTACCTGAGCTCTGACCAACAACTAGAGGGAGGAATTTCGCACAAATTCCTGAACACGCTCATTGGTTGCCATTTTGCTTTGGTTCTACATAATACATGGATGGGGCAGGATTTGTGTAGAGCACTTGAGCCAACGACGCGACGGACGCCTGGAATTTCCAGCCGGGTACCCACTTTTCCTCCAACTGTTCTTGGGAATTCATCCACAGAAGCAGCAGCAATTTCCCGGAAGTTTCGAGCCAAACACAATCGAGCTACAACCCGAGAAGGATGACGACGAACGACCCGATACCCGGCACCGGCAAAACCACACAGAGAGAAGAACGCTACAAGCTCACACAATGGCTATAATAATTAAATTTTATTCGCTAACCTAGTTATCCACAAAACGAACGTGTAATAATTTTCGCCCGGCCCAGGATTCGCTCCTTAGAGAAGAAGGTACCTCCCCGGACTGAAATGGCACAGGGGACTTGCCTTGTACCAATCTACCGGATGTAGGAACTTTGTATGTTCCTTCGTAAGTACACAGAAAGGAACCTTCGTCGTCGTCGTCGGAAGAGTTGTTTCAAAGTGTTATTGGTGGCACTGTGTAAAGTGCTTTGGTTGCTGATTCTTCGCCCCATTGTGGGCAAGTGTAGCAATTTGGAAGTGATTCTGGATGGCGTTCGCCAATCGTTGCATGTTCTTCACACTCTGGAAATCTATAAACCCGGAGAGCTGTTGGATTGTATCGGGAACAGATTTGAAATCGTAAAATGCAATAGATGATTCGGGAAAGCATATTGGGGAGTAGAATGATCCATAAGGGATTGACAAATCGATCGATGAATAGGCTCAATTTAGACAACGAGAACAAGATCAATTGATTCTGGGTGATTTTTCGGAAGCTGTTTAAAAGCTATTCTTGAAATAATCCTAATTTGGTTTTGGTTTGGTAAAACAAGGAAGAAGCAATTTTCATTAAGGAAGTTGAGTGTTTTGGAATTTTCATATAATGCAAATATAGGAAGATTGGGAGCTTCAATTACATAGTGATTTTTATCATTGACAGATAACTGTAAAAAAACACTTGCCTTGCAATATAAATATTCATTTGTTTTTTTAAGTTCAAAGCTTAAAAATAAAAGTTCTCAAATCAGCATCAATTGATTTGTGCATTAATGACTAAATTTTCTATTAAAAAAAAATTAATAACAAAATATATGAACTCGCTGGCGATTAAAATAGACCGTGTGTAATGTTATTCAGTCACATTTTACACAACTATCATGCTTTTTGTTGTAAGAAAATTTATAAAAAAGATTTTGTCGCTCGAAAATGTTTCTCAAACATTCCCTCTTACCAAAGAATTTCTACTTGAAAGATTTATTCTTTTTTAATTAATTTCAATAAAATGCTAAATGAAAACTTCATGATAGGTTTTTTGAAGCTATCAGTGGAATATCATCAAGCAAAGGAAACGATTTGTGTAATTTTTTTTTGGAATACTCTTTTATTTAATTTCATTGGTATTTACACTACTGGCTAAATAATAAACGTCACGTAAATAGATAATCTATATATGTATACAAAAATGAAATTCTGGTATCAAATTTGGCATGAGGTGGTATATGGGAAAGAGGAATATTTTTATGAATATTAGGTTCCCCTTCTTCCTCTCAGTGGAGTAATAGGAAGGGGGGAGGGGGACTACCTTACAATTTTTCATATAACTCGAAAACTCATTAAGATATTGGAACCAAATTTGGCACGGAAAGGTATTTGGATACGAAATTAAATGATAATTTGAGACCCCTCCATCATTCCAGTAGGAAAGGACCTCTTCGAATTTTTTTACATTACTCAAAAACTAACAAAGCAAATGGAACTAAATTTAGCATGAGAGGGTATTTGGATTGAATTGAGACCCATCCCTCTTTCCAGTAGGGAGATATTAAGGGGGAGGGGGCCTCTTTTATAATTTTTCATAACTCAAAAACTAATTAAGCAAATGGAACCAAATTTGGCATGGGTGGAAATTTGGGAACGTGACATGTTCTAATGATTGTTTGAGACCCCTTCCTTCTTCAAGCGGGGAGAAAGGAAAGAGGGAGGAGAGTTTCATAGAATTTTAACTGCATAACTCAAGAACTACAACAGCAAATGGAACTAAATTTGGCACGGAACGATAATTGGGTACGAGAAATTCTTCTATGAATATTTGGTATCCCTCACTTCTTCAAAGAGGTGAATGAAAAGGGGGAGGAGAGGTCTCTCTTACAATTTTCAGTATAACTGGAGAGTTGATCGAGCAAATTGAACCATATTTGGCATGTGAGGAGATTTTGATACGAGAAATGTTTCTATTATAAATTGAAGCCCTAACCGAGCAAATGAAACCAAATTTGGCATCAAAAAGTATTTAAGTACGAAAAATATTTTATCTATGATGAACAATTCTTTTCTTGCAATAGGATGATAGAATTGGAAATATGGGAAGGGAAGACGAGGCATAAGCATAACTTCTCAATTTATGCTAACGAAGCCAACAAATGGACACAAATATGACATGGAAAGGTACTTGATTACGAGATATGCTTCTACGACTGTTATAGACCCTTACGCTTTACAGTGTAGAGAGGGGAAGAAAAGAGGAGGCTCCATATACATTTTGTTGTAAAGCTTAAAAACTTATCAACCAATGGAACTTTATTTGAAATAAAAGGATTTTTGGGAAAAAAAGGTATCATTATTAAAGATCACGACCTCCATTCAGCAGGGGGTGAAGGGATGGACAAGGGAGGGGGCTCTTTTATCAGTTTTTTAGCATAAATCCAGAACATATCAAGCAAAAACAACCATATTTTATAAGTTAAGTTGTTTGCGTTAGTTTCATTTGAGACCCTCCAGAAAGATTAAAATTATCAGATCTTTAACACAAATTTATAGAGCAAGATTCAGAATATTAGTTAAAGTTATCTTTGTGTTGCAATTCGAAGCTACAGCTGCAGCTCTCATTTTTTTGCGAATGCTTATGAATTATGGTCAGCTAGTTAAGTATAAAAACAAAGGTGAGATTTCTGCACAAAGTTTGCTGTATATTTAACAAGGACCATTGATAAAAATTGAAATTTGTCAAAAGATGTAAACATGTTCGATCCATTTCCTGATCAAGTTTAATTTAAATCGATTCACGGGATGAAAACTGGTGTTAAGGTTTGAAACTATGGTTAATTTTCTTATCAACAGATAACTTCATTCCTTTTTGGTCGAAGGTTTGCATGAAAAAAATCATAATCGATTTTTTTAATTTTCCTTTCAAAAATAAAAACACATCGAACTTCAGATGTGTTGTTAATTGAAAAAAGCTTTGATTTGCTATTTATGGACCGCAAAAATGTTTCTAAAGAATTCGCAATCAAACACAAGGGCAAATCTAACACTCGTTTTAAGCTTTTATCAAGTTCTTTTATCAGCATTTTCATTCAAAATCTCCTCATATTTTGCCTTCTATTGAAACATAATTTTTCCAACAAATAAAACAGAAACCATGCGTTTATCAAATTATAAAATTTTCGGTGTAAAATTTGAATTTGTTAGAGAAAAATTGTTTAGTACCGTAAAATGGGGTAAGATTGATCACTTTTTTCAATATATTTCGATTATTTTTTTCTTTTAATGGGAATGTGGCATGTTTCATATCAAAGATGGATCATTAAGATCAGATATGGTTGCATAAATTTATTAGACTACTCTTAATTTCATTTAAAAGTCGATTCCGTCTTTGTTAAAAATTTGATGCTTTGGGTAGCATTAATCAGTCTCTATTTTGATGCTTCTAACGAGTTTTCTGGATCAAAAAGGATACAAAACACCTTTATAAGATTTCTTCTGGGTCCAAAAAAAAATATATCGCGATCCTTAATATGTTAAGGCCGAACAACAATTAAAATTGAAAGCTGGACAAATATGCTGCATAAATTAAGGGGCTAAATTTATAAACATTACTAATAAAATTTCAACCACAAAACAATTAAATGTTGCCTTTATTCCATTCCCTGGGCTCTCGAACTATTCCCCTTTTAAATTTTTCCTTCAAACTTTACCATTTGATAGGGTTGCTAGCAATTTGTCCTAAACTGGCTTACTTTCGGAAAATGTACCTATTTTTTAAATATTAAAAATTTACTTCAAAATACAACAAAAGTTGAACTCTCATATACATGAACCTGCTGCTTCTAAACGCTTTGATTTCATCAGGAAGGATGTTTGATTGCGAGCCTTTAAAAAAATAGATATTTCAAGATTTTGAAATTACAGTATTGCTTACATTTGAAGTTTTCAAAAACAATTTTTTCAATTTGGAACTCAACATGTAGGTTTTTAAACGTAGAAAAAAGTTTTAAGATATCTTATCATTTGATTTAGTTATTGATGATTATATGGACAAATTTCACGTTGATCAAAGCTACCCCAGTGGTCAAAGTGGTACAATGTTTTACGGTAACGATATTTACCATGAGAACAGTTATCAGCAGAAACACAAACACCTCATTTTCATACTGGCAAACCCGAAACCGATTTTTTTGTTAATTTCAAATGAATATTTTCAAAGGTACAGCAGTCTTAAATTTGCATTTCATGGGAATAGCTTTAATTTTTTTTTATCTGTCATTGTACAGAAGAATGGCAGCCAGGGCCGGATTAATTTTTCAGGAGCCACGGGCAATTTTGCCTAAGGACCCTGTCAATCGATGTTTTTATATTCCAACCCTGAGAAAACATTAAAATTATACATACAATGGAACTAAAAGTTAATTCAGTATATTGCCTTAAAATAACCATTATGTCTGCCTACAAGGTAGCTTCTCGCATCTTCGAACAACAATAGTTAAAAAAAAATTCGGAAAGTTTATTAACTTATCAAATATTAAAAAGCTGTTAAACGGTTAATATTTCTCTCATGGCAATTGGAAAGTAACAGGTTTAAGACAAAATAAAAGAAATAAAATAAAATATATTAAATTTATAACATTAAATCAGCTTAAATCCAGAACCGAAATTCAGTGTCTCGAATTGAAATCATAGTTCAATTCAAAATTTTAAAAACAAGATGGAGAATCAAAATCACTATCAGAGCCAAAGCAAGATTTGCTTGGTTTATATGCGATTCATAATCCATTTTTTTTAATTTCATATTCAAAAAAAAACAGAAAATCTTCTTCACATGATGTGATAAAATGTTCAAAATGTGATGCGGGTTTCAATTTAACTTTAAACATAAGAATACCATCTGATCAAATATTGAAATAGAAACTTTTGTCAAACTGCTCTTCAAAAAATGACAAAAGTTATACTTGAAAACATAAATTCAAAATTCAGATAAAATGTTCGAATAAAACACAGAATAAGTTATCATTTAAAAAAATTTAGATCAAAAATCTAAATTATTTAAGTACCTTGAACGAAGACCTCAAGTTCTCAAAACTACCAGGAAATACCAGGAAACTGTAGAAACAATAAAAGACTTGAAAATCTCAATGAGTTGAATCCCTATTGTAAAATCTTTAATATAAATTTAAAATCTGGGTCATAGAAATATTCAATTTTTAGAGAATCACTGAATTAAATTCGCAATCCAACAATGAGAATGTTTTGATAAATATGATTCAAGAATGAATTAGTGGATACTTATAAGCTGAATCAGGATATTTACTTCAGTAGAAGATGATTTTTCAAAAAATACATATGTGCCTAAGCAGTATCTAATAGTACAAAATTTTGGTTTAATCCGTTGGAGAAGTTGAAATTTGAATTCAAAATTTATGACTGGAATGAAAATTAGATAAAGAAATTCATTACTGCCGATTGGTTAAACTTAAGTGAATACAGCAGTTTTTTTAATTTTCATTTTTATTCCAAAATTAATTTCCGGATTTCAATAATAATTGAGAAGTTTATATAAATTTTACACAATTCATACTCACATTTATGCTTATAAAGTGAGAATTATAGATTGCCTGTTTTATTTATTTATTGTATTTTTTTATTAAAATTTCAGCAAAGCACAAGAAAGCTTGAAATTCAAATGTTTTTTAATGTTTTTTTTTTCACTTTTTTCACAATTGTCGACTTTTACCTGAACATCGAAAATGAGGAATTTTTTTTCTAAGTCTACCTCCAAATCTTCTTCTAAAAATTGACAGTGTTATTTTTTCAAATTTTGACAAAGCAAAGAAAAAGGTAATTCAACTACCATAAAATTCAATATTCTTACTTAAGAGGCCCCCATACTTATTTTAGAGTGAAACTTTTGGAGGTACTATTTATTAGGGGCCTCTTAGCTGTTATATTTTTATTGCTTATTCCAATTTTCTATTTTCGATTTCCTTTCCCGATTTCTAGAACATCAAACGGTATGATTAAAGAAATGTTTATTTGCTCCCAGTGCCCCCCCTTCCCCCGTTAATTCGTTTCGATGTTTCATTGTTAAGGCTTCATTGTTCCCATTTTTTCAACCTTAGGCCTTTGTGTAACTAAACCAGATGTTGAGCATGTATTGGACATTTATTTCCTTCAACTTTCTTCTTGAAGTTGTTGGCAAATTTGGTATTGGCTGTATTTAGCTGATGCAATGTAAGCACTGCCTGTTCCAACTATCACAAGAACATAAACAATTCATTACACAATAAAACCGTTCCACCCGCTCAATTCACACCAAATCGCCATTTTCTCACTCAGGCTGGAAATCATGAACCGGTAGTTATTTCCAATTAATCTCATTCCCCAAACCTGAACCCTCAGCAGATCCGCCGGAATGTTTCCGTTTTCAACAACAGCCTTGCCAAGGCGAGCATTACAACAACAAACGATCAGATTTGCTCATTTGAGGCCGCATTTCCCAGGGCATGAAAACACAATTTATGCGCTGTGTTGTATATACTAACACACTCGATTCTCGTCTACAAACCAACAACGAACGAGAACACGGTGGGAAATTGCTCCTCGAGATAACTCACTTTCCCAGTTTCCATAATTTGTGCGTGAAAGTGCTACTCCACTATCATGTCATCTGATTGCCACCCACTCGAAAACCCCATTCATCCATCCGTTTTCCCGCTTCCAAACCCCCCTACCAGTGAAGAGAGCGGGGATGTTTCGATTACCATTGGCAAATGGATGTGAAACGCTTCTCCATTCAAACAGCATCAGTATTCGAGCCGAGAGGAGAATATTGAACCCCGGAAGACACAAACAACCAAAGGACCAATCTTTACGGATGGACGTGGGGCGATATTTCGAGGAGAGCTTTATTCCGTAGAGTTAGTAGAGCAGCGCATACACACTAACCGAAAGGAAATTCATTGCGTGCTAACATAAATCTCGGGGTAAACAATTAAATTGGCAATAAAATCACAGTGAAAGTGGGAATTAGTTGGGCCAGGGGTCGTGAATTTCAACTCCCTGGCATGGTGATAGTAAGTAGTCGGGTTGAGAACTTTGTAGAAGACTCGGAAGTTAATTGTACATACATCGTATAATGAATTCTTAAAAGAGCCTGATGTTTTGACAAATGAATTCATATATCATCAATCTTTGAGTCAATGCAGACGTAAAATAATTTTAATTAATGATTAATAGAATATTGTAATCAACTCCAATTTTTTTGTATTTCCGATGGAAAAACTATTTTATTTTGGAAACCATGTTGTTTGTAGGAGGCAAAGGGGTATAAGTGCTGCACTCATACCCTTTTTAAGCTTATGAACGTAGGTGAAAACAAACGCGACAAAGACAATTTTGCAGCGATGATAGGAAGTTCACTTTTATAGAGCTGGCTATAAGGAAGTAATAATTTATTGGAAAATATAAAAGAAAGATTTTTTTTTTTTATTTTCATGATGATTGCAAGTTTTGTCTTAAAGTTCATCGATTACTTGAGTATTATTTGAAAGCTGAATAGTTCTTTTCAATATAATTTTCAACTTGAAAGTATCCAAAAAAAAAAAAAAATTTAATTTGGATGCATAAAATTCACATCAACACAATAAAAGCTCTCACGGTAGTTGACAAACTCTTTGTTTTATAAAGTAAGCAAGAGTGGGGTTCCGTGGGCCATGGGGAAACATGGGCCACCTTGAATATCTCGGATGTGTGTTGAGATAAAAAAAAATCACTCCAACTGTCATCGTCGTCGCTCTGCGTAAGCATGTTTTTCTATATGTTGTAGATTAATTTTATTGAACTACCCTAGAAAAATGCACTTACATAAAGAGTGATACGGTCAAAATTTGGTCAAGGGAAAACGCGTGTAAATAGGTGAAACGTTTATTTAAAAAATCAAATTAAATTTCTTTTTCAAGTTTTATTAGTAAAAAATTAAGGAAATTTTTTCACGTAAATTTCTTGGTTGACAGTCCTGGAAGCTATGAAAATTCTGCTTTTCAAGTTACAGGTACAGACGGCTTGCCAAACCAGATATTTCTTCGAGAACTTTGACAGTTTCATGTGTTTGAAAATATCTGCTACCTGTGGAGCATGAATAATCGTTTATATTTAATACACGTTTTATCTCGGTATTTATGTAGCGAGGTGGCAATGCTATCGGTCGGTCGACCGATGGCATCAATCTCTGCCTTCCTTCGAGCGCCTCCTTTCACCACTTTCACTCAGCGTGCATTTCATTCCCCCTCTTCCGTGGTGAACCGTCAAGCAGGTCGGACGTAAGTTAGCTTCACTGCGGGTTGTGTTTCCATCTTATAGCAGAACAATGTCCTGGCCAGAATTACCTTCTAGTTGGAGGACCCTCCCTCACCCGTAAGAAGAACCCACAATTGGCGATCCTGCCAGATAATCAATATGTAATTTATTGATAAAAACAGTTCCAGAAATTTAGTGGATGATGATGGATAGTAACCAAACGAAAGAGGCCATTTTATTTTTTATTTTTGGCGCTTTGAAAAAAATCCACAGTATTGACAGAACAGCCAGCACGTTCCTATTGCCTTTTGTTTTTTTGCCTTTCTAGAATGTTTTATGTTTTCATGCTTCAAACATTTCAATGCTGAAGTTGTTTTTTTGGTAAGATAAAATAATCAACTGTCGTGAAGGAAACAATTGATTTCTGTCTTGTAGAACGCTTTGTTGTGCGATGTGAATCAATATGGAAAAAGGTGGCGGGATGCAGACTCCCGCCCGGTAAATGGTGAGAATGAAGAAATTTACGACGCGATGAAGACTTCCGTCAATTTAGCAAATTTCCTGGCTTCCATCAGCAAGGACATGTATACGTAGTTTGGCGAGATTCAGACTTCCTCCTCTAGAATTTTGAAGATGGAGAAATTTGTGACGCGATGAAGACTTCCGTCAATAAAGCACATTTCTTGGCGCGATGAAGACTTCCGCAAACTAGGTAAAAAGTTTCACTTATAGAAATTTGTGACGCGATGAAGACTTCCGTCAATTGAGCAAATTTCCTGGCGCGATGCAAGCTTTCGCCAGCAAGAACATGTGCAAGTAGTTTGGCTAGATGCAGACTTCCGCCTCTTTAATTTTAAAGATGGAGAAATTTGTGACGCGATGAAGACTTCCGTCAATAAAGCAAATTTCTTGGCGCGATGAAGACTTCCGCCAGCTAGAGAATATATAGGTTGTAGAAATTTGTGACGTGATGAAAATTTCCGTCAATTGAGCAGATTTATTGGCGCGATGAAGACTTCCGCCAGCAAAAATTAATTGAAGTAGTTTGACGAGATGCAGACTTCCGCCTGTTAAATGTAGAAGTTGTAGAAATTTGTGACGCGATGAAGACTTCCGTCAATTCAGCAATTTTTTTTGGCGTGTTGAAGACTTCCGCCAGCTAGAAAAGGTTTAAGCTGCAGATATTATTGACGCGTTGCAGAATTCTTTCAATTGGGCATATTTTCGGAGGATGAAGACTTCCGCCTTAAGAAATAAAAAATCGTTGTTTAGCAAAATGCAGAGTTCGCATGTTCAATTTAGGGTTCGAAACACAGTGAATACTTTCGTCAATTGAGCAAAACTCCTGACTCGTAGACTTCCACATTAGGGTGTCCCAAAATTGCATAACTTCTGGGAATCTGAGGGCTCAACCTTCAAATGGTAGATTAGGATGTTCAGAACAAACTTTTGTATGGGGCTGACTAAAAAAAATCATGTTTAGAGGTTACGCAAGCGCGATCTTTTAAAAAAGTCCACTTTCAAAAGATTTGATTTTAAATAAATTCTGGGTCCAAAAATGTTCATAAAATTTATATATTTTATATTTTTTTAATTTTGTTTGCGTTAAAAACTACACGTAAAAAATACAAAATGAACCAAATTTGTATCAAAATGTAAAACTAGCAAGCTATTTTCAAGAAAAAAAAATTTTGGTCCAAAAATTTTGAATTCAACCGACCAAAATGTGTACCAAGCGTAGAATATTTTTGATACCAATGCCATCAAAAGATGCGGATTTTTGTGCACTTAAACTTTGCTGAACAAAACATGTGGTTTGTATCAACGTGTGAACAGCTATTTACGATTTAATGCTTAACAAAAATCACAATTTAGGATATTTTCTATTTGATTTATCAAATATGTCTTAATAAATACCTACTTTAAAATCGAAATACTTGCAAAAAAAAAGACTTTGATGGTTTAACGAAGTCATCAGAAGGCCATATGCCGAATTTGGGAAGAATCGGACAACAGGAAGGGGTTGCACTGAATCTCAAGTGTGAAAGGGATTCTGAGACATAGTGTTCTAAGAAGTATAAAAACTGGTTTTTCATCATACATTTTTGTCTTTACCAATCGATTGCTTGATTATGTAGATTTTATTAAAATTTCAATTAAGACTAACATTTCATCTGAAGACTGCAACTCGATTGGACTTAAAACAAAAAAGTTATGGCTGTTCAAAGATTGTATTTTGGTTACCACCCCCTCCCCACCCACCGCTCACACGCATCGTCAAATTTCTTGTTTAGTACCAAATTTGTGATCTTCGTTTTGCACAGACACACACAGAATTTTTTTCAAAATTGCCCACATTTTTACTCCTCAACACCTGGCATCCCGGTCTTCAAGTCAGTTTTTTTTTATCCATATCAGAGGTGCCAGGTGTCCTGATAAATCAAGATCTGTCCTGATTTTTCAAACACCGTACTTATTTTTTAATTTGTGCTGATTTGTCCTGATTTTTTTTTTAAAAAAGCTGTCAAAATGCACTGAATTGTTATGATTTTAAAAAAAATATCCAAACTGCAATTGAATTTATGGTAAACTTATCAAAAACTGTGATAAAATAGTTTAAACGATGTTAATTTTTGATTTAAATGATATTGAAATGGTGTTTTTCCATATAAGTTGCAGGCCAGCTAAGATTCAATTCGCCTCAGCACATAAATTAAGGCGTCTACAATACCTGTATTTCGCCTTTATTTATGCGATTCAAGCAGATTTTGTGTTGTCTTGACAAATTCTGATTTTTCTTCATGTTGTCCTGATTTTTGACAAAACTACCTGGCATCCCTGATCCATGGGCACAAAAGTGAACAAAATTAAGAGAATTTTTTTTCAAGTGAATTAATCTCTTGATTGTAGTATCCATATACACATTTCGCTCTCGATTTTAGTAAATGGCAAATGCGCCAACTTTGCTGTATCAGATATTTGGGTTTATAGTAGGCAGCTCAAAGTTTTCAGAAAAATACTAATTTATTTTCTTTATATCTCGATAAAAAATTATTCATATTATAAGTGGGTACATTCAAAAGCAGGAACTCGAATGTACTATTTCACTCAGTTGGTAGCCTGATTAGTTTACATTTGGCCTTTTGAAAACTCGATAACAGTTAAATGACTCAATAGAGTTTTAGTTATACGAATAAGGCTAGCAAACAGTTAGGAAGTTTTATTTGTATGGGATTGAGGCGTAACCCTTATTGCATGAAATATGAACCCGTAGAGATTTTTGGGTAGGCTAAAATAATTTAATTTATTTATTTCTTTTTAAAAAAGTTATATAAAAAAACAACATGGCTTAGGTATATGAAAAGTGGAAGAAATAAGATGGAAAAATAATACTTTTTTTTTGTAGGCAATTTATATTTTTATATGCATTAAAATTGTTTAAAATATAAAGGTGAATTGGGCTTATGAAGTAGAGGGTTAAAAAAATAAAATCATGACTTGCATAGCTTCGGAACTACTCATTTTCTATTTATTTTCCAACATACTGAAATGATGACATTGCCACTAAAGATCCAACTATAATTCATATTCAAATCCAGAATTCAATTTAGACTTATAGAATTTTATGTCCCAGTACCCACTCGGAAATAAAATCATAGCAGGATATACCCAGTTGCTGACACCATGTACAAGCAAGTAGAAATATTCCCTCCAATCAAAAGGATCCGCAGTAAATCTTCCATCACCCCCCAGGAAGCGTGAGAGGATAGAAGGTAAGTTTTCCCCATCAGCAATCATCCAATGATATACGACAGAGCAGCTTGCGGCAAAAATGCTGCAACATGAGCCAGGCAAAAAACCAACCGAACATAATCGAAATAGGACAACAACAATCATTGACTTCTTACCGAGAAAGCTCTTCGGGAACCTGTCACCCGTAATTCAGTCATGCATAATGCGGAGGAATGGAGCCCGCACGAGGACTCTCCTCTTTAAGCGTCCTCCTCAACTCTGCCCAGCATCCTAGCCCGGACGGAACTTCTGGGTTTTTTTTTTCTTCATTCAGATCAAACTTGGGGGCGCAGAGCTCAGAGGTTTGTTTGCCTCCATCCATCTTGCGTGTATTCTCTGTTCTCGATTCTAAGGAGGACGGCCATATATATTCTTCCCATCCATTCATTCATGGATGTGTGTGTATAAATGTGGGAAAACTGCTGGCCGGGATGTTTCTTTCCCATTCGATAGAAAATCACATAAATTTCTTTTTTCCGGTTTTGGAAAAACCGGTGCCCGAGCCAGGGATTACGACAGGCAGCAGGGGAGGGAATACATTTTCGATCAAGCCGTTTCACGTTCATACATACATATCTACTGGTTCAAGTATAAAGAAAGGCACCGGACTGTCTTCAATCTTCCATTCGACAGGGTGTTGTAGTCTCTACAGACCGACATCGGGAAGAGGAAGTGTCACCAATGGATGGACATAAAAAAGGAGGAAAAACTTTACCGAAGCCAATAATGGCAACAAAAAGAAACGAGAAAAGCCCAGAGAAAATTCGGTGGAATATTTAGAACGGAAGGGTCATTTTAACATCCCACTTCTGGGTGCGGCTGTTCCTAAACCGACTGGGGCATTGTTCATCCGTGGGCTCTTGAGTATAGGGGGTGGTTGTGAATATTTCAAGAGATTTTTTGACCATTTTTTTTTATAAATTTATATTATTGCACTGAATGAGAAAAATGTTACAGTTTTTAATTGATCAGGGAACATTTGTCTAGAGGATACTTCTCTATTACACGTTTTTACACATTTTTTTTCTTGAAACGGAAGCTTTGGCACTAGAAACGGAATTTGACTCGTGGGCTTGATTTTCTTTTTTAATATGTGTTTATTCAAGACAGATCGGTCTCAAAAACTTCTAAAAACCGTTATTCAAAAAACGAAACAGAACCTTGAGCTCTATGCTTTAGTCAATACACCTCTCCCGGTTAAATTAAAAATTAAATAGATCTAAAACATACATGCAATGTTGATCACACAACCACAAATGAAAAATACAATTTCGAAAGCTTGACTTTGAATAGGGCATTTCATGCTGTAAATTATTTAATACACTCGAAAAAAATTCAACTGTTTTTCTCGTGCGGACAATGTACATTTAAATAAAACTTTAAAATTCTCTTACATAGCTTTATTGCTTCAAAAACATTATCTTACTTAAATGATAACTTAAAATAAAAAATGGTCATTTTCTACTCCCACTGATCCAAAACAAAATAAAAAACCTAGCCCGGAACGTGTTCTGTGCCGAAATATGACCATGATTCAGGATCCAAAACTTGGTTCTGGATTCGGGATCCTGATTCAGAGTTCTGGTTTTGGTTTCTTTCCCTAGACTCCGATTCCGTACTGAAGACAGATTCTGCATTTAGATCCTAGATCATAATCCTTATTTTGATTTGAACTTTTATCCAGGGAACTCTAACTATGGATCATAATTCGGATACTGGATCATGACCCTAAAAAAAATCCAAGGGATTACCCTTAAGTTTTCACGAGAGTGTCCATTTTCGTCAATTTTAGCGTAACTGGGAACTGGGAAATCTGACGATCCTTTTACCGGAAAATCTTGGGACCCCTGGAGAAATTCAAAATGAAGATTTTACACTCTACTGCATACGAAACCTTATATATACGATTTTTTTTAGTTTTGAGTAGTCCTATTACAAAACACTTCAAAGTTTTTCATGCCTTTAAAATTCAATTTGTAATTATAAAACCTAAGACCCAAAAACTAAGTACTTTAACCAACAAACTGTTACTTGCTGCAAAAATTTGTAATAGTTGAGAAATATTTTTCACTGTCGATAAAAGTTGGTGAGCTCGACTACCGGTTATTCATTAAATCTCATAAATTTCAGATAAATAGCCTTTTTATTCCAAACCTGTCATATCTTTGCTAAAGATTTCGCTACTGTCACCAGTTTGACAGAAGTTCTAAATGATGAGTGTTGCAAAATAGAACATTCAGATTCTTTTCGTAGCGTTTTTTATAAGAATTGTTTGGTTTTATAGATTCTTTGTCGTTTTTCACTTTTACAATTAGTTTTGAATCATTTTTTTTATCAAATGTTTTAACCAGTTTCTTAGGGAAAACAGTTTAACTTTTATCCATATATCAAGGAAGAACTATCATTTTCCTTGCTCAATCTTATCCATATTCTCAGTTCAGGTCGTGCAAATTTTGAGAAATAAAACATATTTTATTGCCTCCAGAAATTCCCGGATTTTTAAGCGTTTTCTGGGATTTGGGAATTCCCGTTTTTGCTATTCCCGGAAATTCTTGGTCAGTAAATCCCGAATAGAACTTTCAAGTTTTCACCCTCAGTATGGTCTGAAAATTTTTCAAAATAGTTTCGTAATTTTTTTTCATAGAGTGCATTTAGGTTGAGGAACTTCAACACTTTATTCCCACTCTATTTGTTGTTTTCAGCACATTCACGAATCCAGATTCTGATGCCTGATCCTGATTCTAGATCACGATTCTCATTTCGGACGCTAACTCAGAACTCTGATCACTGATTCAGATACTTATCGTGGATCCGGATTCCAGATTTGAGTCCTGAACCAAGACTCCGAATCTTGTTCTCAAATTCTCTTCTTCAGATCTTGATCCTGATCATGGATCACGAATTTTGAAACCTTTTATGGTTTCAACGGTTGATCCTTGATCTTAGTATCGAATCGATTCCGAATTTGAGTTCATTAATCCTGGTCTTCATCCGAGATCCTATAAACATGGAACCTTATCATGGACTTTGATCCTTGACCCTGTTTCCGGATTTAAATACTGACCCAGGATTGCGGAGTCTGATCTCAGATCTTTTCCTGGGTTCTGATCCTTTTTTCAGATTCTCGTCCTGACCTAGTGATCATAAGACTTAACTTCAAATCTGCTCATTGATATAGACTTTGAATTCTTATCCTGAACACTGATTTCGAATCCTGATGCCGATTTTTATCTCCAATACTCAACGTTGATTTAAAATTTGAATTTAAGATTTTGCTTCAGGTTTGTAATTCTAGATTCTGATTTTGGACTTTGTCACGAATTTTGATTCTGATACTTTTCTCGGAATTTCATACTGGGTCCTGAGTTAAAATCTTGGTTTTTGATAATGGATTCAGGACCCTGTTTTTGGATCAGGATCGTGGTTCAAGATTTCGATTATTTAAGATATCCTGATCCTAGGTCAGTCCTGATAGTGGATTTTAAATCTTGATTGCGCATTTCGATTCTAGCTTCTGATATTCTGAAAAACGATCCTTATTCTGGACCCTGATCACGCTTCCTGATGCCGATGCTGGATCATGATTCTAGTTTCTGATCCTGGTAATAGATTATATTGATGTCGGGATCCGATTTTAATCCCGATTCATGACTCTGATTCCTCAAGCATCCAAGTCACATATTTCTGGTCTAGTTGGACAGGTGCACCTACAGGTATGCTACAAAACCATATCACCCAGCAAACATTAAAAAAAAAAATTTGCGTGAACAACAGAATTATTCAAACAAATATACCAGATGAAAAGATTGTAATAAACTTACCAAAACAGTATAGATATAGCTACAAAAGTGAAGGCGATAGATCTACAATGACAAGATTCCAACGATTCGATTTCCTTACAAAAAGCAAAATAAATGATTCTAAGTAATTTGAGTAAAACGAAAAGGAAATTTCGCCGACCGAGATTTGAATTCCAGTCCTCCGGGTTCGCTGTCCGATATCTTACCACGATGCCAACTCATCAGTTGATATGATTTACGCTATAGCTCTATTTATGGGTGAAATTTTCTTCTAACGAACCGGTCAAAGAAAGAAAGAACCACCCATTTATCGTGAATCAGTTCAGTTTTAGATAGTTCAAATCGTAATAAGAATGAAGTGATATTGGTAGTATGTATTAAGTAAAATGTAGGAAAGAATCAATCGACAACAAATTGCACAAATCTCGGCAAGCCACAATTTGTCAAATTTGAGATACAGCGCGTGGAATATTGTTTTATCAGTTGATCAACGAGGTGGTAAATCCTTTTTACGGATTGCATTCTAAGGCACGGTGAGCCACCGCGTCTCCCCAGAATGCTACACACCAAAAATTTTATAAAATTAAACGAGCCAGAAACGCTTCGAGACTTATTAATATTTTGATCTAATCGAGGAATGATTTAATTTTACATCATTTATAATCTAAGCTATTTCAAAAGACATAAATTTATATTTTTTCGAATGTATATTTCAATGAATCGGTGATTCGTGTTGAGACTTGAAGTTAACTTCCCCAATAAAACGAAATTTAAATCTTTTGTGATGTAAAATCGAATACGCGAGAACACAAAATAATGAACATCCCAACGCAAGCCACTCGCATGCAAACCAAAATGTAAACAAACTTCAGTGTGTCAGAATTGGTTCGGAACGATTGCATGGAGTTTTGTAAGTACTGTAAGTTTTGTAAGTACTGTCGTAATTAGGCTTTCGATTTCCATTTTTTCTATTCCTAATCTAGATGCATCAATTTGCGACCAAACAGAATTCAGCGGTAGCTCCGGAGAAAGCATTAATGCATTAAGCAATCCGGGAAACAATAATACAAAAAGTAAGTAAACAATCATAATCGCCAAGAGTTCTTTTATATTAACCTAAAAAATATCTGCAGCTCGTTTTCTTTGCGTTCCGACCGATTGCTGCTCGAACAGCTCCAGGCTCCAGGTTCTTCCTTGCAACAGCATCCAAACATCCGGCAAATGGACTTCGACGATGTCAAGACCTCGAAATGGATGGAGGAGCTGTACAAATTTAACGCTGGCTTTAGCTCTATGAAAGATAAAGGCAGATATGTCGGTGTTCGATGCTCCGGTAAAGCTCTGGCTGGAAACAAAGTCCACGCTCAGCGCTGTTACCGTCTCGTTGCATCGTTAAGCAGGCAGCAGCGCAGAGCTTGAGAAGGACAGGTTCGCCACAGATTGCCGGTGGAAAACACACGGTGGTCGATGTCGGTTCAGAGGGCGAAGAAAAGCACAGAGGCAGCTAAACTGAAGGAGGAATGCGTGGCCGCTTACAATGCTCAGAAGTCCAAAAAACCGCCCCCATCGCCAAGAGCTCGGTCATCTATGACGTGAAATCGACGAGACGATGGTGATGGAAAAGCCGGTTCGAACAATCAAGATGGATGGTTTGTTTTTGGGGTTCCGCAAAGCTCGTCTCTGTAAGATACGGTATAAGAAGTTGCAGTTTTTTTGCGTCATCAAGGACAAAAAGGTGTCGTTGGATCTGCTGCAGGAAGACTGTACAAGAATTTGAGAATTACGTACAGTCAGTTGATATTGCCTGATTTTAACTAGCTGTTCGCGTGAATGTGAATGTGTGTTCGCGGCACAGTACTTTCGGCTGGCGAACACGTCCATTGGCTTGAAAAATCGCTTTTGTAGCGTGAGAAAACACAGGTACGTTTATTTAAATTTATTTCCAATGCCAAAACTGATTCATTTTCTTTTTCATTACAGGAAGAAAATAAGCCCAAAGCTGAACCCTATGAGGAACCCGCCACTGCTTGCAGCAACCAAACTAGGACATCAGTCGCCTCATGTCATCGTATTTGAACACCAGCATTCGTATGAGGAATTGTAGTAGGCATAACACTAACGATTTGTTTTAAAGAATCGAAAATTGGATCCGTTTTCCAAGGATAATTATTAGGAAATTGTTCTATCTAGCCATCTACAAGTAGCCGTGCCACATGTAACAGTGGCGTTGTCATGTGGTTTGATGGCGTGATGACATTGTGAAAGAAATTACATAGAGAATTCATTTCCAAGATTTCAGCAGCCGTTTTTAAGTACAAACTTGATTTTAGATCGTGTATTTAGAAAAACTTGGCTATCTGATTTGACCGATGTACTATTAGCAAATTTAAGCGCCTTTATGTATACATTTATTTTTATGTTTTCGAAATAGGAAACTTTTCCTCTTTCGAAAATTTCTACACATTGTCTATCCAAAGGCGTTTTGAATATTAAAATATAGATGTATACATGATGACTTTAGAGAATGTTAAAAGGTTCAAAATCATCAATTATTTATGATTAATGATTTGTTAGAATATTATGTACTGTATAACAATATGATACTTACACTACGAAAAACAGTCTTTAGCTACCAGATAAGAGTTTTTAGGGCAGCATAAATTATAAAGTTTTACATAGTAGGTGGCTATTGTAAATAAGGCTTCATCCAAAAAAAGCTTGAAAAATATAAAAAATCAATTTTCTAAACTTCTTCGGAATGTAAACACAAGAAGAAAATTTGGACTTTGTCCTAAAGATCGAACACAACATGTATCGAAATAAAAATTATTGTAAACAAAAGATTGGTATGACGTATTTGAAAAAAATAACTATAATTATACGACAGGAATAAGTCAATATAGCTTAAACATAAGCAATAATTAAATGTAAAAAAAATCGTAACACTATTTAATTTTATCAATTCTCATGCATGCATCAATCACAAATATGGAGTTCATCTTTGAATTTTCATTCGTAAGGTGAATTAAATCTTTTTTTTTCAGTATAGTTCGTGAAAAAACATCTTTGAATTGTGTCGTAAAACCGAAGATGTTTTTAACGGGCTTTTTCTGAAAAAAAGTTTGAATTCACCTTACAAATGAGAATTTAAAGAAGATGAACTCTATGTTTGTGATTGAGGCATGATTACGAATGTTAATTAAAAACGACATAATTTTACATCACAAAGAATGCTCCGGTTTTGTGCATACAATATGACCCAAAATTACATCATTTCAAATTTAAGTTTAGGTGTTTCAGTTGTAATGCTTCAGTTTTGTGCATCTAATTTGACATAAATTTACATTCAATTGGATGTAAACATAGGTCTCGAAGCGTTTTTGTCTTGAAAATTCTACACGATTGCAGTTTCTATGACGTAAATTTATGTCAAATGTGATGCTTCAGTTTTGTGCATCCAATTTGACATAAATTTACACCAAAAATTTAATAGTGTGTACTCTGTGTTCATGGATGTAATTGGTCACTACAAGATACTATGTACCCGTACGTCATTAAGTCCAACTGGCCTCTGGCCATTTCCAATCAGGACCTGCAACGAAAGCTGTACCCATGATAGGGGACCAAGTCCGCGCTTCTGCACGCATCGGCTTACTCGGTTTCAAGTCAAAACTCCAGCATATAGACCCTTCCTCTTGTAACGATTCAAGACTAAGGACCTCTCCTTTGACGACTTGAGGATCGGCCTTTACTCGTAGCTCCATGCTCGCTAAGTTACCACGACTTTTATGCACTCCGCCTCTGTTCGAGACCATTACTAGAGACCAATGACCTCTCCTCATAACTTGAGGTCTTGGCTCCGCTTGGATTGGCTCGAGAAACCTTTTCTCTCCACGTGCTGATCGAGAGCAGATTATCCTGGACACGCGCCTGTCACAGAAGACGTCTGAGGCTTAACAAAACTTCTCGGATGAT
Organism: Uranotaenia lowii; assembly: GCF_029784155.1. NCBI lineage: Eukaryota > Metazoa > Arthropoda > Insecta > Diptera > Culicidae > Uranotaenia > Uranotaenia lowii. The sequence goes on from NC_073692.1 coordinate 324,234,307, forward strand.
TCCCGGTGAAGATGTCATCCTACACCAAATCGAGACTTACACACCGACGACGTGAAGTCACTCTATACGAGAGTATTCCACGGCATGAATACTCTTATTCCTACGAGTTTGACCGCGAAGAAGGTAAAGTTCTTAACCCCGCAGCTTTCGTCAAAGGGTGCGCGTTCTACTCGGATACTCCGCAGTGGTATAGGTATCCTACACAGCGTTTGCGACGTACCTAGCAGCTCGACATACGCAGAAGGTGAAGTCTTATCTTTGTGCGCTTTACCACCAGGATCAGACGCACTCAACTCGAAAGCCCTCCGCCTAAAGGTCATTCTATTCCGACCGTGGTCCAATCTTCCTCCTTCCACTGGCTGGCAACTTTGGGGCTGGTAACCCTAGGGTTTTTGCCCCATGGCGTGAGCCGATCGAGAGCAGCTTAACCAAGACTTGCGCCTGTCACAGCACACGTATAGGTCTTTTACGCTTACGACTCAGTTAAATCTCAACGGTTATGTCATCCTAACCGGCTCGAGACCACTCTACCCGGGAGTATTTCGCGTTATACTCGGATACTCCGTGACGGTAACAATAACGGTAGAGGTACCCCATACAGCGTTCGAGACGTACCAAACAGCTTGGCATGTGCAGACGTTAAAGACTGCTCTGCGAAGTAGTTCCACCTCCCCGTGGTGCAGAGTGGAAACGTGTCTGCGTACTCATCACCTGTAGGCGTACCACCAAGAGAACTACACGTCACACTTGGAGGCAGCCAGCCCGACGACAGCTGCATGCCGAGTGTGGCACAAACGTTTCCCGATATGCATGACCAAGTGTTCAAGCGGGTTTTGATCGGTCTGCTTTTTGGGGAGGTTAATGGCCCCGATTCGCAGATATGATCGACTCACGACGGGCAGAGAGCATTTTGCCGTAAACATGTGGGCCTCGAGTAACGAGCTGCGGCGAACGGATTGCCAACCCGTGAGTCGCGAATCGTGACAGTAAAGGGGGAGAAATTTGCTGGAGTAGTACGATAAAATGAGTATTGCTGAGGAGCGCTTTGCGCGAGTAGAGTCTCCCATCATAGGTACAGCCTTCGTTGCAGGTACGCTTGGGAATTATGACCACAGACTCCAGGTAGACTTTATGGTGCAGGGTTTTTTTCCTCCATGATTCAAGTATTGGCATCCTCCTCACGATGTTGTCGGCTATCGTGTCGGGTCCACTGGTGACAAGCATGTCAATGCGTATTCCTTCGAACCTCAGACTACGTGCTCTGGTGTCTCAACTGTGTCACCGCAGGTTGGACAGAATGGCGAAGCCACATGTCCAAACTGATGGTGGCACTGCATGAAGCATCCGTGACCAGTCAAGAACTACGTAATGCAGAAATCCACCTCTCCATGCTACGATCCCAAAGTCTGAAGTTAGGGATCAAGCGATGGGTCCACTGGCCACGTTCCGAGCTGTCCCACTGGTGCTGTCAGTTGGATATCGAGGCCTCTCTGGCATGTTTCCGCACATCGGACATGTGCTGTGCTTGTACGATAAGATATCTTCCTTTAACAAGACCGAGATGAGTATGACCCCCGCCACAACATCAGCAGTTACCGGGGACACTGTTCGGTATGCGCTGGTAATCCGCAGGTTCATCAGCCGCTGCACGCTTGAGCGTTTACAGATTACACTGCCTGCTCAAGGCTGCCGCTCCGTACCGAAAATTGGACGAGGTCGCACTCGCTTGAACCCTCTTTTGGCTGCAACAGATCGCTGAGTTGTTTGATAGGGCCCGCGAGGGGGCTACCGTCGCCATTACCACTCTTTTGTAGGTGTAATCGACTGGCCCGTGAAATTCAACCGATCGTCCATCATCACCCCAAAGTACTTGATCATTCGCTTGGATTCGATTGCAATCGTCCCTGTTTGTGCTGATATCAGGTTTGTGATCAGCACCATCTTGGTCTTGAGGGGGGCCAGATGCAAACTCTTGGAGCGCATCCAATTTCCACTTGCTCGATTGCTACTGTGCCGAGTAGCTGAACTTCCTCTGTTGATGGGCCCGATTTCAGGAAAATTCCACAAGTCTCACTTTCACACTGAGAAGACGCAGTCTCAGCAGTTCACCGGAGACGATATTCCATAATACCGGGCCAAGTATCGATCCTTGTGGAACCGCTGTCAAGACACTCACTGTTTCTAATCCCTCGCTGGTCATATACTGTCATTGGCGGTAACACTCCACCATCCTACAGATATATGCCGGTATCTTCATATGAAAGAGCGACTGTGCACAACTGACGCTGTTGAAGGCGTTTCTCACGTCGAGAGTGACCATTTCGCAAAACCGATTGCCGATATCCTTCTCTGGATCAGGTTTCCAGGAGACATATCGAGCGACATGCTGAAACGCTGCTGCTGCCACACATCTGGGAAGACCCTCTCATACACATACTATTCCAGTGATGATCGAAAGGGTGTTCCATGAGCGCGGCATTCACTGCCACGTTCGGAATGCCATCCGGACCTGGAGATTTTTACAACTGGAGAGATTTTGCAATGTCCAGCAGTTTCTCTATCGAAATTTGCTCCTCCTCACTCGTATCTCAGTACTCTCGTACTCCATGTACTGGACATAGTGAACAATCAAGAGAAAGTGATAAAATTTGATGCCTGGGATGAAATTGAAATAAAAAGAGAATTTTACTATTTTTGGAAGCTGCCTCAAAAGACCACTGGAAGCTGAATAAAAGGTCATTTAGACTTGTTTAGGAACTTGCAAGTTTCAATAAGAACTTAAATTTTGGACTTCAAGTCAATGATGGGACTGAGAATGCTTTTTTGTAGCTTAATTAAAATCGTATTGTATTTAATTTTTCTTATCTATAACTCGAGACATATTATTCATATTGCAAATATCATGATGGGCTTGTCTATTAAAATTTGTTTGACGTACTAAGTTAAACAAACGGAAAACTACAATCCAATCGAAAAATTGAAATCCACTTTCAAGTGATTTAGTCCACGCGTACCATTTCCTGGATCGTGTCTGCCCGGTAGTAGTCAGTTGGTCTGCCCATAGCTCCGGCAATAATGCGACGTTTTCCGCCCAGAAAAGGATTGGAAGGATTTTCATTCCCCGATTTTTTCGGTTGACAGGATCCCAAATGGGTGGATAAAGCCGGACCAAGCGATTCCGAACCGAGTTTGGATCCGGGTCCGTGGCGCATTTCCTATACTGGACAAGCTAGAGAGACAGAGTCTCTAACCAGCTGGCAATAAAGCATCAACAAAAGTCTCTTCGGAAAACCGTTTGAGAGAGCTGAGGATAGGAAGGTTCGGTTGATGGATTCAGAGACCCAAGGAGGAAAAAAATCGTTTCCGTACTGAGAAAGGCCATTCGAAAATCTTCGCCATGTGGGTGTGTGATTCCTTTACGGAAAACTGACTGCGTACCCGGATGGATGAGGTAATCGATTTAAGCTTCCGTTTTTTCTCGACGCTTCGATGAATGGTCCCCGGAAATGCAAATTTATTCAAGAAATGACAATGAAAGATGAATGAATACCAAATATTGGATCATTTTAAGACATAAAGGACATCCTGAAATATGGAGATGAAGTTTTGTGTAACGTGTTCGGCAACTGTGGGCATTCTAGTGGAAAAAAATTTATGAAATATTTTATCAAACTTCGCTTTTCAAAGCAAAATCAGATTCGGTAGCAGTAAAAAAAGCTTTGATAAAACCATTCAACTTTTCATTGAATAGAAAAGCCACTCAATGCAGTTTTCAGAGGTATTACAGAAGAAAAAAGAACCCGGTAACATAAAGTATAAATAAAGTACCAGAATCCGTTACTGCTTGGTTCCATCCTTCGAAAAGTAGATATGAGAATTTTTTTTCTCTCAACCCTGAACAACCGCAGACCAATGGCGACCGGGCGAAGTTTTGCGGAAGGATCTATTTTTCCGTAAAATTGAATCATTTCAATAGAGCTGCCCTAAGCTTGGTGGGCTTTTTGCCATGGTCGTTGTCCAGTGGCAGCGAGGCCTTCTGAATGGAAACAGCTATGCTTGGTTCAGGATACTTTTTTTTGCACCCGCATCAGTCGTTTCTCTATGCATGGAAGAATTTTAATGCCACTCCAGGTGAATCTGGGCCTCTTGCCTTGGTTAGATGCTTACGGATGAACAGTAACGACGGTTGTTTGAGAAACGAACAAAAAAGAAATCGAATGGACAATGTGCGTGCAATGCAGTCATTTTGAATTACATTTTATGTTATTGTATTCATAGAAGAAAAACTGCGATTATTGCGCATTAGTGACTGGTTTTATGTTTAAAACCAGCATTGGTAAACAAAGGTTTTTACTTACAGTGATGCAAGAGTCAGAAATCAGAAAATTAATTTCTTGTCAAAAAAACGCATCAACCAACAACTGTTTTTCTCCAAAAACCACACAATTAGGGAGATGTGAAATGTCACAAATAAATACACATTCCCATTCTTCCTTCCTCAATGAACAAAATAACAAAACTTTTGGCGCACAATTTTCATTTGTGTGCTGGTCAGGTTCTTCATTATGAGCAGTTGGCACGGAATACAAACCGATAGGAACACGAGTTGGCAAAATATGGAAACACCCCTCCTCCCAATCACAACCTGCTGGATTGGATGGGTTCAGTTTAGCTCTTGGAGCGGGGGATGATGTGATGTAAATAGGGTTGCCTGGAAATTTTCAACATTTAGTTTACGGACGAACGAATGCAGTTTTTTGTTTGAGTTCATTATTTCAATCGTGACAAAAAAAATATTATTCTTGATGAATGTGATCCATTTTACATAAAAGATTTCTTAAGGTCCACAGGACTCAATAGAAAAAAAACTTCGGGTTTCCTGTTAATCTAATGTAAAAATGGCAAGTTTTTTCAATAGTATTTTAATTACAACAATGGATGATGTATTCCTTGAGAAGAAATATTTGAAATATTTTAGACGGATGGAAAATCAGGAAAAAATGAAGTTATAAATATGAGAACTAAAAAGTGAAAAATTTAAATAAACAATTAAGGGTTTTGTGTTTTGCAGGTCAATTTCTTATCTGATTGCGTTATAATCTGGTAGAATGCTATCAAAGGATGTCAAGTGTCAAGTGTTTCATAAACTTTTTGATATCATTTTAGATACTTTTTTATCCAACAATTCGAAATTAGAATTTTTTATAAAGAAAAATTAAGTTTCAAAATATCTCATCTTTATTTTATTAGTTTCTCTTCTGATCGAACTGTTAAACTTTTTACAGTCTTCTGGATGATCTATTTGTTTTCAGTCATTTTTTTAAAAGAAGATCGTTCGTGTTTTAATAGTCAATGAGGTTCACTCAAGTCCTGTTGAAACAAATATGAAAAGTTACCAAAAATCATAACAAACTAATAAGTGAAAATTGATTTTATTTCTCTGATAAATATAAAACAAAATAAATATTTTTATTTTGGTGCCAACACTTGCTTTTAAATTTTAAATCAGGTTATATTTACCTTTATAGGGTGGCAGCCAAATGTGATATGTCAAAATTCGACCATATAAATTTCAGAATTGGCAAAAAAACCTGATCAGTGCAAAAGTTTAAGCTCTATTGGACTTGATTTAGGGCTTTCGTAGTTTTGACCCTCAAAAAATACCAAAGGGGGAATAAAAGGAAACGGAAAATTCAAAATCCTTATTTTGGCACCAAATTTTTAAAAAAACTTCGAAATCCGGTGTTATTTTATAAAAAAAACATTTCAAAATTGGAATTAAAAAAAATTCAAAAATCCCCAAAAGGGGGAACAAAGCAAATTCGGATATACTTAATTTTAATTTTGATGCCGAATGACTTAGAAATGCATGAAATGTCGAGTTCTGGTGAAGAAATTAAAATTGATGGTCAAAAATAGACATTTTAAGACGTTTTTTCTTCAAAACCCGACTGAATCTCATACAATAGAAATTTGAGCAAATAATTTTTTTTGAGATAACACCACATCTCGTCGTTTTTCTAGTATTTTAGCACCATCATCAAAATTTCGATTTTCCTAATTATCTTTGTTCCCCCTTTGGTGATTTTGAAAATTTTAAAGTAAAATTTTGAGAAAACAATTTTTTTCGGATTAGATTTTTACGATTTGTACATTTTTAAGTCATTTGGCTTCAAAATTTAACTTCGATATTTCCGATTTACTTTTGTCCTCCCTTTGTAATTTTTGATGGTAATAAAATCAAATCATTGAGCAGTTCGAGGCACCCTTCAATCAAGTCTAGTTGAGCTGGAATTTTGCACAGGTCAGTTATTTGGGCAAATCTACAAAATACATATGGTAAGTTTTTGAAACTTGATCATGAAATTTTTACCATACATCCATTGCCATTCTTACCAAGCGAAAATGTTCCTTAATGCGCCTAGCGGATAAAATGCGCCTACGGCCGTTTGACGAAATGGCTGACAACACAACAAATCCAATCAATGCATTTTGAGAGTGATATGTTTTAAACACAAGGCAAGAACAAATTTTATGAATTTACTGAATCAAAAACAAACCTTGAATTCAATCAAGGTTTTGATACCTTTTGATGTAAATTTTAGACTTTTAAAAGTTGTACGTAAAGAAACTCATAAAAAAACTTAGGTGGTTTTTGTTACTTATCCAAATGAACTTAAAAACAAATGTGAGCTTTTATGCAGGTTTTATAATGATTAGAAAGTGGAATAAGAGAGTGTTTATGTATGCCTCCTTAATGCCTCTAACCTAAAATATCATATTTAATCGAATAAACATATGATATTTATAATTGAAACTGCCTCCATATTATGGCAACGCTAACTTTTGTTTTATTCAATATATAAAAGTTATTGATTTAAAAAAAAAATTCAACTTTGTCATATGAAAGTTATCAGTTTCTAGCATTTTCATTGAAATTATACCGAAATATTCCCAGAAAATAGAAATTTTGTCTAAAACATAAATAGGCGCATTTAGCCCACATGGTTTGAGGTTCGGTTTTTTTGACAACAGTGTATTTGTGTATGTAGTTTTTTTTACACATATTCGATGTTTTAATCAACAATATTCTGCTTAAAAGACGCATAAATCCCGCTTCTACCCTACATTTATAAGTTACGGGCCCGAAGTTGCAAAAAACGGGTTCTTCAAATTCAAAAGCAATAATTTGTTAACCATGAAACAGTTTTTCTCTAACTATGTATTTTTAAGTGACTTGGGATCTAAGTTGGCTTTGCTCGAGTGCGGTTGCTTTTTTTCATAGTCGCGTTTTTTCGGAGCTGGTAAATTTAAATTCTTTAAAATAATTGTATTTTCATTAAAGATCCGTTGTTTTACTTTTAAATAATAAGATGTAGCAGTGGGAAGTTTCCTTTTTAATCAGTTGTTGTGTGAAGATTTTTAATGATTGTGGGATTGAAAGAAGGACAACTGATTGAAAATAGATTTGGATATCTAACTTCCAATAAAATGTAGGTATTTCAATAAAAGAAAGGTATGAAAAGTTGAAGTGTCGATCTTTTCCCGATCAGGAGGGAAAAACTAAATTATATCAAGATGAGATATTTTGATACTAATTTTTTCCTATCTGAGTGAGTAATGATTCTGTACTCGTTGGATGTTAAAATAACTCGAATTATTTCAAAAAAATCTTTGCGATCATAGCTAAATTATATCAATTTTAGATATGCTCATTTCAAGATTGTATCTCATTCAGAAAGCATAGTTTGATATTGGACAGAACAAAGCTTATCAAAATTATAACTTATCAAGATATGAGTGCTTCGAGAAAATTTCTAGTGGGATGTCAAAAAACCACATTATATACTAACCCGATCAGGAGAGAATATCAAAATAAGAACTTAAACATATCTCAACGAGATATTTATATCTTTTTCAGTAAGAATATTGTTCTCATAATTTTCGACTCTTAGTTTCTTGAATCTTGGTTATATCTTATTTTGATTAACATTCTTGAATAGGATTGAACTCATTTTCAACGATAAAGAATTTGTTTCAAATTGTTATAATATATTATAACCGTATCTCATTTTGATATGCATATCACTTTCCATGAAACACGGACATCGAAGTCAACGGCCCAAACCGTACTTTGATGAGTTTCGCCCAGCAGATTCAAAAAATTGAATCAAATTTTTGGGATACCTAAAATGGAGCATGATTTTAGCAAATAGTGTGGGTAACTGACATTCCACTAGAAACTTTTCTTGAAGTATTCATATCTTAATAAGTTATAATTTTGATAGGATTTATTTTGCCTAGTATCAAACTATGCTATCTGAACCAGATATAAACTCGATAGGAGCATTTCAAAAACTGATATAATTTAGCTATGATCGTATAGATTTTTTGATATAATTTGAGACATTTTAACATCCTACGAGTACTGAATTATAACTCATTTAGATAGAAAAAAATTAGTATCAAAATATCTCATCTTGATATAATTTAGTTTTTCCCTCCTGATCGGGAAAACTATGCTCAATTTTTGGTTTCCCAGAAATTGGATTCAATTTTATGGATCGGTTGAGCGAATTTCATTAATACACGGTTTTGACCGTTGACTTCGATGTCCGTGTTTCATAAAAAGTTGCACGTTTATCAAAATATGATATAATCGTTTTTTTTAGGACAATCCGAAAAAAAAAAATCTTTACCATTGAAAATGAGCTCAACCCCATTCAAGTCTGTTAATCAGAATAAGATATAATTAAGATTGGAGAAACTTAAAATCGAAAATTTAGAGTACTTAATTATAACTGAATCAGATGTAAATATCTTGGTGAGATACGTTTGAGTTATTATTTTGATATGCTCTCCTGATCGGGTTATTATCAGTATGCCAGTCTTTCTGTTTTTATAAATATTGGAGTAAAGATGGGCAATAAATGTACTTTTACTACTAACCGGAATGCTGACAAGTTCTGGCTGTGTATTTATCATAAGCATTCTGTGTTAATACCGATGTTAACTTTGAAATTTTAGTATACAGAAATGGCACGGACGTTTTTTATTGGACACCCCTGATAATCGAATCTTTTTGAGGTAAAATCATGTTAAGCTTAACTCCATAATTGGACGTTTGAAGCTCCCAGAGAGGACTTTACCAAATCCTTTTTTTTAATTTTATAAAATTGTCATTAACTCATGCTTTTTACAAACAATACAAATTGCAAATCACGAATCTTTAAAAAAAACTCTATATTCGTTTGTAGTTTCAATTTTGAATGCAGGTGAATTTGTAATGTTCGATAATTGCACGAATAATCGCAAAAACTTTTTTTTTTGACATCCTTCAAAAAAATTTGCTTAAGGAAATAAAAATATTAGTAAAGTTATCTTCGCAATGCTGTGTAATTCCTATATTTCAGGATGATGAATAAAAGATTCCAGTAAATTTTGATTTCCGTTTGCAAACGTATAGTTAAAAGAAATTCACGATTTTTCAATTTCTTCGGACATCGGAATAACAAGTAATCCCACGAGACCCTAGATTAATTTCTAAATGAACATCTTGATGAAGGTCTTGACTTTTCAAAAAATCCAAAAACAAGCTGCCAAAAACAGCAACCTCGAAAAAGTTTTTAACGTTTTGGGAAGACAGATTTTTTTCAATTGTTCATAAATTTCATAAATTTCATAAATTTTAAGTTTGCGTATAGCAATGCTTTGCACGAAAAACTTTAACTAGCTTTGAACATCGGAATAAAAAATGTCTATGAATTTATTCTTTTGTTCGTTCTTGAAATATTGACTGATATCATCTAAGTTATCTCAAGTTGCCTGTCTTATCACTCCGAATTTGAGTAGTTTTTGCTAAAATTTTCCAAAATATGGCCAGTTCGGAACAAAACTACAATGTTCGAAGTTTTAGGAAAATCGACCTGATGACATGAAAATATCTTCCTTGTGGGAATTTGAATCTGCCATTGGCAGCATACAAAATCCTAAAAGTAAGCGTTTTCACGCGATGCAAATCTACAGAAGCATTTGAAAAACTTTCAATATCCATGACGAATTTCATATAAATTGTTAGTACTAAAAAACATTTAAGAAATGATCCGTTTTGCCCCCATTTACTTTTAATGGAAAAATGTGTCTCTTTAAAAGTTTTCAGGACGTAACGTATATAGAAAAATTTTATAGACAACATTTGAAAAGGACTTGACAGGCAAAAAATTTACAAAAATATTCAGCTCAAAAATTACAGCTCCTTTACAATTGTGGTTCATTTAAGAGATTTTGGAAAAAATGATTGAATTTTTTGAAAACAATATTGATTTTTTATTTAAACCCTACACGGAGTAAAATGCATATAAAACACTAAAACTGAATTTCCCAATAACTGCCATCTCAGGATTAGATGAAATTTGTTCAAGCCGGGTAATAACAAGGCCAATAAATCGACCATACATTGCAACTTGTGCATATTTAAGGGATAAAAGATTTTTTTAGCAAAAACTTTTTCATGACGTTTTTTAAATTATAACGTATATTTTCAGTGTAGATTTTCAACCCTCTTCGTTGAATTGATTGTATTGATTGCGAAAAAATAAGAGCTTCGATTGTAATTATTGATGTTGAAAGTAAGTGGAAATCCTACACTGGAAAAAAATACAAACTAAAAACTTAAAGTCGATTTAAAAAAAAATGACCATTCCAGACAGAGGTGCCAGGTGCCCTTATTTTTCATGATTTGTCGTGATTTTCGATTTCTTGATTCTTCAAAAACTCTGCAATGATCCTGATTTTTGAAAGAGGGTCTTCTCAATGTCCTGGTTTGTACTGATTTTTAAAAAAGTTTTACAACTACAATCGAATTTGTAGTTAATTGATGAGATTATCGAATAAATTTGTTATCAAATAGTTTAAACACATTGCACCGATAGTAATCTCTTATTCTGATAATTTTTAAATTTAGCCAAGAAGCTGCTCAGTTCTGTTACATGATTTAAGGCATTTTTAAGTGCATAGCTTATATTTATGCAGCTATATATTATTTCCATCAATCTTGTGTTGTCCTGAAAAATCCTGATTTTTGATAAAATCCACCTGACCTCCTTGATTTTAGAATTTGTTGAATAATATGGGCTACAACTCTTCTGAACATCGCAAAGGGAACACTGTTAAGAAAAAATAAAAATTTCTTACAAAAACTTTTTTCCCTTAATATGCATTAGTTGCAATGTATGGACGACTTATAGGTAGGTATTATTACTACACTTCTTATTAAAAAAAATCATCAAATTCTGTGATAATCTTTTGTTTTTGGGAAGTTGAGTTTAAGTTTACAAAAGTTTTTTTCTAAGTTTAGGATTTTAAAATATTTCTTGTCAATATTTTTTTATAAAAATTAATCATTTTTCAAAAAAAATCCCGTAGCCCAGATTTGTGTAGAAATTGTTATTTCGAAGCTAAAAATTTTCATAAAAAGTTGACCTGAAAAATTTGGCCCACTTCATATGTTAGTCTAGATCTTTTTTGGGAAATGTATAGTATGCAACGTGCCTTAACTACATTACACAGCAAAAAATTTCTAAAAGTATTCGCAATCTAAAATACGAGTGATCTACTTTTTGACCAGTGTAATTCAAAACTGATGTAATTTTACACTCTTTTTGATTTTTTTTTGAATCGTTGGTATAAACTTAATTTTGTATGATGTATGTTTACACGCCCTGATCTAAAAAATATATCTCAATATAAAATTACATCGAAAACAATGTAAAACACGACAGATCCATTGTTTTCCTTTTTTTCGCGGGATAAATTGTTCTGTTTCTATCCGAGATGGTGGTTTATTGTGCGAAAAGAAAAAAAATCGCTTCCGCAGTTAATTTTGTATTAAAACCGAACCAAATTCTTTCAGAATTGAATTTAAAAATGGTAGGTTATAGTTTTAGACGAAATGAAAAAAATGGAACTTAAAATTCTCTTTCGATTGCAGGAATTGCAGTTGGTTCAAGAGCCGAATCAATGTTGAATGTTTCTAATGTTTAGGGGATTCCGATTACTATGCTGTTCCGGAAGGATTCAAGAATGCTGCCTGACGCTGATCGGCAAAACATCGCCCTGTTGGGGATCATCGGACACAACCACAATTTTTGAGTTTGCAGTGTATCGGCAATATGTGTTAAATAAAATGACACATGTGGCGTATTTATTCATAAACAACACCCAAAATCTGATTATTTAAAAAAAATTGTAATAATAACAGTAATATGTTTTGAAATTTACATCATTGTGTATTTTTACACGACGGTTTATGTCATCCGTTTTCGTGCATTGTTTTCGATCTAAATTTACACGCCTCAAAAATTACATTGTTGAGAAAAATACACCGTGGTAGAATTTTGTATCAAAATCGATGTTCCGATTTCGTGCATCGTTTTCGATCTAAATTTACACGATTTTTTCTTGCTGTGTAGGACTATAAACATACAAAGTTTCATTCAACTCTGAGAGGTTCATGCCAGGTAATGAGTCAGGTTGGCGCGAAATCCGTGTATTATCTGAATCACCAAGTTTAAAAACAGCAGTTCTCTAAAAGCTTTACTTGAAATTCTTCCTGATGAATAATTATATGACTAATCATACATTTTTTAACGCTTTTCAATTTTATCCTTTTATCATCATCTAAAGCTTGGTTTATTTTGAAATGAGACACTTTCTTTTGATAATAACTATGATCCTAGAGATCGGACATGCAACATTTTGACAGCCAATTTGTGTTGCTTTTAAAAGAACTATCCTGCCTTATACTTTCATAAGTTTAATTTAACACAATTGCAAGATATTAAAAACGCTAGAGATTATTCACTATTCACAGTTTCCTTCGAAATCCATCATTACGAAATCGAGGGCAGACAAAACCGTTGTGTTTACCTAAAATAACTTATCGTGACTGATGAAAAAAAGTTAAAATATTGTCAAAAATGTCTAAATAGCCCAAACCTAGTATTGGAGTGAAGAACATGAACGAAAACTACGGTTTAAGATCATCAGTGAAGTTGAGGCTTATACCAGCATTTGAAACTATGAAAAACTAATTTTAAATCGTTGAAATTATCTCTAAGAGTCTAAAGGGTTACCTAGCAATCAGCCATGTGAACTGAAGCTCAAATTTTTGTCATTTCCTACGCTCGTAAGCTCTATAGTTAGCTTGCCAGATTGCCCGATTTTATCCGGGTTTGCCCGGATATTTGATGCAAAATTTCGAGAAAGTCTAGTCCGGCCCGGTTGCTCGGATATCGTGAAAAAAGTCCGGATATTGCCCGGATTTTTTAACAATTTTCACAAATAAATCAAAAAAAATCAAAGTTTTCGAGTACGTTTCAGCAAAATCTTTTATCGGTATGGAAATTTTCAACGGTTGTTTAAAATAATTGCGCTGATTTACTTTTATAAACCTTTAAATATGTGTTCTAAAAAGTTGTTGGAAGTCTGCAATTACATTAATAAAATATTAATTTCGATTTTTTTTTTGCATTTTTTCTTTGCTTTTATATATAATAACACCTAAATTTTGCCCGGTTTTTGCTCGGTTTTTGGATTTGAAAAATTGAAATCCATGCCCGGATTTTGCCAGGTTTTTTTTGAAAAAATGCCCGGAATTGCTAAGCCCGGATGGTAGTGGAAAAAATTCTGGCAACCTTACTCTATAGCCAGTGCCGAGACAATGTTACAGGTAGGTTTTGATGGACGACAAATTTTTAACAAGTTATTAATTTTCAACAAGTTACCGTGATTGAATCCTGTAAAATCTCTGCTCATGGCAATGTCCCTAGCAGAATACGGTTCATATTTCTAAATCTCTGCTTCTTTGAAAAGAAATATTAAGCAAGATTTTCGTTACGGAAATTTTAATTTTCAATGTTTTCAAAAACCTAAGCTGAATCCACCAAATGGTCTCTTGTTTCTGTAAGATAATAAGTATTGGTTAGCACGAAAATTCGGTTAATAACGAAAATTGAAGAAGGATAATGCAATCACCTGAAATTAAAATAAGACTAAGTTAATCTACCTTGATTTTCTTCTCAGAAAGCTTTTCGATCAAACGAACGGTTTCAAAGATAGACGCATTGATAACAGTTCCAATTATAAATGAACTAAGCGTTATATCGGAAAAGATCGCATCAGCAAACTTTCTGCTGTTAGATTTTTCTTGCAATACTCATTCTTAATTACGAACTATAACTTTCAGGCTTAGGAACTATCTTAAATGGTAAGTATTTAAAAAAAAAACATAAAAATTATAATTTATATTTTAATTGTTTAATTAATAATTGATTATTAACTATCAAAAAGTGTCAAATGAAGGTCTGCAATCTAGAAATTTAATACATTTAAATATTATTTAATCTTATAAAATTAGGTTTATTAGCAGATTTCAAGTGATATGTAGAGATTCATGAATATCTTCCGTTTTTTTTTCTTATAAAAATTCAATGTTAATCATTCTGTTCAATATAAATATATAACGAGTATAAGATTTTCATTCGCTGAATTTTAGGGCAATTTGAATTTTTCTTTTCTTAAAAAAGAGGGTTGAGTTATTTCCAAAGTTTTAAAAAAATACATCCAAAACTACCTTTGAATGAGGTATTTCATATGGGAAAAAACGTGTATCCATTCTGCTTTTTTGTTATTTATAAAGTTCAGTGATTTTCTTTTGAAGTGTTATTTTCAAATTGTTCAAAAATTCAGCTCCGTTTATTTCTTTTATGTTAAACATACATATTTTTAGATAATAATGGATGTATGTAGTAAATTCAAAATAACAATTCGGCAGGGTCACCTTATTTCATTGAAAACCTTCGTACGAAAGCACGTACAAGCCTCGAAAGTTGGGGAGGCAGCAATGCATGAGGAATTGTTTTTTTTTTTTTTTTATTTTCGACGGTTCTAAACTTTCGATACAAACCTGGAATCAAACATTTTCGCTCTATTTTGTGTCGCACATCAACTCCGAAGCCAAAATTCCGTTTGGGGGGAGAAACCCGAAAAATAAAACCAGCAATCGATTCACATAGAAACAGCAAACCCCCCCGTGTCGCCTAGGGGGCAAATTTTCGGGGTTCATTTTGTATTATACTATTTGATGTTGGGAAGAAAAAAGTTTCACGTGGGTTTCCAGGTGAGTGAGGTGGTCAAATATAAGCTGAATGAGGGGAGTGGGAAGTAATAAAGATTGCAATTTACTATTCCGTGTTGGTTTGGCTTTTTGGACTTTTTTTCTGCTTTCGTTCATCCAATCGGTAGAATAATAATTCGGTTTATACGGGTTGAAATTCGGGGGGACAGGAAGGTCCTTTTGCAATATTTACAGTACCGTTCATAATTGTATAGAAATTGGAAGCACGCGCACTGTCACTTCGAATTTGAGCTTCCATAACTTTTTACTCTGATGATATTTTTTGATCAAACTTTCTGCGTTAGATACATCAACTATCACACTATAATTTCACAAAATTTGAGCTTTCTGGAGTTTTTGTGGCCTGAGATACAGTAATTCTACGAAAATCGGACTTTTTGGACTTTTTTCATTCAAACTGCAATATCTCAGAAACTACGCTATATTTTTTATTGAAATTTTGCAGAGTGATTGTTGAAATATAAAGCTAGCATGTCTGAAGTTTTTGAAAAGTTCTATCGATGGGATCAAAAGTTACGCGAGGTACAATATTTCAGGAATGAACCTAGAAATGCGATTTCTATAGAATTTTGGACGTTTGTTTCCAAAGAAAAATCCTATTTTATGTTTAACCACCAGTAAGTCTATTTTAACCAAAAAATCAAAACAATATTGCGAGATTCCGATTTCGAAACACAAATACATCGTTTATTCCATTTTTTGTTTTCTTCATTGCTTTTGCCAGACATTTTTTAACTGATGTGTGGATGGAAAAGATATTGTTCTCATGAATCGTCCAAAATTCTATAGAAATCGCATTTCTAGGTTCATACCTAAATTATTGTACCTCGCGTAACTTTTGATCCCATCGATAGCACTTTTCAAAAACTTCAGACATGCTAGCTTTATATTTCAACAATCACTCTGCAAAATTTCAATAAAAAATATAGCGTAGTTTCTGAGATATTGCAGTTTGAATGAGGAAAGTCCAAAAAGTCCGATTTTCGTAGAATTACTGTTTCTCAGGCCACAAAAACTCCAGAAAGCTCAAATTTTGTGAAATTATAGTGTGATAGTTGATGTATCTGACGCAGAAAATTTGATCAAAAAATATCATCAGAGTAAAAAGTTATGGAAGTTCAAAGTCGAAGTGACAGTGCGCGTGTTTCCAATTTCTATACAATTATGAACGGTACTGTACGTGTTTATCTGGCATAAAGTCAATCGTGAGCGGGAAATATTTGTTTTGCGTTTGCAGGGAATTTGCTGCTTTTTTGGTAGCGTTTGGAGATACCGGTTTGTTTTTTGCTATTTTTTTTAGTCTAACGAGTGAGGTTATGTTTCATGTGCTGTTGGACATGAATGTGGCCTGTCATAATATTTGGTTCGTCAGGCAATTTTCCATTCATTGAACACTGGATAATAGAGGTAGGAAAATTTTGAAGCTATGTGTGCCGTGAAGCAGGAAATTATTTGATTTAACTTTTGCCAGGAATATGCCATCCTGGAAAATCTAATTCTGTAGCGCAAAAACATCTTCTTGGAATCGACATTCTATTTATAGCAGGAAATTAAAGCAAAAGCTCATGCATCAAAATTACTTTCAATATGTTGCTCCATTTTGAGAATACAAAAGACGAAATTTCCCACATTTTCGGTTGCTCTACCGCAACTGCCACAATATTTTGTTCTGGTTCCAATTCACAGGTTTCCAAAATATCAGCAGGAAATTCACACAAGTTTTGTACATCTACATAGAAGAAGTGTATGAAAAATGCTTCTCCAGGATCCATGAGGACATCTCAACTTGGCCACATTCCAATGTGCCGTATAGAGGATGGATGCATCACACAGACAGACGAAGATTGAAAATCCCCTTCCGTTGACAGAAGAAGTAATCAGCATCTGTCATGTGTATGTAACCCACAAATGTGCGGACATGACTGGAGTCCCACTTTTGCATCAATAGTGCCAGTTTAGCTAAAAATGGCAAAACCGACAAAAATGTTCTCCCACTCACTATTGCGCCATAGTCGGCAAACGACCAAGAGTCTGGCAGCAGAGAGAAACGATGCAGAGAAGCAGGAAACTTTGAAATAGAAACAGCATCAGGCCATCATCAGGACGAAAGATGAAATATTTACCATAAATCCATCAAGCATACATCAAAATCAGAACATCCATTGTTGTGAGATTGTCCTGTGTGGGTTCATGTTGAAGTTGGCACTCGTCTTCCAGACGAGTTTGTTATTTTTTTCTGTATCAGAAGGTGCCTTGGAGAGTTTATGATACATGTTAAAATAACTTCATAAAGCTGACAAGCTTATAATTAAATTTTAACGCAATCTGTCAATCCTGTCGAAAGCGAAAGAAATTAAATTTTAATAATTTTTTTTTTTTTCATATGACTTATTCCAAGTATATTTATATTTAGGTTTCATTTTTTTCATCAGTCTTCCCAGTGTCTCGATCCACACTTCCATCTCAATTCTTTGAAAAGACCCCACTTTAGATAAACCTTCCTTTACACAATGTAACCACGTTATTTAATAAAGGGCAACATTCTTCGGAATGGCAGACATCATGGTTATTCTCCGAGTTAGATCAACCTGCATCGGCTTTCGACCGACGGACGTTCAACTCTCTTGATTCCATCTCAAATTGTTTGAGACAAAATAGCGTTGAACGTATAGGACCGGAAGCTTTGATGTCGAGTAAACTTTTCCTCCAGTATTGTGTGAAGTTATTCTAAGATTAAGAGTCATGTTTCGTCATCCCTGGATTTTTTGTATTTCCGAGTTAAAATGCGACTTTTTGTTTCCTTCCTCCTTGGTTGTGGACTTTTTCTTAATTAATATATTCTTCCTGATGCAACTGAACAGTATAAATCTTAGAGAAAATCTTGTATATTATTTAAATATATATATATTTTTTTTTAATTAGAGAGACTTTATTATTTAAATAATTTTCTTAGACGATGAAACTTATCTAAGTTTGAAGTTGTTGGCAGAGGCAACATATTGCAGTTATTTTTTGCCCCTAAATGGATGCAGCACATTTATGGTCATTCTTAAATCAGTGCACAATGGGGAAAACTGTAAAAAAAAGTATCTGGGTAATCGATTGGACATACTTTTAGATGCTACACGAGCTAACGAACGGAGATATTGTGCCATTCAACCCTCAATTCCCCCATATTTTGTAAACGGTCCATAAAAACACTGATGTAGACTTGAAAATTCTGATCATAAATTGACCTAGTTTGAATTATTTTTTTCAAGGAGATAAATGCAAACTATTTGAGCTGAAACACTCTTTGAACGATAGAGTAATGGCAGATTTTACCGTCAACTCTCCAAGATTTTTCAATAAGTTATGAAAACAGTTACATTGAACTTGAAAATTTTGAATCAAATGAGACCTATCTTTCCAAGTATCACAGATTAAGTAAAATGGCTTTTTTGAGTTTTATTATTGTTTTATGAAGACTTTTCCATGGCATCCAATTATTAAAACAGTTTTATTGTAACATAAATGAAATGCTTCATTTATCATGTGTTTTAAAATAGCCCTGAAAATTTTGCTAGAACTTGAATAAAACACTACCTTAAGAGTATTGTAAAAAAGTTGGTTAAGTATTGTTGAAGCTTCAATAAAATACATACTTTCCTGTTTTTATTAGAGCTTTGGTACCTGTTTCCATAAAGCATTCATTGCTTTTTTAAAACTTGCGTTCAAGCCAAGTTGAAAAAGCCAAGCCAAGAGGATGTAGACATGATAAAACTAAATGACGGATAATTTGACAATCCAGATGAAGCGTATACACTAGACTGCCCCAAATGACCCGACTTTTGAAAAAGCTATACGCTGTAGGCTAAAATTGATCCTGGGCCTAGTACAAGATCTCATGCCACGGGAAGGGGTCGCTCAACGAGCTTTAAGTTTGTATGGGATTTTGAGACATTTTGTTCGAGAGGAACATGAACAACCAGTTTTTCGTCAATAACTTTTGTCTCTTTCGACCGATTTCTTTCAAAAACGGGTTTTCTCAAAGCCTAAATTGTGACAAATATTTCATCCGAAAGTTGCATTTCAATTAAACTTAAAATAAAAAAGTTATTAAGCTTCAAAAATTGGTTAACTTTTTTAAGGGTGACATTCATCACTGTTTTATTGAGGCGACTAAATGTCCGACCAGAACGTACAATGTGAAATGCCTGCCGCTTCGTCAAATAACGACCGATTTTAACCATTGTTGTTGCGCTCGATTGTAATTTTTAATGTTTTTACAATATTTGAGTTTGGATGATATTCACTTGATAGTTCGGAAAGAAGTAAGGGCGGAAAAATGCTTGACAATTAAAAAATATATTGCATAACCACAGGGGCTTAGGAACATGACTGGACGATTTGTGATGCCAAAAAAAAACCTGTATTTCATTAATAACTTTGGTTCCCGTTGTCCAATTTCTTTCAAAAACAGTTTTTCTTAAAGGATGGTGTTTATCACTGTTAATGAGTCGGGCGGTCGAAAATATTGACACCTCATTAACAGTAATGAATACCATCGTAAAAAAGTTTGCCCATTTTTGAAGCCTAATAACTTTTTTTTATCTTAACTCTTATCGAAATGCAGTCTTCGTCATTTGTCATAATTTAGATTTTAAGAAAAACCGTTTGAAACTTTCAAATGGAAAGAAATTGGACGACGGCAACCAAAGGTATTGATGAAAAACTGATTTTTTTTGGCATCACAAATCGTCCAGTCATGTTCCTAAGCCCCAGTGGTTATGCAATATATTTTTTAATTGTCAAGCATTTTTCCGCCCTTACTTCTTTCCGAACTATCAAGTGAATATCATCCAAACTCAAATATAATAAAAACATTAAAAATTGCAATCGAGCACAACAATAAAGTCTGCTTCATTTAATATTGGAACAAATTCTTTTGCTCATTGTGGCGCTCCTAGTGGACGGAATTGGAAACTTTTTTCACCCACGTGTCGGGAAATTCATAACCTTTCACCATGTATTTATGTCATAACACCAAACGATAGCATTTTGTAAACAACCGCCATGGAAGCCGAACGGAGAGATCAAATTGTGCACAGTTTTCTTACGAGTACGAGTACGAGAATTTCTTCGAAACAGCAATGAATAATTTTTTTAATTTTTTTTTTATGAAAGAGTAAAGAAAATGCTACATTTGTATGAAAAACAAATTATGAATTCGTTAATAAATGACTGAACTATACGCAATTGTTTGTGTTCCAATATTAAATGAAGCAGACTTTACATCCGTCGAACTTGGTCAGCACTTGGTCGTACAGCTTTCGAGCACGGATTCTGGCCACATTGTTCTGCTTCAGCGTCCGATTTGGCTGTTTGCTGGCTCGGAATGACCTTATTCCTTCCTGGAGACGAATTCGTCGCACCGTACTGTGAGCGGCCTGGAACTTATTGGCCAAATCGCGGTCTGAAAGATTGGGATTCCTCTTGACGGCCTTGATGACTTTCCCACGCAGTTTCCGGTCGACAGTTCCACTCCGACGCTTCGAATGCGGCTTCCGAGCCGTCGTCAATGTTTCCTTGTACTGCTTGATAACACGCCATACGGTATTTCTGGGCATTTTAAGCTGTTTAGCTAGCTTCGATGCCGACAACAATGGATTTTCAAGAAAACTGTGCACAATTTGATCTCTCCGTTCGGCTTCCATGGCGGTTGTTTACAAAATGCTATCGTTTGGTGTTATGACATAAATACATGGTGAAAGGTAATGAATTTCCCGACACGTGGGTGAAAAAAGTTTCCAAATCCGTCCACTAGGAGCGCCACAATGAGCAAAAGAATTTGTTCCAATATTAAATGAAGCAGACTTTAATGGTTAAAATCGGTCATTAATTGACGAAACGGCATGCATTTCACATTGAGTGTTCTGGTCGGACATTTAGTCGCCTCATTGAAACAGTGATGAATATCACCCTTAAAAAAGTTAACCAATTTTTGAAGCTTAATAACTTTTTTATCTTAGGTTTAATTGAAATGCAACTTTCGGATGAAATATTTGTCATAATTTAGGCTTCGAGAAAACCGGTTTTTGAAAGAAATCGGTCGAAGGAGACAAAAGTTATTGACGAAAAACTGGTTTTTATGTTCCTCCCGAACAAAATGTCTCAAAATCCCATACAAACTTAAGGCTCGTTGAGCGACCCCTTCCCGTGGTCCGATCTGGCCCAAATTTGGCATGAGATCTTGTACTAGGCCCAGGATCAATTTTAGCCTGCAGCGTATAACATTTTACAGGTATTAAATTTCCCATACAAATTTGGGGCAGTCTAGTATACACGTTTAAAGTTTTTTACCTCTTTTTAAGATAGCATAACCTATTTTGAAAAGAGTTTGAGTGATGGCTTTGAGAGAAACGGGCTCTGTAAAATGGTATAAATTAATACAGCTAAATTCATCTGAAAAATTAAAAAAAATTTTGTTGCATCCGCATTCAAATTTAAAAAAAAATTCAAATCCGTTCTTATCGATAATCGCTCAATTTTTAGGGGTCGAATAAAAACACACTGTGAATAAACGTTTTTTGTGATTTGATAAGAATAAATGTTTCAGACAGTTTATTTGTTCTTGATTGAATAATAGTTATTAGTAATTTTAAGTATGCTCTTTCAGTTAAATAAAAAAAAGAATTTGTATGTCATATAACGACAGTATCCATATACCAACAATTTCGATTGAATACAGTGCGAATGGAGTTTAACTTGAAGACATAAGTTTTCAGAAAAAGCTTCTTTCAACGCCGAATGAAGTACTAGTTTTATGTATCAATCTCGATCTCTCATTGCGAAGTTAATCTATATTTACGTCATTCAATCCAGAGTTAACAAAATTCTTTCCGGATAAACCGTTCTTGAAAATTTCTAGAAGACTACAGCCAACGGCTTCTCCTCAGCAAAGACGGAGATATAAAGCTTCATCACAAGCGAAAATGCTCATTCTAAGCTTTAATCAGCCTCAACAAGTTCCAGATGATATAGTCAAAATAAAGACTACTAGCATTGACTAGCATTATGCAAGTCTGATTACGTAAGCAATATATGAAGCATGTTTTATAGAATCGTTTAATCGCTTCCAATTGCAACAACTATTATAGTTTGATATGCTGCATACTATTAATAATAGCGTTTTTAAACCGTTAGCGTACTGTTAGCACAAAAGTTTTCCCATACAACTGTTTTAACAACATTAACAGAGCCTAAAAACATATTAAAAATACAATCATTTAGGAACTCACGATTCTGGCAAAGTATTTAACAATTTCTTTAATCGTTTGCTAATCGTTTTTTAAAGCTTCATCAAATCGTAGTTTGTGGATTTAAGAAATCATTTGGTTTTAATCCTCATTTATGAAGGTTATTATTTAGCTTTGAGACCAGGCTTTTGATGACAAAAAATGATCTATTTCAAAACAGTCTGAGGTTGAAAATAATTGGTCGAAATTGCTCATTTGCAAATTGATATGAACTTCAAAACAGTTGATTAATGACAGAACAAATTAACAAAATTGCAGAAATTTGATTTCCTGAGATTTATTCCAAACAAATCTTAGTGGACAGTTTTTGAGTAATTTGTATTTTAAATTTGACTGCGAAGGTTTGAATAATCGTTTAATAAAAAAAATTTTAATACGAAATATTAGAAATATAAAACTAACCATAAAATCCATAGATATATCTCCGGCTACATGATATTAATTTCAAATCTCTTGATATCAAATTTAAAGTGTTTTTTTTTTCATTATTAGAACTCCGTTTTTGCGTATGAATTACAGTACTCTTAACATTCATAAGTAAATGATGAAAAAAAAAAACAGTTTTGAATTTCTCAAACGCCGGGATCTAGAAAGCTTCATTTTAGTTCAATACTTACCCATGATAGATCTTGATATCTTAATTATAATTTTTCCATCGATTGAACATTTGTTTCCACAAAGCTTTAGAAAATCTCAATTTGTATAAAGTATACAGTTTTGTTTATCAATTCATTTTTGAAGAATATTAAAGCTGGCAGCCGAAAAAACCAACAAATGTTAATGGAAAATTCCTTCCGAAGGTCTAGCTCGAATCTCCTGCCTGTCTGCCAGAATGCAAATACTGTCCAACATGTTGTATGTAAAATAAATGCTTCCGTTTTCACCCTCAAGAGCCACCGAAAAGCATATCGAAGACCGGCAGCTGCTAGGTTGAACCTTACTAGGTGAGTGAATGAGTAGGTTTCAACCCGAGCCGGTCACTCGGCCCGAAGTCCTTGGAAAATGTGGCACCGAGATGATTGGCCCCGAAATACGATCCACAATGTGTTTGTTTTTCTTGTGTCTCTGTCTCGGTGTGTGCATGTGTGTGTATGTATGTTGTGATAGACAGGTTGTCCGTATGTACGTGTGCCATGTAAGCAGTCGGTATATCTGGGTCGTGTATTGCGACACTTGTTTAGGTTTGCAAATTTTACTCATTTGCCTTGGGCTTCAGCCGTTTGATGGAGCCCATAAATTTGCATGGCAAGGTTTATTTTTTCTGTGCTGTAGCCTTCTCGGAAGTTTTGCTGAATTTTTCAAGATTTCTAATAATTTTTTTTTATGTTTTGTAAATTTGCATCATTAAAATATTCAGTTAACAAATGGAAAAAAAAGTTTTTCTTTCAAATAAGAAGATAAAAAAGATAAAAACAATTTGGAAATGAACTCCATGAACGGCTGTTTTTACCCACAATTTCCCTAGATTTTTCAAATAGTTTAGCCATTACTCCATTTTCTGGAGCATGCAGTGGCTCAAAAAGCCTTCATTCGATTTCTCGGAAAAAAAATCACACTATATAGGTTGAATTTGCTCAAAAATCTTCCAGTCCGTACAAGCTTTTTCTGAATTATAATAAAAATGTTTGAATATTGGGGGTAAAACAGCCATCACTCCAGTTTTCGATGCGTATGGTGGCTCAAATAGCCTCCATTCGATTCCTCGGGAAAAAATACTCAAGATAAGTCTCTTTTGGTTCAAAACTTTATGATCCGAACATGTTTTATTTCTGAATTTCAACCCTTCCAAAACAAATCTATTTATCTTCTATGTATATAAAACAAGGCTAGAGACAGAAATGTGCGGACACGCACAACTCTTCACTGGATCATCCGATTTGCATGTGATTTTTTTGTTGTGTTCGTCTTCAAGCGAAGAAAAACACAACGGAGAGATAATTTTTAAAATGTTTTTGTGGAATTTGAAAATTAATTTTTAGTTTTTATTCATATCAAATAAAAGTCATGGCACCCAATTTCCATTTTTTTTTTCATTCGAATCACCCAGAGTAGTAAGGCGCCAAAAGCAATCAAGGCTTACTAATGTTCATCCATCTATCTATAGGAAGTTTTGGCACCCATTTTCATTGCCAGTGTACTTTTCAGGTGGCACCAGTAAAATAGATGAAGCATATTTACGAAATTTTTATTTGTTGCATCAGAATCAAGGCAATTCTAATATTTTCTTAGATGATTGTTTGTGCACCGTTATTTTTTTAAAGTCATTTTCTTTTAGCAACTCAAGCAATATGGATGAAAAATTTTCGATAAACTCAAAACATTACCATTACCAAATGATTTTTGATGAGTTTCGATAGCACCAATAGAAAGTCATATAACTGATAAATAATCACCTTTATTTATTTTTGGTTGATATTTAGAAGATGTAAGGAACTTATCCAGTCAGTTTGAGAATTAAAAGTTATCAATTTTGTGATTCCAAGTAAATTGCATCACTATCATAAGAACGGATTGGAGGATCAGGAATCATTGAAAATGCACACTACCTTTTATGCTCAGTGGTTTAAAGGAACTTTTCCAAAGTTTACCTATAAAGGACTTTAAATTGATATTATTTTTTCAATTGTGTCATTTTTTCTATTTTTCTTTTGTCAATTTATTTAATTTGTCACTTTTGTCGAATTTGTCAATTTTGTTTATTTTGTCAATTTTGCCGATTATCTCAATTTTTTTAATTTTATCTGTTTTCAATTTGAAGGTGTTGTCTGAAATCAACGGAGTATTTGAGCTGTTTATTGTAGTAGAAAAGGATTCACAATTATTTACCTTTTTATAGTATAATTCATGTGTCGTATTCTGTTAATGAAAATGGACATCTGAAATGTTTGCTTTTCTATGAGAACTACTTTCACATTATTCGTAATTTTTTGTCAAACATTTGTTATTTTTACGTCGGCTTGTCTTGTAATCACCTTCTTATAAGAAATATTGCTCAATAATTATTAAAAAATAACATGAGGAGCTAATACTAAGCTTTTAATTACATACATGCTCCCAAATGCTATAAACTCTAATGTGGAGGACTTGGTGGCGCTGCTGTTTGGTTATTATCTTCCATTGGGTCCAGCAAGTCACTCCCATCCTATTTTTGTCTTTGCTAGACACAGACAACAACCGAACAATTGTACAGATTTTCAATCAGAACGAACAGCTTTCATCGCGCAACGTTTGATCTAAAGAGAGGAAGAGAAAAGGGAACGAAAAAACTAACCCGAGAGCGTGAAGCTCGAGCGTAGCATACAGAGATGCCAATATGCCTGATTTTTCAGGGATTGCCTGATTTTTCGAGGCTCTGCCTGACAACCTGAAAAGCCATTGAATTTCCCTGATTTTTCAAAAAATGCCTGATTTTGCCTGATTTTTGCGAATGTGATGAAAAATGGCTAGTAAAGAACTAAATTAGGTACCATTACTGAAGTTAAAAAGCGAAAATGTGGCTGGATGAAACCAATCGAAAGATTCCCATTAATTCATATCTTAAAAAGGGAATGAAAAGGAATCTTTCGGCTTTGATTCAGTAGAATTATGCAACCAAGTAGGCCCACAACACAGTAAAATGTAGAGTGATGACCAAAAAAAAAAAAAAAGGTCATCACTTTTAGAGGAATTTCCGTTACTTATGTAGCCTGATTTTGCCTGATTTTTATTTCACCAGTTCCCTGATTTTTGAAAATATATGTTGGCAACCCTGGTAGCATATGTTTGGTTTGAAGAACTTGCTTTCACGAACGAAATTCTCTCCTGTCGTTTGTGCTTAGGAAAAAGCTTCCTGAGAACGAGCGGCATGTCAGAAGATGAGATGGTGTGCGTGCATCGTCAGCGTCCCCGACGTCTCCGTGACGTTTCTCATTCTCAGATAAATCTGTGCTCAGAGAAATCTAGCGTTGGGTGATGAGTGGGACTTTCAATCACTAACGAACCTTACGATGTGAGGGGCAAGTTCCTATTTTTGACACGCATTCTTCGGTAGGGAGGGATGAATGACATCCTGGTGTTAAAATCTTTAAATAAAACCATTCTTCGGGTTTGGGTTTTCCAGTAACTTTTTGCTGTTAAATTCCTTGAAAAAAAAACATTCTTCGGGTTGGGGATGAATAAACCTATTGGTTTAAAATCCCAAAAAAAATTAAAAAAAAAGCATTCTTCGGGTTGTACCCTTGGTGCAATCCATATTAACCACTAAATTTTGAAGCTTCAGCCAGCCTCAAATTTGTAATCTGGTTCGGCCACAAGCTGGCCTGGAATAATTATATTAACTTTAGTTTGTTAATTTTGATCCTTATTATTATTGTCCTCTTTCGCGTTCATCCAAAGGTGCCCCCATTCTGTGAAAGCGCGAAGCCCATCGCCTATCGTGTCTATGACGTCATATTATCGATCATCTTGATTAGTGATTGTTGGCCATTGCTGGCAAGCCAAATGGATACGTTTTTTGAAGTGTTCATTTAATGGAATTTACCATGAAATTTTTTTATTCGAACTATTTTGTTTTTTTTTTCTTTCTTTCATACATTAAAGGGGGAAAAAAATCATTTTTTTTAAGATAAAAATCATTTTTATAGTACTTCCCAGTTTCGCAAAAACGTGTGGAACAAAGTTTACAAAAAATCACACCAATACACACAAATACACTGACATCGTCTGAACTCGTCGAGCTGATTCGATAGGTACATATAAAGGTATAAATAAGACCCATAATTAATGATCTCCCAAATCGACCGATAACTATACCTTTCTGAAAGAAAGGCAAATAAGTAGGTATCTCAAATTCTACAAATAAGTTTCTCTGAAGTGCCAAAAGTGTAGAATTAATAAAGTTTAACGACTAAATTCATAACATTTGAGTAATGCTTCTGAATGTAACACATTCACGCAAGAAATAAAACCAGATACAATAACCTTCATAATTGTATAGAAGTTGGAAGCACGCGCACTGTCACTTCGACTTTGAACTTCCATAACTTTTTAGTCTGAATTTTTTCGATCAAATTTTCTGCGTAAGATAGATCAACTATCACACTATTATATCGCAAAATTTGAGCATTCTGGAGTTTGTGTGGCCTGAGAAACAGTTATTCCACGAAAATCGAACTTTTTGGACTTTTCTCATTCAAACTGCCACATTTCAAAAACGACGCTATATTTTTTATTGAAACTTTGCAGAATGATTGTTGAAATATAAAACTTGCATGTCTGAAGTTTTGAAAAGTTCTTTCAATGGGATCAAAAGTTACGCGAGGTACAATATTTCAGGCATGAACCTGGAAATGCGATTTCCATCCACAAATCAGTCAAAAAATGTCTGGCAAAAGCAATGAAGAAAATAGAAAATGGAATAAACGATGTATTTGTGTTTTGAAATCACAATCTTGCGATATTGTTTTGATTTTTTGGTTGAAATAGATTTACTGGTTGTTAAACATAAAATAGGTTTTTCCTATGTAAACATTCGTCCAAAATTCTTTAGAAATCGCATTTCTAGGTTCCTGCCTGGAATATTGTACCTCGCGTAACTTTTGATCCCATCGATAGAACTTTTCAAAACTTCAGACATGCAAGTTTTATATTTCAACAATCACTCTGCAAAGTTTCAATAAAAAATATAGCGTCGTTTTTGAGATGAGATCTTTTTAAATAAATTAAATTCGCTAGATATTGTAACAAATTAAAAGATTTCAGCTATCAATGAAAGATAGTTTTCTTTTTTATTATATAAGCATTCTATGTACAAATAAAGCTTTAAATTTAAAAAAATCTATGAAATTAAGTACGAAAAACTATCAATGTGAAAGAACTAAAATACAGACTCAATTTATTTAAGAATTCGAGTCTCACGGTGTCTCTGATAGAACAGTTTAATCTATCAAAAATGAGCATCGCTTATTTTTGCACCATTTGAAAGCTTGAACTTCCCCTTTTCATTTGAGCCCAATTTTGAAATAATCCATCGAGGTGTTTAGAATAATTAATTTTTTTGAGGTTTTTTTTTAACATTTTCAATGGGTTATTCAAAGTTAAAATCATACTGATCACTGATAAAACGCTTGTCTTATCTTTAGCGTTATTTGAACTCGATATGTCAATAACATGATTAATTGGGAAAATTTTCTGGCTACAACTTTGCCGAAAACATCAAAGTGATACAAATTTAGAGAAAAGTGTTGTAATATCGAAAACAGAGTGATTATTATTTCATATGAAAAATCTATTTAAAATTCTCATCGCTGATTGTACCACGACCAGAAATGGTATCCTGACGACTGGGTTATATAGTAGAATGTTTAAATGTTCAGGATAATTTCTTTCCACTAAAAAATAAATGTTTAACATAAATTAAACCTAGATTTTCTAAAGAAAAGAGCATATATGTATATGGTTTTGTAATGAAAAGAAGTGGCTCCTGCTTTACTTGAAAATTTTGGTACTCATTTCATACTTTGAGTAATGTAACATCTTAAATATGTGCAAAATCTAGGAAATGATGAACTATTTTGGGCATTTCAAGTCACTGCTCAACTCTGAGGAGTGTTGTTATTTTTTTTTTTTTCATGAAAATAAGAAAGTGACATTCCAGGGGAGAGCCAATAAGCAGAAATTCAAAAACAAATGTTTGCAGTGTTCCATATAGAGTAAGGTTGCCAGATTGCCCGGTTTTATCCGGGTTTGCCCGGATATTTGATACAAAATTTGATAAAAGTGCGGTCCGGCACGTTTTCCTGGATTTCATTGAAAAAGCCAGGCTTTTGCCCAGTTTTATTCACTTTATTTGTCAAAACAAAAAAAATCAAATTGTTTTGCAAATTTTTTTTTTATATATATATGTGTCCAAAACGACATGTTTTGTGCAAATTTTATAAAAATAATCATGATGAATCAAGCCTTAAATACGATTAAGAAACTGCTGATAAAAAAAATGTTTTAATTTTTTTTTCTTGATTTGTGTTTAGTAATGGATTATTTCAAATTTGGACCCAAATTAAAGAGGAAAGTCTCATCTTTCGAATGGTGCAAAAGTTGGCGATTTTAGTTTTCGAGCATTAATGTTTGGTACCAGAGACACCGTTTCTACTTTAGCTATTATTTGTAGTCTATTCAGCTATGTGCCATATCTTCTTCTGATTACTTCGGGGAGATTACAATTTTGAAATCGGATATCATTATCACGATTGTGAGTTTTTCTTCGTGCTTATTATGGCCAAGGCCCAATTGTTTTTCTTGTGTTTATACTTCAAGGGAGTTGACATTTTTATTTCTGGCTTCTTTGCCGATGAGTGTCATCTTATTCTGTGTTACTCATACGAGTTTTCAGTTTCTTGTTTCGTCCGAAAACATACTTATTCTTGTGGTTTTTGTCCGAAAACCTCTATTCTGTCTATTCTTAAGTAAACTTAACTTAAGGATAATTTTTTGTTAGGGGGTTGAGGAAGTGAACCTTTCATCATATGATTGAAAATCTGACCAGCTAAAAACACTTGGTGAAATATTCTCGATTGTGCCGCATCTGAGCCGCCCTTTTTTCTAATATTTGATACCTAACTAATAGACAGAAAGCTTATCAGGAGAAAAAACATCAGTTAACTTTGCAAAAATGCACAGTCGTTTCTTTCACTGAACCGAAAAAAGTGCAGGTTAAAATTTAAGATCTCTAAGCTCAAAAGTTGCATTGCAGTGGAAAAATTAAAGCTGCAAAATATCAAAGTTTAGGTGTTTATGATGCTGAGTTATGAACATAAAAATTGACACATTGAGATTCAATGAGACAGAATCTTACTTAAAAAATCCATGTCTACTTTTTAATAGTGTATAAGCATACTTTGGATGCCCATTTTGCAATGGAAACTTAATCATCAGAACATAAACACATGGGCATTAATTACTCAAATGCTGACTGTTTCAACCAAGTCCCACATGTGCCTCTCCAGAAGGCCCTATTTCCGGTCGAAATAATTGCAACAAACTTTTCGGCCGCAAAGCCAACCAAAGAGACACCGAAAGCACGTCGCCATAAGTGCTCTGTGGTTCTGCACTTTCCGGGGATATATATTTTTTTTTTCAAGAGAGCCCCAAAATGCAGTGCCGCAGCGTCTCCCTCAAACAGAGATTAATCATACATCCCGCTTGAAATTATTGCCCCGAACGTACTACATAGAGAGTGTATGGATGTAGGACAAAACTTACCGGAATGTCAGTGTCGTCAGCGGTCGGTACGATTTATGGCTGCTGAGGTCGGCCATCGGGGTGCCCCAGAAGTCGTTCCGGAACACCTGCGCCACCGAGCTTTGGCCGAGCACGTCCCGGTTCAGCGTGATGGCCGGAATGTCGTCGTGCACAAAGTCCCCCTGAATTCCGTTGAGATAGCAGAGGCCGGCAATCAACGCGACCAAGAAGTACCCCCGCCAGCTGCAGTCGTCGTTCACTTCCGTCGACTGGTTTTGGCAACCGGTCGACCCGTTCGATCCGTACGAACTGGACAACCCGTTTTTGTTAAAATTGCACTTTTCTGAATCAGGCTGATTGTGAGCGGCTCCCCCATTCATGACACTCGCCGGGTCATGGTGATGGTGATGTTGATGATGAAGGATTGAAGAAGTGCCATTGCACCACCCATGATGATGGGCGCCGCTGTTATTGTTTAGGGCGTCTTCAATGAGCGTGTGTTTGACCGAGGCACTCGACGTTGAAGTTGAGAATGACGAGCATGATGTTACGGATGACGAGCTAGAGAGTGATGAAGATGATGACGACGATGTGGTGGAGTTTGGTGACGACGACAATGATGTTGCACATGGCGTGGCTGAGTAACAGTGACCCGGACCACATCCGTTGCCGGAGACGATGGACTCCCAGCGAGTTCCGGCCGTCCGATGCGGCACACTCACCGGGGGATACATGATCGTGACTCGTCGTTTCATATTTCCACTGGTAGAACCCTTCCCCCACTTTCCACAAAACACAACACGGCGTTTTTCTTCAATTGAGCAATTTGAGCAAACCCTTTTCACAGAAATTCGACTTTCCAACTGCCGCTGCCGAAAATTTTCAGCTAATTTCATTCATTTTTCATCCGCCAGCAATGGCCAGGCCGACAAGACCGACCAACCAATTTCGAGGAGGTTAATCCAACTTTTCCATTACAGACAGTTTTCCACTTTACTGGTGGCGGGGATCTGCTGCAAGCATCCAAAAGCGCCGGTGGTGGACGGCAAGCCCCCAGGCAGAATCTGCACGCGCACACAGCCCACAAATTAATACCCTGAACAGCGAGAAGAAAAACCGGAAAACATAATTTATTATTAATTTCCTCTGGCGCACTGAGGCCCCGCACTAGGACGCCCCTCCTCTATGGTAGCCGAATTATAACACTGTCAGACAAATTTTTGAAATATGTAAAAAACAAAATGTTAACGTGCTTGTTAAAGTTTCCAAGATTAAATCATATTTTAGAGATGGTATCCAGGGTTAAAAACGGGGAGTGTTTCGGAATCAAAACCTTGTTGATTAAAATTGTATCTTGGAATACCAGGAAGCTTCCAAATTTCAGCTCAGCTTCTAAATCTAGAAATAATTTCCCATATTTCATTTGACGACCATAAGATGATACTAGTTACGACAAAAAAAATTGTAAAGGGTTAAAGTCCATTAGGCCGCTGCAAAAAATGACTTTTTGCTCCATTATGTTTTTCCAATACCTTTTGAGTCACCAATCAACAGTGTAAAATATGAAATGAATTGGTTGATTACTGAGTTAGAGCAACAAGTTTTAATTTTGTATGGAAATTTGTATGAACGAAGAAATTTTTGCAAATTGAATCTTTCAGAAAATTAAAATAAGCTTGAAATGAGGTTGGTCTTTGTTTTTTGGTTTTGAAAATTCTTAAGCTTCATTTTTGGATAATATAAAAGCAGCTAAGCATTTCATGAAAAAATTAACCATCTCAAAATAGAAATCCATTGAAAGAATTTGAAATGGCGGACTTAGCTTGCTAGAGCTTTTAAAAATGTTATTGAATATTTTTTAAGGATTATATCAATCATTAAATTCTCTGGCTATGCAAAGCAGTTTTTTGAGATTTCTGTTCTCATTCTACGGTTATACAGTTTTCAAATAAGCTGTCAAAAACGCTCAAAATAGAAAAAAATTTTGAAAAAAATTGTATAACATCTGATATCTTTTCTGGGGTACCAATAAGGTTTGTGCTTCGCTCACATGGATTGTACTGCAAGAATCATGGAATATTTTTTATCCAAAGTTCGTATTTTAGAACTTTCTATACATCTCTGGCAATTTTGAAGTGATAAATTTTGTTTTCTCATACAAATTTCGATACAACATTAAAACTTCTTGCGCTAATTCAGGACTGAATGGATCGTTTACAGAAATAATATTGCTATTTCTGGCAGCAAACACAACCAAAAAAGAATTTAGATTTTCCATACAAAACTTGTAACGGTTTATGTGCATCTAAAAGATTTATAATGACACCATTTTTAGAGGCGGATCCACCAAGCAACGCTCTCTAATGAAATAAACAAAAACTTACTTATTTATCATACGGCCTTCAAATGAAATATGTTCATGAAATTTTATTTAGATTAAGAAAACCAAGTTTGGAGTGTAATCGTTGCATGTGAATATTTGTTTGAGCTATAAAAGTGGATTTTACTGTTCTGCTAGAACAAATAAAGTTAAATTTCTATAGAAAACTTGAGCTTCCTTAAGCGCCCGCCTAGAATCTACCAAATGAGCAAAAATGTGACATGGGATCATCTGGCAGCCCACTCAACGATTTCGGACACCAAGATTTTGATTGGAGTGTGCATTACCCGGCCCGTTTTCGTCCTCAGGAATCGGGGAACCTGATGATCCGTTTCTCGCGAATTCCCGGATTCCTGAAAAAAAAACTCAAAACGAGGTATTTTTAGACTAATTTAGTTGATTTTATGTTTGAAACATTTGCAACTGTTTCCATGCTTCGAAAATTTAATCAAAAATCAAAAACATTAAAAATGTTCTTTTTTTGGTTCGTTTAAATTCGATCAATTTCTTTATGTCATTCTTGGCTTTTATCATCGAGACAGTTGGTGGAGAGTTACAGGAACAATATTGAAACCTATGTGGTATTTCGTAATTTTAATTTTATGTTCTATCGGCAAATTATAATTCTAGCTAGAAATGTTAGATAAGAATGAAAATACTGATCGGTGGAATGGTCAAAGCTAGAGCGCTTTGGGTGAAACTTTCACCTCCTATTCGATATATTCTACCCAAAAGCTTTGACCTTATCACCTATCAATAATTTCATTCTTCCAAACAATTCTACTCAGAATTATAATTTTTCGATTTAGCTTCAAATCAAAAACAGAAAAGGTATTTAAGGTTATTAGTTTTTTTTTACACTGTTAATTAATTCATTTATTCGGAAAAAATGTTATCAGGGATAAATTTAATAACTTGCGGTTAATAAGGTCCTTTCACTATTTTTTTTTCATTTCTTCATAATTCTTGCAAAATACGATTAATACAATGAACCGTCAATTGCAAAAATTAAAAAAAAAATAGTATACTTAGAAAAATATGAAATCGAAATACAAAGAGTAAAAGAAATTGCACTGTAAAAGTTGGCTGCTTCTTGTGTCCAAAATTTTACAAAATCGAGAAACATTTTTCCCTACCGATAAATTTTTTTTGCTAGACTTCGCGTTATCCATTGAATCATCTGAAAAATTCCCATTTGTTTCAAATAGTATTATTTCTAAGCCGATGATTTTGATACTGTCCACAGTTTGCGAAACAGAAGTTCGAAATTATGGGTGATACAAAATAGAGAATTCCGATTTCACTCAAAGTGTTTCTTTATCAAAGTTGTTTGGTTTCGCAGATTCATTGTGCTTATCAGCTTTAACACTAGGTTTTCGCACGAACAAAACCATTGACTTTGGAATAAAATGTATGAACCAGTGCGTAGTGGGAAGAAAAGTGCAAAGATATTTTATATCTTTCCTCCTAAACGAACTAAATCTATGAAAATATACTTTCCTTTAAAAAAAAATGTCAAAAGATTCAATTAGACATAGTTTCAGACGCTGCACGACAGCTATGAACGGAGTTATAGGACCTTTTTATTCCCTACTTCTCCCATTTTTTATAAAAAAATCAGAAAACCTTTGGTTTGGTAAAAAAACTAAAAAAATTAAACAGACCGATCTCGATTGATTTTTTTTTTGAGGATTCAAAGACTGTTTCAGCTACCGCACGCTTCGAAAGGTGCAATTATGGCTGATTTTATCCTCATTTTCCCATATTTTTCAATTAATTATGGACAAAGAAAGTTTAGGCTTGAAAATTTTGAAACAAATGAGACCTATCATGAGTGGTTTTTTTTTCCAAGAAAGCGAATGAAGGCTTTTTGAGTCACTGAACGTATCTGAAACATCCAGTTTCCAACGCGTGCGGTGACTTCAACTGGCTTCATTTGATTCCTTGGAAAAAATCACATAAAAAAGTCACATTTGGCTCAAAATTTTTTAGTCCAAACATGTTTTTTTCTGAAATACTTAAAAAAAAGTAGCACAATTGAGGGTAAAAATTGCCACAGCTCTATTTTCATGAGCGTGCGGTGGCTCAAATAACATTCATTCATGTGAGACGGGGATTTATTCAAGTGTATTTGTTACAGTATATTTGTTAGCATTAGCCTTTGGACTACCCCATTCTCAATAAAACATATCTCAGATTTAACGTGCAAACTCTCATTCATCACAGCGCGCGTCCACACGAGCAGGAAGCAACATAATCCGGGTCACTTTCTTTGGATTAATCAATCGGTTGAGGATTTCCTACGACGTACGAACCAGGCATTTTACATTGGCGACCGTGACAGGACCCTCAACTACGATTTATAGCCTTACAAATGAGTTTTGAACGCAAAACTGGAGAAAAAATCGAGTTTAAAAAAAAAATTACAGAATGGCGTGCAATTTCAAGAAGTGTTCCGAAAATATTAGTGTTCCTTTGATAAGACAAAAACAAGATAACTGAAATAAGTTATTTTATTTTCTTCAGAATCAGGTTAAGAAAATTGTCTGTCAGATGATTAGTTCATAATCTTCAGGTAAGAATGGTTGGTGTTATTTTGTTTGTCTCGATGCATGGAGGAAAATCTGTAATTATTAACAAATAGCAGGTGAATATGCCTACAAAAGTCTAAATTTTTCATGCTAGTTAACTTTTAATATTGAATCGAGTGAGTGTGCCCGCAAAAATCGACAAAATTAGGTGAGTACGCCAGCAATCTTTCAAGCGTAAATCAGGTGAGTACGCCAGCTTTAGTCTAAATCCATTAGGCAAGTACGCCAGCCAGAAATTAAGTTTCAACCAGGCGAGTACGCCAGCAATAGTCTTTCATCAGGCAAGTACACCGACTAACTTAATAGTTTTAATCAGCCGAGTACGCTAGCTAACTTTACAATTTTAATCCGGCGAGTACGCCAGCTATAATAATAATAATCAGGCGAGTACGCCAGTTAAAACAGTAACAATCAGGCGAACCCGCCAGCTATGTTTCAATTCGAATCAGGCGAGTACGCTAGAAAACTTTTCAGTTTGAATCAGGCGAGTACGCCAGCCAAAATAGTCGAAATCAGGCGAGTACGCCTGCTAAAGTTCTAATCACTCAGGCGAGTACGCCAGCTAAATTTCAGTTTAAACCAGGCGAGTACGCCAGCTAAAAAAAGTCAAAATCAAGCGAGTACGTCAGCTAAAATAGTCGAAATCAGGCGAGTACGCCTGCTAAAGTTCTAATCATCCAGGCGAGTACGCCAGCTATATTTCAGTTCACATTAGGCGAGTACGCCAGCTAACTTTTCAGTTTGAATCAGGCAAGTACGCCAGCTACAATAGTCGAAATCAGGCGAGTACGCCAGCTAAAGTTCTAATCACTCAGGCGAGTACGCCAGCTAAATTTCAGTTGAGACCAGGCGAGTACGCCAGCTAAAAAAGTCAAAATCGAGCGAGTACGCTAGCTAAAGTTCTAATCATCTGGGCGAGTACGCCAACTAACTTTTCAGTTTGATTCAGGCAAGTACGCCAGCCTAAATAATAATGAGTCAGGCTAGTATGCCAGCTAAATTTCAGTATGAATCAGGCGAGTACGCCAGCTAAATATCAGTTGTAATCAGGCGGAAACGCTAGCTAGCCTTGCAGTTTGAATCAGGCAGTTTTAGCCAGATTTGGCATGCTGCCACTACAACTAGGAGGTACTACACAGCCGCTGGAAGCATAATTGTCACATGTTAAATTTTGATATGTGAGGTATTTTGGTGTCCACCGCCTCGTTGCGATGAACATTTTTATTATATTTTATATAAACATGTTTTTAAGAGTGAACTTGATGTTTCTATCAAATAACGACAAACAAAAATTTTGAAATAAGACCTCTAGACAACAAAAAGTAGAAATTTTCAAAATGTAACATGTGACAATAATGCTTCCAACGGCAGTACAGTGGTATTAAGCCAACGGGTGGATTTTGTCGAAAAGGACATCAACCCATCCAACTGCCCTCAATTCCGCAGAAGATGAAGAAGAATGGTAGGACGACTCGGAAAGGAACAGAGATGAAGAGATTGTGGAACAAAATGGCCGCTGAGGTCAGCGAATATGGTGTCCAAACTATGATGAGTGGTACTCGAAGAAAAGTTCGAAATTTGCTCAAAACAACATCTGAATAATTTATATCTTACTAGCTGAACCCGTACGAACTTCGTTTCGCTTTAAACCATTGGTACGTCAAATTAAACTGTTGATTGGCTTTTTATTAAAATTTATATGAGAGTGTTTTCTTCTCGATAGGTATCAAAATCTAGACATTATGGCAGAAACATGTATCTACTATTTGTTTGTGTGCACGACTCTTTTGCTTGACCTTCACACTTAAATTGGTATCAATTAACTGCCTCCAACAAAATTATTGCACGAAACACTGAACTTTCAATGAAACCCTCTTCTTCTGTCCCATGGCCCGAAATTCGATAATTGAAACCAATTTTACGTTCCTCAAAACTCCCTTGTGCCATTTTTTCTTTTCAAATTATATGTAAAATTACGTCAGGAAATTGAAAACAGTGATCAGTGAATATAGACGCCCCTTTCGCCGACCCTTGACACGGAACATGCTACCTAGAGTCAATTGCTCATACAGTGAGGGGCAAAACAAAGTGTCCAAATTATTTTTTTATCATTTCTTTTATTTTTCTGGTTAAAATTCACCAAAAACACATCGTATTCATTTTTAAAATATTGTTTATAATGTTCTTTTTGATTTTTGTTAATGTTGCGCTGGTAAAAAAAGAAAGTTTTTCTGATAGAAAAAACAAACAATAAATATTCCAAAAAAACATGGGCAAAATAAAGTGTCCAACTCAAAAATCAATATAATTTCGATAAGTTTCCATCGCGAGGCCCCTCGAATTTGTTTGTTTTGTGTATTTTGACGTTTCATAAACAACTGGCTTGGCTCTGGAGTATTAAAACAGGTGTCTACATTCGAATAAGTTGTAAAATATGGAGAACGCATAAATTTCTGGTTCTATTCCGTTGTACATCCGGAAACTGGTTTTTCGTGATGTCAATAACGGTCAAATGCACCGGGAAGTGGCCAAGCACTACGAAATCAGCAAGACAGCGGTATCAAAAATCATGAAGAAGATGAAAATGTTCGGATCGGAGATGGTTCGCCCAGGAAGAGGACTGAAGCCTAAGACAGATGCCAGAACGGACAAGAAAATCATTCTTGAAATGAAGAAAAACGCAATAATAACGATCCGGCAGATACAGGAAGAGCTCCAATTTTCGGTATTGCGTCGCCGCATCCATGCAAAGGAGTACCATAGAAAGATCGCAGTGAGAAGGCCTTTCATCAGCCAGGTGAACAAGGCTAAGCGGCTCAAGTTCGTCAAGGAACACGGCTCGAGTACTGGAAAACATTGTTGTGGGCCGACGAATCCAAATTCGAGCTATTCAACCAGAAGAAGCGGGATTATTTGTGGCGCAAGTCGGGTGTGGAGCTCCAAGATCGCCATATCCAAGGAA
Source organism: Uranotaenia lowii (assembly GCF_029784155.1). Classification (NCBI taxonomy): domain Eukaryota; kingdom Metazoa; phylum Arthropoda; class Insecta; order Diptera; family Culicidae; genus Uranotaenia; species Uranotaenia lowii. The sequence continues at coordinate 324,272,951 of NC_073692.1, forward strand.
CAGTCAAGTACGGAGGAGGTAACGTAATGGTGTGGGGGTGCTTTTCTTGGGGTGGGGTGGGCAATTTGGTAAAAATTGACGGAATCATGACAGCTGAGTCATATTCCAATATCCTGCGGGAAAACCTCGAGGTATCCCTCATCAAGACGGGCCTCGAAGAGCGCTTCGTTTTACAGCAGAATAACGATCCGAAGCATACGGCCAATCTGGTGAAGTAATTTTCCCGTTCCTGCCGCATCAAACCCCTTGAATGGCCCCCACAAAGTCCGGATCTGAACCCTATCGAAAATTTGTGGGCCATCCTCGATGCTCTGATTGATAAAACTGGTGTAACAAATTAAAAATACTTATTTTGATGCCATGGAGCATGCGTGGGAGGAACTCGACCCACAACACTTGCACAACCTTGTTGAAAGTATACCAAAGCACTTGTAGGAGGTGTTGAAGGCCAAAAGAGGCCATACCCATTATTAAATCGTTCTTGTTTGCCTTCAGTCTGAATCAATTTGAAGCTGTACCGATCTGGACACTTTATTTTGCCCCTGTTTTTTTTGGAATATTAACTGTTTTTTTTTCTATCAGAAAAGCTTTTTTTCTTAACAGCGCAACATTAACAAAATTTGAAAAGAACATAATAAACAATATTTAAAAAATGATTACGATGCGTTTTCGTTGAATTTTAACCAGAAAAATGAATGAAATTGAAAAAAAATAATTTGGACACTTTATTTTGCCCCTCACTGTAGTTTATAACCCTCATCTGAACATTTTCATCTCAATCCGATGCATGATCACGACAATATCGCGAAAACAGTGAGCAACCAACATGGACGGCCTTTTTTTTGACCACGATTCAAAACTTTACACCTGAAATCAATTATCTTTTCTGTTAAACTCCCATGTGCCAATTTTCATTACAATTCTATGCTCAATCAAGAGAATATCGTAAAAACAGTGAACAGATAATAACCCCTTTTGCCGACCCCTGAGTCAAGATTTGAAACCTGAAAGCAAAAGAGCGTCCCTCAAAACTCCTATGCGGAAATTTTCATCTCAATCCAATGTAGAATAACGTCAAAATCGCAAAAACATTAAAGTTGGGTATGGACGACTCCTCCAGCCGACATCTGATCCGCAATTCGAAACTTGAAATCGATTGCTCGTCTTTCAAAACACTCATGTGCAAATATTCATCACAATTCAGTGTATAATAACACCAATATCGCAAAAAACATTAATCAGTGAATATGGACGACCCCTTTTGCCGACCCCTGACCCTAAATTTGATAACTGTAATCGATTACTCGTCTCTCAAAACACTCATGTGCAAATTTTCATCACAATCCGACGGAAAATAACGTCAATAACGTGAAAACAATATTTGTCTTGTATGGACGACCCCCTTCAGAAGGGGTCGTCCAAAAATCTAAAAACATTTTTCATCATTCCTGGTCCTAATGAGCATCCATGCCAAATTTCAGATCTCTAGCTCTTAAGACGGCTGAGTCTATAGAGGACAAACAAACAAACAAACAAACAAACAAACAAACAAACAAACAAACAAACAAACAAACAAACAAACAAACAAACAAAAAAACAAACAAACATACAGATAATTTTTTTTTTGAAGTGCAATAAAAACCCTACATTTTGATTACAAAACATTTTTTTTTCGTTTGCATAGCTCTGAGATAGACCCTTTTAAATGCGTCCAAACTTGGCGTGATCCATGCTTTAAGGAGTGTATTCGAAAAAAATGCAACACTTTATTTCGTGAATAACTTTTAAATGCATTGATGAAAATTGATAAAATTTTGAGTGATGCTTGCAAGTAGTAAAATTTTCAGTAATGCTTTCAAGTAATGTAATGTGTACGTGTACAAAATTCGGTGACAATCTGTCAAGTAGTTTTTGAAAGAGCGTCAAATATTGAAGTTCGTTGACAAAATGTTTTCAGCAGGATCGAGAAAAATTCAGAAAAGTCCCAGTAGGAGACCCACAAACAGCTGAAAATTTACTTTTCAACCAATGTTCGCCAGTAGGTCGTGGCCCATAGGATAGAATCCTTGTCTTCTAAGCCAACGTTCATGAGATCGAATCCCGGTCGTGACATAACCTGGCACACATTTCAGCATTAGTGAAATGCTAGCCGGGTTTACCGTTGAAGAAGTCCTAGAGGATCCAATAGTGAGCAAAACTTTAAACAAAAGTGAAGATAATTGATTCCAGGAAGTGAGAGGAATGTTAGAGGTTTTTCAAGCTCAAACCGAAAATATGAATAAAAGAAGTGATAAAAATGAAATGTTTCTGCCAGCTACCATCAAGCTGACTTATTAATTGGCCTGATTTCATTTCTACAAGGTAGAAAAGCTGTCCACCGGTAGAATAATCAAAATACTGTGCTCAAATCGTGCGCAAATATTTGGACTGCAAATTTTTTTTAATAGACAGCAAAACTAACTCTTTAGCGGTTACTAGTCTGGTTTTCAACCAGAAACTTTTCGTTAACAAGTGTAGCCTGTATTTTCTGGATATAAACAAGAATAAAAAATTGAAAAATTTAATACTCAGTACTTGAGGAGGCTTACTATCTGTTAAAACTGCAAATTACTCAGTTTTGAATAACGATTGACACGATGAATGGCTGAAAATACAAAGAAAACTACCTCAAAATGCCAATGTTTTCTATGAAAAACTCTTCAATAGATCTCAAAAATGGTGGTGGAGTGATAAAAAGTCAAGTTTGTTATTTTTGTGCCGAATGAGGGCTATCGGCAAAATTTTTTATAACTTCGACCAAATTCTAAATTTTAAGTTATTTTGAAAAATAACCTTTAGAAAACAAGAAACGTTATCAAAAATAGCCTCGACTTTTGAAAAAGGTGGTATATAATTTGCATTACAGATGGTGCACGTGTTGCCCAAAAATTAAAGTCAAAAAACTTTTTCTTTGGACGCTATCTCAAAAACCACTGAATAGAACGTCACAAAAATTTGTAAATGTAAACATGACATTACCTGGTAGCTTCGTTGAAAATTTCATCAATTTTCATCCATGCATTTAAAAGTTGTTCTCACAACAAAGTGTTGCATTTTTTTTGAATACACTCTTTATTAAAGATAATTCTGTTTAACCACTTAACACCCCCAACAATTTCATACTTACTCCGAAACGCATACCACTGCGCATACCAAGTGTTATCTAAAATTATTTTATCCGTGAAAAACACCAGGAAAATACTGAGCCCACCTTCCAATGAGATGTTTCTTGAATGAAAGAACAGACAAGCCATCACGAGTGAACACTTCGAGGCGTTTTCAGAGTTAAGTGCCTTCAGCAGGGAAGTGATCATCCAGGTTATTAACCTGAATGAGATCACAATGGAAACTGAAATGCGATCAGTACTAGAAGGCAGATTAATTCCGGCATTCTCAAAAATGGAGCACGAGGTGAGTTTGGAGGAGGAGTTCTTAATTGAAGTAATCAGAGATAAATATGTTATCAATGTATATTTAGAGTTCGACCGGAATTTTTTTGCTTTCATTTTGAAGTGAGCTTACGATAGTTGAGATACTTGAATGATGCGGCACTGTGGTTTTTAAAGGGTTCATGGATCAAAACAGAGATAAGTCTCCTTTCACCCTGACTACCACTTCAAAATTACAGGGAAAGTACCCAGGAAAACCAATGTGCTGGATTGACTTCGTATCATTTCCAAGACTCCCCTTAATTTTTTCGGTTTAGTTGGAGAGATGAAATTACGCACATTGAGGTGTAATCATAGAATTACTTTAAATCTTGTTGCCCACTCATCAATTGCCCGTTTGGTAAATTTTTAACAGTAGCTTTTCAAACATTCTTCCAAGCCGTTTATCGGTTTCAAATTCAATTAGACCCAGATAAATTTGTCTGACAGTGTTACGTCTTCCCGTCCGAATAATCCTCGCTACAAATGACCGGAGCAGCGAAACTATTGAATCACACACTCGCTTTCCCATCCAAATTCACCTTTTCCTCCAGCACCATGAAGGAGCCATAAATTCAACCTTGTGCAATCTTCTTCTGCAGAGCTGCTGCTCCCAGTAGGGAGATGCAGAAGCACTCGCGGCGTGGATTGTGAGCTTTTCAGGGGTTTCCTCGGTTTCGGTGTTTTTTTTGTATCCTCTCTTTTTCCTCTACTTTTTCTCGTTTGACTCTATGCTAAACTTTGCCGGCTTCGCTGGGCTTTGGCTAGTGTCATAAGCAATGAATGATGTTTATTTCCCATTCACGAATGGCGCTGCTGCTGAGGTTTCCTCTTCCGGGTTTCTGTAGATTTCATTCATTGCTTCTAGCTGCTAACCGAGAACGATGAAGACTGCTGCTGCCATCATCAGTGACTATTGGCCGGTTGTCTGGGGTCGTCAGTTTCCCGGGGAAGATTGACTTCTTTTGACCGCCGCAGCCGTGACGTTCATTCATTCGATGTTATTAAAGTGACTTTTTATGGGCAGTCGCTTTAAGGTTTTCGCGCGATGAAGGTTTCTTAAGTGCAGCAAATTGTCCGGAATATACTGAGGAAAAAAAAAGAGAAAAACTGTTATGAGTAAGCGTTTCTTAAGCCATAAAAGGTACTTTTTTCAAAAAATCCTAAAAACATTAAAAAAGGTTTAAACATTTGAAATTCTCTCAACATTTGTTTCAAATAAGCATTTTCAATCACAATTAATTTGAGTTAATTATAAAGACATCCTCAACAAGCTGTCGCTTGAAGCTAATAAATTAAAATTATTTGAAAAAGGAGAAAAACACGATTAATTTGACAAAAATGACAAAAATGACAGAAATAACAAAACTGACAAAAACCATAAAAATGACAAAAATGACAAAAAAGACAAAAATGACAAAAATGACAAAAATGACAAAAATGACAAAAATGACAAAAATGACAAAAATGACAAAAATGACAAAAATGACAAAAATGACAAAAATGACAAAAATGACAAAAATGACAAAAATGACAGAAATGACAAAAATGACAAAAAATGACAAAAATGACAAAAAATGACAAAAATGACAAAAATTACAAAAATGACAAAAATGACAAAAATGACAAAAAATGACAAAAATGACAAAAACGACAAAAATGACAAAAATGACAAAAATGACAAAAATGACAAAAATGACAAAAATGACAAAAATGACAAAAATGACAAAAATGACAAAAATGACAAAAATGACAAAAATAACAAAAATGACAAAAATGACAAAAATGACAAAAATGACAGAAATGACAAAAATTAAAACATCTGTTTTGTACCTATGGTATTGAAAACAACCCAGTTCGTTCGGTCGAATTTTGATATCTCAATTTCGTGCGAAAATCGTTACCGTTTCAATCGGCGTTACTTCGAGTTCAAACACTAGAACGCAAAGTGTTCGAAGGAAGTGAAGGTTTTTGCCGAAGCGCGTTGTAAGATAAATAAAATAGACTTTATCATTCGCCGCAACTAGTGAAGACAGCTGTATTGTTTTGGTTAGCTGTCAAAAAGCCAACTAGGTTGCAGCTGCGTGCAACATTGCTTGCAAGTAAAGCTCGCAGGGCTAAAGCTTAGCCTCCTAGTTGCAAGCGAAAAAGCTCCACCAACAGCAATATCTCCTTGCCAACAGTGAGACATCTGCTGTCAATTTTTGGAAGCTCACCCACGTGTGGAGTAGTTTAGACACCGTGCGGCCCCATCAAACTCGATCGCTTTTAAATTGATCGTTGAGGTACAGGGCTTGTTTGTACCTTTTGGACGTGTTGAACAAGTCTCTGGGGGAAAAAAGGGTAAAACGTCCCTACTTTGGTCGGACCTTCAACGCTTGGCCAAAGTAGTCAAATAGGTAAAAGCGTAGACGTTACCCGCTCAGGCGGAAACGCATTGCCGGTCACTTGTACCTTTAACCCTTGGGTGAACCGAAGTGTATAAAGGTAAAAGGGTAGTCGTTCCTCACCACGGTGAGAACGCATCGATTGTCTTGTGGATTTATCGGTGTGAGTTAGAAAAATCGTTCTGAGGCCGTCTAACAAGAGTTTACGCCCCGGGCAGCCGTCATGGCTGCAGAAAATCCCCCCACGGGGGTAACAACAACAGGTGACCCTCCCGATAAAAATGACCGTACGCTGCCAGAGTATATGGACAGATTTGGAACCTTCGGAAAACTTATCATCTTGTCTCTGAGCCCAGTAGATGAAAACAAACCGTTGCCGAAAAACCCGTTCATTCTGAGCAAATCAATCGACCAGTCCATGGGAAAAATTGAATCCGCATACACGGAAGACAGCGGACGAAAGTACGTCATCAAAACCCGCAGTTCAAAACTAGCAGCTAAAATGATGAATATGACGGAGCTTATTGACGGAACTAAAATCCAAGTAATTCCTCACCCGATATTTAACGTTTGCCGGTGCGTGATTAGCTGCAAGGAAGCGATCGACTTAACCGAAGACGAGCTCGTAGCTGAACTATCAGCACAAGGCGTGATGAAAGTACGTCGAATAACACGAATGGAAGATAAAGCCAAGGTAAATACACCAACAGTCGTACTAACGATCTCTGGTACAGTTATTCCGAGAGAAATACGAGTAGGAATCATCAACTGTAGAACTCGTGTATTCTACCCCTCCCCACTGCTATGCTACCAATGTTGCACCTACGGCCACACCAAAGATAAATGTCAGAACGACCAGACATGCAAAAACTGTTCCAAAACCCACGAAATTGAAAAGGAAGGAGAATGTGAAGAAGACCCTTATTGCAAGAACTGCAAAGGGAGCCATTCCCCGACATCTCGAAAATGCCCAGTTTATCAAAAAGAGGAAGAGATAGTCAAAATTAAAGTCGACAGTGGAATATCGTTCGGTGAAGCTAGGAAAGAGTACGCCAAGAAGCACGCGGAAAATTCCTATGCCAGTGTGTGTGGAGCACAACAACGTCTGGAACAGATCAGAAAAGATCAAGAGAAAGACACGCAGATCGCCAAGTTGTTAGAAGAAAATGCAGCTCTCAAGAAAAATGACAATCGTGCACGTGAAACCGAAGATATCGAGAAACTGCGACTAGAAGTCCAAAACCTCAGGAAAATCGCGAAGGAGTTTTACCTGCTTAAAGCAAAACTGAAGGTCGCAGAAGACAATCTTGACATTTCCGAAACTGGATCAGAAGAAGAAATGGAAACAGAAGTTAACCAACCATCAACCTCCGTTAAAGCGAAAACTTCCACGAACGACGACACACCAATGCTGAAAAAGCAAAGGTTGAGTTCAAAAAACTCACTGCCGCTATGTCCAACTATGGAAACCGAAAATACCAACGAGACTCAACGTGAGCCCGAAATCGTTGTAAAAAGGAGAGGTCGACCGCCAAAAAATAGAAATGACCAGAATGGAAAAAACTAATCGACTGATGAATGAACTTGCAATCGAAAACGGACACGACTTAGGAAATATTGACAACGAAACTAGAAATCATGGTATAAATGACAGGAACTCGACAGGACATTCTAATGGAACAAATGGAATTAACGGCACCAACGAACGCGACCCAACAGGAAACTCTTACGGAACAAACGAAACCACACAGCCTAGCAGCTTTATTGAAAACTGGTTGGGGACCGGTGAAGAGAAAGTAACCACCCCACCCCTTAATATAGGGGAAGACGATCGAGGAAGCGGGAGCGGGGCCGTCATACCTCAACCCGTGCTCCGCCAGCCTACTCATCGTTCTTCCAGTTCAAGGATACCCGACAACCCCCCAAGCATAATTTCGTGGAATGTGCAAGGACTTAGACCCAAGAAAGCCGAGCTTGATATCCTGATTCAAGAACAACAGCCGCAAGTTATCTGTCTACAAGAGTCTATGTGTCATTCCCGAAATTGCCCCCGTATAACTGGATTTAAAGTTTTCCATCGACCTCGACTGCATGGAAATCGAGCAGCAGGAGGAGTTGTCACGGCGATTAGGGAAACCATCGAAAGCGAGGAAATCGATATTGAAAGTCCACTCGAGGCTGTAGCGATTAAAATCGGAACACCGTTCAACGTAAACGTACTCAACATTTACCTGCCACCAAGAGAAAACATCGCCAACACCGAACTTACTGCTCTTATCAACCAAATCCCGAAACCTCTACTGATGATTGGAGACTTCAATGCCCACCATCCATTGTGGGGATCGAACCACGTCAGCGTTCGCGGTAGAACGATTGCCGACTTCGCAGAGGAAAATAATCTAATTGTGTTAAACAACGGAGAGCCTACGTACGTCGATCAGCGTCACGAGAGTATGTCGTGCCTGGACTTAGCTCTTTGTACAGATGAGCTGGCTGGTCTACTAGAATTCAATGTGACACCAGATGCCTATAGTAGCGACCACTTACCGATCAGCGTTGTTTTCCCTGGAAGTATCACACCACCAAAAAGTCGAGCTAGGTGGAAAATTGAGGACGCCGACTGGGAGCAGTATCAAGGTGCACTCAACTTCCTTCGAGACAATAACGTGGAACGCCAGGTCGAAAATATTACTAAATCTATCCTGGAAGCAGCAGAGCTTTCAATTCCTAAGTCAAATGGAATTCTCGGGAGGAAGTGTGTCCCTTGGTGGAATAAGGACATTGCGGAACACGTGAGAAAACGGAGGAAAGCTTTGAGGCAGCTAAAAGCCAATAGATCAAACCCCGATCAATTGATGAGTAATTATCGAAACATCAATGCTGCAGCGAAAGAAGCTATTACGACAGCGAAAAGAAAAAGCTGGGAAGAACTTGCGGGTAACTTTTCGTCACAGACCCCATTGAAAGAAATGTGGAGTAACTACCGGAAAGTTCAAGGTAAGAAAAGGAGCAACCAAATCAACTCGATCCATTACCAGGGCGAAACAGCAAATGACCCTCAGGCCATCAGCGAGATGCTAGGCGACGCATTCGAAAAAGTA